>NC_080745.1:94065575-94376200 GCF_020826845.1 Diceros bicornis minor | reverse complement strand
AAAACAGTAGCCGATAAAGATGTAAAGAGATGCTCCACTTTACCAGCCAGCAGGGAGATACAATCTTATCCAAAATGAGACGCCCTTTTATGGCTTGCTCAGTCGGCATAAATAGAGAAGCCTGGTGACACCTGTGTTGGTCAGCCCGTGGGTCCTCCTGCTGTCAGGGGGGCCCATTGGTACCTTGGGAGCATCTGGGAAAGCCTCTGCTCCCCTGGGTAGGGCGAAACCCATGTGCAGTGATGCCACATCCCCCTGGAGTCTTCTCGAGAAAGACGAATGGAGATGCACCAGAACGCGAGGGAGAGGTGTTCCCAGGAGCCTCGCTCACGTTCACAGAGAGCTGGAAAGGAAGCCAAAGGCCAGGACAAGAGAGAGCCATGCATGAATGAACAACTGCCGCTCGCAAAAACAGGCTGAGTCTCAGAAACAGCTTTTGACAGAAAAAAAGCAAACTGCAGGAGACATCATACAGCATGAAATGTTTTTTACCGTGTTTAAAGTCAAGCAAAACTGAATGATAAGTTGCAAATATGGATGACAAAAAATTCTAAAACAAGAAGAAGTGAAGTTACGGGCGGGCCTGTCACCCAGGTTGGGGCAGGCAGGAGATGGAGTACACATGGTGGGTGTGATGGGCTGAACTGTGTCCCCCCAAATTCATACATTGAAGTCCTAACCCCCAGGACCTCAGAACATAACTGTATTGGGAGAGGGGGCCTTTAAAGAGGTAATTAAGGTAAAATGAGCTCAGTAGAGTGGGCCCTAATCCCATAGGACTGGTGTCCTTATGAGAAGAGGAGATTAGGACACAGACACACACAAAGGGATGACCACGCGAAGACACAGGATGAAGGCCGTCATCTACAAGTCAAGGAGAGAGGCCTCAGAAGGAACCAGCCCTGCCGACACCTTGATCTTGGACTTCCAGCCTCCAGGACTGTGAGAAAATAGGTCTGCTGTTTAAACCTCCAGTCTGTGGCACCTGTTACCACAGCCCCAGGAAACTAATACAGTGGGGGTCAGAGGACAGGTGGTCCCTCAGTCCAAGCCGGGGCAGACGGGTGGAGGTGCACATGGTGGGGGTCAGAGGGTGGTGGCCACTTCTGGGTGTTCATTGTTATGTTTCAGGATATCTATGTTACATGTGTCACTTTCTATGCATCAAATGTTACATAACAAAAGAAGAGCTGCCATCTAGTGATGGAGCAGCGCCAAGAATTTATTCCACCGCTGCTGTGGGGGCACTCACACCCACTCCCGCCCCTGCTGGGCCTGGTGAGTCCTTCATGGGACGTGAGCAGTGTCATTACAGCTGTGAGCTCGGGCAGTTACTTGCCTCACAGGCCTCTGTCACTCATCTGTGAAATGGGACGGTCATGAGAGGTATGCGGTAGGATGCTGTGAGCTTTGAGTGAATAATGCGGTAAGATGCACAGTGCAGCACCCAACAGGCGGTATCATCAAACGCTTATCTCGACGATGCTAGGAGATAGGGGTCATCACCCTGATTCTACACCGGAGAAACTGAGGAGCAGGGGGGCGACAGCGGGCTGGAGACTGCCCCCTGAGTAAGTGGAGGACCAGGATCCACACCTGGCGCTGGGCCCCCACAGCGGCTCTGAGCCTCTGGCCACCTGCCACATTTAAGGGGGGCAAAAGAAGAGGAATCCCCCACAACAAGACTCTAAAACAGAGAAGGGATTTCTCCACGGGGGCCTTCCTGGGGCCACAGAACCAGTAAGCTCACAGTCTGATGAGAACTCAACCAATAATCAGGATGCCTGCTGGCCCCTGGCCTGGGTCCGACATCTGTGGAGCACCGAGGCCCTCTGTGCTGGATCGGAACAGGCTCGACACTGTCACCGAGACCCTCGTCTCCACCCTGGCAGGCATCTCGGTCCTGGGCAGGCTCTGAGCTCAGCATCCGTGCTGACCTGGACTCCTTGCTCCTAGCCCCTGTACCTTTCTGCTGGGCGTCAGCTGCCTGGCCAGAGAGGGGCCAGGTCCATCTAGGTCACACAGCTGACCGGTCCCTGCTGGGACTGACCCACAACCCTGCCCTTGGAAGCATGATAGTGCCACCTCTCCGGGGAAGGTTATGATGGCAGGTACCCCAGCTTGGACGACCTGAACTTCCCCGTGCGAGCTTCTGCTGGGTGCTCCCATCAGGGCAGGTGACTTTTCCCCAACCGGACAGTACTTTCCCAAAGCCTGGAAACACTGATACTGTGTTGCAAAACTTGCCTTAGCTTCATAGCTCTGACAATGAATAAGATAGCTATGAAGATAATAAGCCTATTTTGAAAAGAGGATTGAGGACAGAAAATCGGCTTGCTCCTTTTTCTGAGAATTTGTGCAGAACTGCCTTGGAAGCAAGAACTGGGGAGAGGATTCCCTTCCAAACCTCTCCTGCCCACGTGTCCTTGACAAGCTGCTGGGGCAGATCTCAAGGTTTAATTCTAACTTAGAGGCAGCACTGGGTGCTCCTGAGAGGGCAGTGACCACGGAGGATGGCGGGGTCGGCTCCGCTGTGCCACAGCGACCGAGTGGGCACAGAGACTGGCCTAGCTCTCTGGGGTCCTCCTAGCAGAGGCACCCAGCCCAGGCTCAGAGGACGCCCTGGCCAGTGACGGCCACCTGACTCGCCTGCTCTGGAGTGACGTTTTCCCTGGAAAAGGTAAAACTGTCAAACGTCAAGATCTCTGGATTTAACACCAAAATCACAGGCAACAAAAGAAAAATAAGCCGGTGGGACTACATCAAACTATAAAGCGTCTGCACAGCAAAGAAACCATCAACAAAATGAAAAGGCAACCTACTAATGGGAGAAAATGTTTGCAAATCATATATCTGATAAGGGGTTAACATCCAAAAATATAAGGAATTCATACAATTCAATAGCAGAGAAACAAACAATCTGATTAAAAAATGAGCAGAAGATCTGAATAGACATTTTCCCAAAGAAGACACACAGATGGCCAACGGGTATGTGAAAAGATGCTCAATATCATTAATCATCAGGGAAATGCAAATCAAAACCACAGCGAGATATCACCTCACACCTGTTAGAATGGCTGTCATCAAAAAGACAAGAGATAACAAGTGTTGGTGAGGATGTGGAGAAAAGGGAACCCTCATGTGCTGTTGGTGGGAATGCAAATTGGTGCAGCCACTTTGAAGAACAGTATGGAGGTTCCTCAAAATATTAAAAATAGAACCACCCTATGATCCAGCAATCCTACTTCTGGGTATTTATCCAAAGGAAACAAAATCACTGTCTGAAAAAGATACCTGCACCCCCATGTTCATTGCAGCATTATTCACAGTAGTGAAGACATGGAAACAACCTGAGCATCCATCGACAGAAGAATGGATAAAGAAGTTGTGGTATATAGATACAATGGAATATTATTCAGCCATAAAAAAGAAGGAAATCCTGCCATTTATGAGAACATGAATGGAACCTGAGGCATTACACTAAGGGAAATAAGTCAGGCAGAGAAAGACGAATACTGTATGATCTCACTTATATGTGGAATATAAAAACACAAAAACCCAAAGTCATAGAAACAGAACAGATTGGTGGTTGCCAGATGTGGTGGGTGGGCAAAATGGGTAAAAAAAAAAAAATTGATCTCTGAATCCAGGTGCCCCCCAAGGAAAAAGATGTGGGTAATGAGTTTAAATCGTGTTTGCTTGGATGGTATGATTCCTCACCACTTAAGGAGCCTGCACGCTGTCGCTGTGGCCATACTTGGAGAAAGCCTGGGGAGAGCCAGGAGATCTGGTCTTGCCTCCTTCACCAACACCCGTTCTGGACACTTGGTGAGCCAGGTCCCGGGCCCGAGGCTGATACTCCATGATACTTCCCCGTGGTGTTGTACCAGAGACTTTGGATCCCAGGTTTCCCAGCCTGTATTTAGTAAACCTGTGGGATGAGACGACAGCAGCAAGGGGGAGAATAAATGTGTGTGGAAAGCCTGGCGCCCAGGAGGCACCTCCTACACCTGTGTTCCATTCTTGTCAGTAACAGAGATCGGATAGTTCACATTAAACGTGACTATGTCTACACAAATCTAATTCAGGTCAGTGGGGAAGAGAATTTTTTTAAGGAGGAGATTTTTTAAAAAGCAGAACTAGGCAGTGTCAGGTAAGTCGAGTGCTAATTGTCTAATAACCAGACACTTTCAAACATTGTTTTCCTGCCATTTGGGGGAACCTACCTGGTGTGCAGTCAGTTGTTACAGATGAGGAAACTCAAGCTCGGAGAGGTTAGGACTCGCCAAGGCTGCACGCTATCAAGTGAGCAAGCTGGGCTTTGGACAGATCATCCGTCACTGCAGCAGTGAAGTCCCAGCGCAGGCTATTTTTAAAACACATAAAAGAAAAAGAAACAGACTAGAAATTCAGCCAGCCATGGAGTGTAAGAATGCATGATTTCAGCTATAAAACAAGTAACATTGTCCCCGTGTGCAAGTAGACTACAGTGCAGGCTCACGTTAGTCCTTGATCTGACTGCCAGGCCGCGTCGGACACCTGATTCCATCTCACAGCGGTAAATGTGTCCTTTCATGGTTCTGTCCTGGGCAGTTCCATCCAACCTTGAGTGGCTGTGACACAAGCTTTGAGAGCCCGTGGCCAGCGAGAATCTGCAGACCAGGCATCGCGTATAATGGTGACCAGCTGTCACCAACTGGCTCCTTGGGGACCACAAGTTCCTGTGATGTTTGCACCCTCCTCCCCAGCGCTCCCAGCCCTTCTCACCTTGGTGCTGCGTGTAAACTGTTCCTTGTCCTGGAACGCAAGTCTTCCTGACCCCAGGAGCTCCCAGTCCACCTCCTCCATCATGGTAGAGACGGGACGCGAGCAGAGTCCCGAACGCCCGTGCACAGTTGCCCTCTTGCACCTCTGTGTTCACGAGGGAAGCACACGGGTGGCCTGCTGGCCCCAGAAGAATGAGAGACCCATAGAAGACCGGACTTGAATCCATGACCTGGAGCAAAGCCTGGGAGGATCAGCCAAACCACAGCCAACCTGCAGGTGCACAACATAGACGGAAATGCTTGGTGGTGAAGCTACTAAGTCTGGGGGCAGTTCGTTCTGTAGAATTATTGTAGGAAAAGCCAACTGGTACAGGGTCACGCCATCCCTCTACATAGCCCTCTGGGACCATATCCAAGGTCACCCGAGGCCAGCTTCCTACAGGGGTCCCCAGCAAGCATGTACATTTGCCCGACCAGCAGAGCCACTTCACCCACCCTCTTGTCTGCAATTCTTTTAAAAATGCCTTTTGAGGCACAATGGGTGAATTTTATAGTATGTAAATTATACCTTGATGAAGACGGAAAGATGACAAATTGAAAAAAAAGACCCTTGACCACAGCCCATTGTAAAGATACAAGTCAATGGTTTTTGGTAAATTTATGGAGTCGTGTAACCATCACGGCACCCTGGCTTTAGAACATCTCCATCACTTCCTGAATCTGTAGTCAGTCCCGTTCCCACCTCCAGCCCTAGGTGAGCACTGACATGTTTTCTGTCTCTATGAATTCGCGTCTCTGGACATTTCATATGAGTGGAATCACACAATATGTAGTCTTCCATCGAGTCTTTTTCACTTTACAATATTGAGGCTCATCCATGCTGTAGCATGTACAGTAGTTCACTCCTTTTCATTGCTGAGTGGTATTCCACTGTATGACTGCACTATTTGTTGATCCATTCACCTGGTGATGGACACTTGGACTATTTACTGTTAGGGGGTATTAAGAATAATGATGCTCTGAACATTTATGCACATGTCTTTGAGTTGCCGTATATTTTATTTTTCTTGGGTAGATTCCTAGGAGTGGAATTGCTGGGTCATGTGGTAAGTTTATGATTGAATTTTTAAGGAATTAACTGTTTTCTGAAGTGTCTGTACCATTTTACATTCCTGTCAGCAAAATATGAGGGTTCCAGTTACGCCACATCCTTGACAACACATAGTATTGAAGGGGTCAGATATGCCACCCCAAAATATCCCCCTTTGACATAAGGATTATTTTGAGCTGAAGGCGATTGAGAAACAGTAGACTGAGGAGGAGCTCTCTGCCCTCCCCCTTTCTGCCTAAAAGCAGGTCGTGAATTTCCCTTTGTGAAGGTGTTCTCCCTCCATTCTCCCCTGCCAAGGGGAGGGGACAACTCATCTCTGGAGATGGCACCAACTTGAGGCCCCCCTTGTGCATACAAAATAAACATTTTCTCCTCTTAATCTGTCTTTTGTCAGTTTAATTTGCAGGCCCCAGGCACTGAATTAAGAGGGTAGAAGAAAAGCTTTTTTTATCCCCTATAATATTTTGTCTTTTTGATTATACTAGTCTAATGAGTATATAGTAGTATCTCATTGTGGTTTAAATTTTCATCTGCCTAATGATTAACGATATGGAGCACGTTTTTATGTGTGTATTAGCCATTTGTATGAGTGGTCAAATGTCTATTCAATTTTTTTGCCCACCTTTCAGTTGGGCTGTTTGTTTTCTTATAATCGAGTTATAAGAGTACTTTACATATTCTGTGTAGTCCTTTACCAGAAATATGATTTGCAATATTTCCTCCTGGTCTGCACGTTATCTTTTTGTTTTTTTAATGGTGTCTTTTGAAGCACAAAAGTTTGTAATTTATGAATTTTTTCATGGCTCATGCTTTCGGCATCGCAGCTAATAACCCTTTGCCTGACGTGAAGTCATGGAGATTTTCCTGTGTTTTCTTCTAGGATCGCTATAGGGTTAGCTCTTCTATTGAGGCCTCTGATACATTTTGAGTTGATATTTATGTAAGGTCTAAGTTTGTTGTTCCCATATGGGTATTCAATTGTTTCAGGACCTACAGTTTTCTTTGTGGGAATGTTTTTAATTACAAATTCAATTCCTTTGATATAGATGGGTCTGTTCATATTTTCTATTCTGTAGATTTTGATAAATGGTATTTTTCAAGGAATTTCTCCATATTATCTGAGTTGCAAATTTATGGGCACAAAATTTTCACAATATTCTTTTAATATCTTTAGGCTCTGTAGGGATATTCTCTTTTTCATTTCTGATATTGGCAATTTTCTTTCTCTTTTTTCTTATTCTGTCATCCTAGGATTTTTATCAACATTATTGATTTTTTTCCAAAGGAACAATGATTTGTTTTGTTGATTTTTTTCTATTATTTGTCATGTTCTATTTCATAGATTTCTGCTCTGATGTCTATTTTTCCTTCTTTCTACTCATGCTGAATTTAAATTACTCTTTTTTTTTTGGCTTCTTAAGATAGAACTTAGATCATTGATTTTAAGCTTCTCTTATTTTTCTCATATAAGCATCTAAAATTAGCTGCATCTGGCAAATTTTATTATGTTGGTTTTCATAATCATTCAAATTTAAATATTTCCTAATTTCTCTTGTGATTTATCATATGGTCCATGGATTATTTAGAAGTTTGTTGCTTAATTTGCTGATGTTTATAGATTTTTAGGATTTTTTTTTGTCGATGTCTTACTTAATTTCATTGTGTTCAGATAACATATTCCGTACTATTTCAAACTTTTGAATTTTACTGAAACTTGTTTTTTTTTTGTCCCAGGATGTGCCATGTCCGTGACAATTCCTTGCACACTTGAAAATAATGAGTAATATGCAGTTATTCATTATAGTGTTCTGTAGATGTCAATTAGGTCAAGTTGGGTAATAGTGTTGCCCAAACTTCTATATCCTTAGTAATTTTGCATGTATGTGTACTTATTCTATCAGTTACTGAGAGAGAATTTACATCTCCTATTATGATTGTGGATTTGTCTATTTTTTTCCTTCGGTTGTTGTATTAGTCAGGGTTCTCCAGAGAAACAGAACCAATAGAATTATGTCTTTACAACGGGTTGTAGTCAAGGGTCTTTTTTTTTTTCAGTTTGTCATCTTTCCATTTTTGTCAAGGTATAGTTTACATACTATAAAATTCCGAGTCAGAAGGCCCAAGAACCAGGAGCTCCAATGTCCAAGTTCAGCCAAACCACTGGCCACTGCCCATGAATCAGCACATAATTGCACGTCTGGCCATTTCTCCTTGAAAGCAAAATGGACAACAAGGTGCACCCCTCAAAGTTCTGCCCACTAGGAGGATTTCCCTTCACCACTGTCCTTCAGGGGTGTCCCGGAGAGGGGCTGCGGTGCTGCCGCCGTCCACTCCCAGGAGGTGCCTGTGCCATGCAGGGCCATCGGTGGAGCGGGCTCCAGTCTCTTCCTCTGTCGGCTGACCATGGCGGCTCCCTGAGGAGGCCAGAGGTGCAGCTTAGGCGAGGGAACACAGCGTGGCAGGAGTGGGGACCATGGGCGTCTGGGCCACTTCTTCATTTAGTGTACTTGTGCCTCCGGGGCCTGCTCAGGCCTGATCACATATACACCACATCCATTTGATGATGGGGGCTGCTCTGCATGCCCAACTTTCTGGCTGGTGGGTCAGATAACACCCCGTTCACGACGGGCGGCTCAGGTCACATGGTAACTTGGTGGCCCATGGTCAAGTGTTCAGTCTCTACTAAGGCCTGGTAGCAGGGCAAGAGCTGTTTCTCAAAAGGAGAGTACTTATCTGCCGATGATGATGAGGCCTTGCTCCAAAATCCTGAAGGCCTATGCTGTGATTCATCTACAGGTCCCGCCAAAGGCTCCAGACAGCATCCCTATCTGCCGTGGACATCAGGCACCGTTGGATCTGCTGGGTCATACATCCAGGTGGCAGAGCAGCTGGCACAGAAGCCCGGACCTCTTGCAGAGCCTTTTTCTGTTCTGGACTCAAAACTAGCAGCTTTTCAGGTCACTCAGTAAACGGGCCAGAGTAACACACCCAAATGGAATATGTTGCCTCCAAAATCCAAAGGGGCCCACCATGAGCGAAATGGAAAAACCCGATATCCCTTGGTTTAATGTAGAGGAGGGGATTCAAAGGCTTATGGAGATTGAAATGTGATTGAAGACCCACTCACCCAGACTGGGAGGGTCCGGAGGACACACCTCTCACCATGACTGTGAGAAATGCATTTGGAGGGTGCCCCAGCATCCTTGAAGAGCTCCGTGATGGCTCTTCTCTGTAGGCCAGACCTTACAGTGGGAACCACAGCCACTCAGTTGGAAAATACAAATGCAATGGGAATAATCGGGTCCCAGGGTAGCAGGGCCAAGTGCAGCACTTGACCAAGAAAGAGGCATAGCGTCCAGTTTTCTTTATGCACTTTGAAGTTTTCTTATTAGGTGCATTCATATTTAGGATTGCTATGTCTTCTTGAAGAACTGATCCTTTTATCATTATAGAATGTTCCTCTTTATCACTGGTAGTACTCCTTGTCTTGAGGTCTACTTTGTCAAGTATAAATATAGCTTCATCACCTTTCTTAGGATTATGTTTGTATGGTGTATCTTTTTTCCATCTTTTTACTTTTAATCTTGTTTTTGTTAATTTAATATTTAGTCTATAAATCATCTTTATATTTAAGATACATCTTTTAAAAACAGCATATATTTGGGTCTTGCTTTCGTATCTAGCCCAACAGTTTCTACTTTTTAATTGAAGTTATTAGTCCATTTACATTTAATAATAAAGTGTAATAAAATAATAAAATCTGTTTATTATTTTATTCATCTCCTGTTATTCTTTTGGATTAATTGAGTACTTTAGCATTCCATTTTACCTCCTCTATTGGTTTTCTAGGTATACCACTTTTTTGTGTGTGTGTGAGGAAGATTAGCCCTGAGCTAACATCCAATGCCAATCCTCCTCTTTTTGCTGAGGAAGACTGGCCCTGGGCTAACATCTGTGCCCATCTTCCTCTACTTTATATGAGACGCCGCCACAGCATGGCTTAACAAGCAGTGCGTCAGTCTGTGCCCAGGATCCAAACCAGTGAACCCCAGGCCACCAAATCGGAGCATGCGAACCTAACTGCTATGCTACCAGGCTGGCCCCTGGCATACCACTTTTTAAAGTGATTTCTCTGGATTATAATATGCATCCTTAATTTATCAGTCTTTCTCAAATTAATATTATACCACTTTCATTACAACATAAGAAACTTTCAGCAGTATAAATTCCTTGCCCTCCTTTTTTTGTGCTATGGTCATATATGTTACTTCTACGCACATTTTAGACTGCCTACAGTGTTATCATTTTCACTTTGAACAATTGGTTGTCTTTTAAAGATATAAAATTTATGGAAAAAATGTTTTCTATTTACCTACTTATTTGACATTTCAGGTACTCTTTGTTCCTTTATTTAGATGCAAGTTTCCAGATAGTATAATTTCCATTTGTCTTCTCCATTTCTTATGGTAGTGGTCTGCTGATGACAAATTATCTCAGTTTTTGTTTATCTCAAAATGTCTTTCTTTGCTTCTCTTTTTTGAAGAATATTCTCCCTTGATAGAGAATTCCATGTTGAAGCTTCTTCCTTTTAGCAAAGTTAAGATGTTGTTCCATTGTCTTCTGGCCTCCATTTCTTCTGGTGAGAAGTCAGCTAACATTTTTCCCACGTTTCAGAAACACATTTTATTCCAACTTTTCCTCATACATTGTTGATAATTTTTATTGACCTGTCTGTGAGTTCACTATTTTTTCTTCTACTTTTTCCAATATAATATTAAGGCTATTGAAATATTTTTTAAATGTCAGACATTATATTTTTCAGTTCTAAACTCTCCATTTGATTCTTTTTTAAATTTTCTATTTTTCATCTGAAGTTACCTATCTCTTCACCCACTATATCCATCTTTTCCTGTAAACTCTCTAATACATTTATAATTGTTATTTTAAAGCCCCTTTCTACAGTATCTCTTTTTGCACAAAGGCTCTGAGATTTACAAGCATAGTGTTAACGGTGTGGGCTGGTTTCTCCTTGCTGCTTATAGTAAAATGTGAGAGGAAAGATATAAATTAAGGGAGGATCTGTGAAGCAAAAATGAACCATTACTTAATGATTTGGGAGGTTCCTGGCCTATCCAGATTGCAACAGTGCTAAAGCTAGTAAATTTACTGTTGGAAAGCATGTTCTAAGCAGAGGGCCAGGGCTGTGGCTGAAGAGATTAGGTGTGTGACTCGTAAATCCACTCAGCCACCTCAGCAGAAGCCAAGAATAGAGGCGGGGTTATCCAGGAAACATCTGTAGAGGTCCCTCTTGTTCAGTGGATTCCTGTGACACACACAGGAGATTCACAAGGTTTTTGAGAATGTTGTATCAGCAGGAACATTTCCAGCTTGGACTGAAAGGAACAGATTCAGGACAAAGTGAAAGAGGGCTATCAGACCCAAAATTCTACAAGCAGGAAATGGACTGACAGAGCTACTCAGCTGCAAATGTGTGCTATCCTTGAAGAAAGAAGAAGAATGACTCTGAGGGTGGTGCAGGGCCAATGGCCACTCTGGGCCCAGAGGTTGGAGCCTCAAGCCACAGAGGATTCGTCTCAGGCCTTGAAACTTAATGGAATTTCCCCTGCTGGATTTTGAACTTACTTGGGACTGGTGACTCCTTTATTCCTTCTAATTTCTCCCTTTTGGAATGGAAATGTCTATCCTATGCTCATTCCACCATCGTATTTTGAAAACGGATAACTTGTTTTCTAGTTTCACAGGCCCATGGATGAAGAGGAATTTTCCTCAGGATGGATCATACCCAGAGTCTCACCCAGAGCTGATTTAGATGATGAGGCTTGGGACTTTTGAGCTGATAATATTTAGACGAGATTTTAGACTTAGAGTTGATGCTATAATGGTGAGACTTTTGGGGAACGCTGGATGTGGTGAATGTATTCTGCACATGGACACGGATTTTGAGGGGCCAAAGGGTGGATTTCAGTGGGTTTAGTGGTGGCCCCCCAAAAGGTATGTCCACCCAGAACCTGTGAATGTGACCTTATTTGGAAAAAGGGTCTTCGCAGATGTAATTAAGTTAAGGATCTCGAGATGGTATCATCCTGCATTAAGGTGGGCCCTAAATCCTATGACAAGTGTCCTTATAAGGGAAGAAAAGGGGAGAACACACAGATGAAAAGGCGATGGATGATGGAGGCAGAGAGTGGAGTGATGCATCTGTAAGACCAGGAATGCCAAGGATTGCCAGAAAGTACCAGAAGCCAGGAGAAAGGCCTGGAATGGACTATCTCTCAGGACCTCCAGAAGGAACCCAACTCTGCTGACACCTTAATTTTGGACTTCTGGCTCCAGGACTGTGAAAGAATACATTTCTGTTGTTTCCAGCCCTCAGTTTGTGGCACTTTGTCACAGCAGCCCTGGGAACTGACACACTAGGAGACTGATGGAGTTAAGCACCGAGTGTGTGCTTCAGCCCTGGTGCCATCACAATAGGGGTGCAGGATGCCTTCCAGTCTGCGTGTGGCTCCTGTTCTCCATTCCTGTTCTCCACCGTGTATCCTCCTCTCCCTGCCTGTTCATTCCTCTGGAGTCACCAGAAGAAGCCAGTGGCCCCATGACCTCGAGAATCAATATGGTCACCCAGCAACCAAGTAGCCCAGCACTTGATTTCCAGGTCCGTGCCTTCCACATGTATTTCGTCCCATGTCCCCCTAGGGCTCATTCTGATGGCACCACCACTGAGGATGACCTGTTTTCCATTTCCTGCTGGGAAGGAGGCTAGCCATGGATTCTCCACCTAGGTGAGCAGTGTAGGATCAGAATCCCATCTGAGCTTCTGTTTCCTGTTTCCTGGGGCTAGTTGTGGTATCTTTCCCAGCAGGAAAGAGCACCTTCAAATTAGGTCATCTGAGGGGAGTTTAATTAAGGTATTATTTACAAAGGTGCAGGCAGTGTGGGAAGCCCACAAGTGTTCATTTCAGAATGATAATGTAAGACAAAGTGACTTCATGTAAGACATGAAAACTGAAGAGACTGTACTGTGTGCCCGTTATGTGACAATTCCTGACTCAGCGTCAGAGGAAATCCCCTCTGGAAGCAGGGCTTCATGGACGAATTGTAGACTAACACACATTTGTGCCTGGGTTTCAGGGACTGAGCCTGGATACAAAACCAGCCCTCAGCCGTCCTGCACATTCCCTGACTCAGTGGGCACTCAATGCCCCCCCCCCACCCCCAGCGACACTGGCCCCTTCCGTCCTCGCACTCTAGCTCGTTCCTACCTCAGGGCCAGTGTCCTGGCAGCTCCTGGGCCCTGGATCTTCAGAGGTCTGGCTGTTAATGCTCAGCAACAAGGCCACCTGTTCAGAGACCTGTCCAACCACTCCAGCTGAGGCGGTCCCAAGATCATGCACTGCCCAGGATCCCGACTGTGTGCTCCCACGTGCTGGATGTTGCGGACTCATTTATCTGGTTACTGAGTCCTTGATGGTCTCTTGTCACTGGAACAGGATGAGAGGTCCCTGCCTTCACCAAGCTGATGTTCCTGATCAATGTGGGCACTCAGGGGCATCCAGGGATGCTCTGTCGGCCTCAATGCTCCCATTCCACTCACATTTGCTCTCCGTTCTAGTCTTAGTCCCTCCCAGCCCCCTGGAACTTCACAGCAGGATTTGGTGGGGTGTGGCAACCTGGTCTGCTCTAGGGTGAGGCAGCTCCTAACCTTTTCTGTCTCCTGCCCACACTGTGCACCCCTTCCCTCAGCCTGCCCTGGCTCACGCCCTGCCTCAGTGCTCCTTCTTTCAAAAACATTCCTGCATTCATTCACTCCTGCACCCAATGAATCCCCAAGGAGTACCTCCTCCTGCAGGCGTGGTGCTAGGAGCCTTCAATGTCCCACCTGCAAATGCAAATTGTAAGAGGGAGCCAAGTATGGAGAGCTGTGGGAGCTCAGCTCAGCGGAGGGAGGCTGAGCGCAATCTCGGAGCCCAGAGCCCAGGGAACTTCCGCAGAGTTTATCTCGAGACCGGAAGCGCGTGTCAGCCAGGCAGGGAGACCTGCGGTAGATGGTCGGGAGGACTGACCTAGGTTGTGCTGCGGCAAAAATAACTCCCCAATCTCAATGCTGACCACAGTGGCTGTTTCTCCCTCGCTCTACCTGTCCATGGCTGGTCGGCAGGTGGTCCCCAAGTGATGGGGGCTCCCTCTTAGCCGAGGGCATATGTATGGCCAGTCGGACACTGGCGCCTAGAGCTTGGCCCAGAAATGACACAGGTCACCTCTGCTCACATTTCATTGGTCAAGCAGGTCAAGGGACCACATCGAATTTGAAAGGTGGGGTAGGGGACGAGTTTAGTCCCACCATGGCCATAGGAGACCGGAAGTGGAACCGCCAAGACTGAGTACACAACCAGGGGAGGAGGCGAGCCAGGTGAGGGCAGGGCAGAGCCAGGGTGGCTGAGGATGTCAGCAGAGGGAGGGGCGGCGGCGGCAGAGACCCGCACGACGTGGTGACAGCGCATCATAGTCCGCAAGTCAGGAGGGGCGTCGGCTTTCATCGCGGGGCAGCAGAAGCCCCTCTAGGACTTCACGCGGGAGGAAGGAATGGCCGGCTGTGTGGCCGGGCTACAGGGCAGAAGCTAAAGAGAAAACCTTCCAAAAGCCAAAGTAAAACGCTTCTTCAAACAAAAAACGATTCTTCAGTGACAAGTGTTTGGCGCAGGGAGCTAGGCAATATTGAAAGAGCCTCTCCTGGGACGTTCGCTGTGCTGAGCGCTTTACACACGTGGTCTCACCTGGCCTTGCGAACAGGGGTGGAGGTGCACGCGGGCCAAGCCGTGCCTCGTGCCCCCGAAATACGCCCCGAAAACCGTGGAGAACCCAGCGGTCAGCGCCAAGGCCCCTGTCAGATCTGGGCAGGGCCAGGGAACCCACGGCGAGTCGGGCACAGGGTGTCTGGGAGGGCCTGGGGCGCGGACCTACTCCAGGGGCTCCTGCTCGGGACCAGCGCCCGGCCGGCTGCGCAGGAGGGGAAGCCGGGACCCAGCCAAGAGGACCCCAGAGAGCGCGGGCGTGTATACCCAGCGCGGCCGCGAACCCGGGTGCGCCCGTGTGTGCGCGTGCGCTCGCAGCCAGGCTCAGGGCCGGCCGCGTGGGGAGGGGCTCGCGCACCAGGCCCCGCCCCCTCTCCCGCCCCCCGGCGCGGCCTCGCGCGCCGCCTGCAGCCGCAGGGCCGGATCGGAACCCGGCCCGGGACCGCGGGGCTGCGCGTCCGGACCCCGACCAGGCCTCGGCCCCCGCGCGGCCGTTTCCCGCCGCCCCATCCCGGGCTCCGCGCGGCCTCGCGAAGGGCAGAGCCGCAGGATGAATTTTGAGGCTCCCCAGGTCCGGCAGTGGGGGTATGGAGGCCCCAGGAGACCCCCGAGTCGTCGCCGTCTCCGTCCGCAGGAGCCCCCTCCTTCGCTCTTGTCCTTGCCGCCCAGTCGGTGTCGCGGACCCGGCCCCTCCCGAAGTGGGCGGTGGGTACCCGGAACCGCCCGTTGCATCCCGCCCCGGCCCCGCCCCCGCCCCCGGCGCCAGCTCCGCCCCGACTCCTTCCCGCCGGCCCCGCCCCGGCCCCGCCTCCGCGCGCTCTCAGTCCCGGGAGCCCGCCGGGCATCAGGACCCGCGAGCGCAGAGGCTGGGGCGCACGGCGGGCGCTGCCAGCGGCTCCCGCTCCCCGTCCGGCGAGCGGGCCATGCCCCGGGCTCTGGCCGCGGCGCGCACCCAGGCCCGGCGATGAGGAGCGGCGCCGAGCGCAGGGGCAGCAGCGCCGCGGCGCCCCCCGGCTCGCCGCCCCCCGGCCGCGCGCGTCCCACTGGCCCCGACGCGACCCCGGCCCCGCTGCCGCCCGCCGCTGGCCAGCCCCGGGCCCGGGACTCGGGCGATGCCCGCGTGCAGCCGCGCCCCCTGTTTGCCTGGAGCAAGTGGAGGAAGAGGATGGGCTCGTCCATGTCGGCAGCCACGGCGCGGAGGCCGGTGTTTGACGACAAGGAGGACGGTGAGTGCGGCCGCACGGCGGGGACTCCAGGCCGCTCCCGGGGACTGCGTGGGCACACGCGCCGCCGGGGACCCCACGAGCTCTCGCAGGGCGGTCGCGGCGGTAGGATTTCCTCGCGTCCGGACACCGCGGCCGCCCGGATGGGAAGGCGTCCCGGGGCGTCTCGGTTTCCGAGGAAACTCACGAACCGCGCCTGCGGTGCCCACGCGCGTCCGGGGCGCCCGCCTGCGTCCTCCGTGTCCACTGGAGGCGTGTCCGCGGTCGGGGCGGCTCCCGGCTTAGCGCGATGTAGTGAGGGCTGTGTGTTTTTATTTTCCTTTTAGGGGTGGTGTGCGGGCTCAGTTATTACTCTGCACATGTGATGTGCCGAGTTTGCGAAGGGAGATGCCTGCCCCACAGGTGGCGCGGGGGGCCCTGCCCACGGGGCTCTCAGGCTGCTGGGTGATGGTGCCGCGTGGCCGCCGGCAAGCCCAACATTTGCACTCAGATATGCGGTGGAGATGGCCTTGCCTTTGTGCAAAGACTTGCTCTTTTGGGAGCTAGTTTGCTCTTATGTCCTCCTGCAAGGAAAGCTGCCAACCCAGAGGACAGGTGTCTCTTGAGTGGCCATGCAGAGGTGGGCGAGGTGGAAAGCAGATGACAGGCAGCAGGGCCTGCAGGCACACCTCCTGGAGCCCTGCTGGGCACCGGGGACCTTTGATTTAGCACCCACAGGGAAGGTGGCTGCAGAGTATCCGCCCCTGGGGCACTGTGATATATCCACGTGAAACATGCAGCTCTTTTCTACAGATGTCATGCAGATCATTTAAATGGTACAGTGATGACACATTTGATGTTTTTTGACATTTCTTAAAATAGTTGAAATATGCATTTTTCATTTGTAGGCAGCCTGCAGAGGTATGGTGGATCTTTTACAATTTTAGAGCACAGCTCAGCTCAAGAGCCCAAGCTATTTATTTCTGATAAATAATTTAAGCATTATAGGAAATTACAATGATACGACCTCAGGCCAGTGTTGTGAATGTGCAGGCTGTGTGCCCAAAGTCGTCAGAGGGAGCTATGGGGAACCTGCCGCTCTGCTGACCGGGGTCCTGGGCTCTGCTGAGCCTGGTCACCGTCAGCAGGGGAGGGGCATTCAGGGCCAGCCACACCCACACAGCGTGTTCTGGGACTGCCTGTCATTGTGTTCTGAACTTTGGGACAGCAGAACTCACTGCTAGGAATGTTTCAAATGTTATATGTTTTGTTTTTAGCATAAATATTCAAAGTAAGGAGAGCCCAAAGCCCAGTTAGGAACTGATCAGGAGGCAGATTTGCATCCAGCTTCTGGCTGCAGGATGAGAAAACGTCTCAGAAACACGTCTGATTTCAGCACTCGCTGGTGTCAGCCAAGAGCTGGCCAGTCTTCCGTGTCTTAGCGTTGTGCTCTGCAAGGCAGCACTTGCAGAGATAGACAGTGATGAAACACAGAGGCTGCCTTCAGCTTTCTAAGGTAGAAGTTTTCTCCTTGCTCACAGTGTTACGCATCAGAATTCAGTCATCATCAAAAAGGCAAAAAGAACACAGAATCTGTTTATGATGTTTGCAATCTGATTTGAGTCATTTTACTCGTCCCCCTGCCCCCTGATTTGTCTGTAGTCGGATGGCAGAGGCACTGGCTGTTGTGGGCTTGTTGTTATTAGTGCCCTGGAATGGATTCTGACTCCTGGCGACCCTGTGTACAGCAGAGCGGAACCCTGCCCGGTCTTTTTCCACCATCCTCTCACTTCCCGGCACTGTTATCGGACAATGCTCTGCTGCTATTCATAGCGTTTTTGTGGCTAATTTTTTCGGAAGTGGGTGGCCAGCTCCTTCTTTCTAGTCTGTCTTAGTCTGGAAACTCCACTGGAGCCTGTCCACCACTGCTGGTATTTGAAATCCTGGTGGCACAGCTTTCAGCGTCACAGCAACATGCAGCCACCACAGTATGACAACTGACAGACGGGTGGTGTGGTTCCCTGACCTGGACATGAACCCAGTCCGCGGAGGTGGGGTGCCAAGTCTTAATCACTTGGGCTTGTAGGGGGTGGGTATTGACTTTGGTGACAGGTGCTCTTTAGGACACATGACCATCAGTCACTTGCTCATCTCTGGACATGGCGGCCACATCCCCAAACTGAACACGTGACCAGGACTTACCTGGGCTTTGTTTGGTGAGATTGGGAGGCCAAACCTGGCCGTGGGCCTGATGACCGAGGACGTTGTCTGGGTGGGCAGCCACTTGGTTCCAGTTTGATTCCACGTTTGCGTGGCATCGTCAGGGCGCACATGACTGGAGAGTCCCAGCACGTGTTTGCAGAGAGAACGTGGCACAGCTCTTGGGTGAAGGCCGTGGGGTTTATTTAGACAGAGAGAATGGGGTTTGGAAGGGAGGAAGGAGTCTCTCGAGGGGAGCCGTGGCCCCGACCCCACTCTTTTCCAGGCGAGGGTGTGCAATCGTCCCTTCGACCCTCCAGACGATGGTCCACCTCCTGTCTGGGCCCCGCTGCAGAGCGGGCTGAAAGAGGCACCGCTGCATGCGGGTGACTGCCTTGACTGGGACTGCACGGTTGCCATGGCAATGTGAGACCTTCTGATGAATTTTGTAGATTAAAACACCCAATTAATATATCAAATTCGGTATGCAGAGAAAAAGAAAAAAGAAAATAAGAGGGCAATTTAACAGCGCAGGTAAATTTCAACTACAAAACACAGCTGTGACAGAAGGTCGTGAATGTCCTCCGTCCCTGTGGGTCCTGTGGAATCTGGAGCCACTGTCCTTTGGCAGGCGTTGGGCGCATGTCCCGGATTCTGTATGTCTCTTCCTCCCGTAGAACCAAGGGGCAGCTTTTCCTCTTCCCTCGGCCCCACACCGCCTCCCGTTCTAGCCCCTCTCTGACCTGCCGGAGCAATTGATTCCAGGGATCAAACTTGTGAGGGAACCTGCATTTCTTCTGCTGCTCTGCCCCAGAGCTGCGGGGTGTTGGGCAAGCCCTCCGTTTCTCTCTGTCTCGGCGTCCCCATGTGAAGTAAGGAGGCTGAGTGGTGCTGAGAATGGGTTCCAGCACCTTCCTGCTGAGCAGTGCAGTAACCTGGTGGGGCCCCCGCCCATCTCAGCGGGTCACGGCTAGTTCAAACCTAAGGTGTCATTAGCTTACTCATAGGGAGTGACGAATCACTGAGGAGGTTTGCCTTCACCCAGAGAAGACTGGAAGTGGGGGAGGCCCTGCAGGCTGCAGAGCGCCTGGCCTCTGTGCCATTGGGTGGCGGGCAGGAAGAGGGGACAGGAGGCTACCAGATTCTAAGTCATCATTTTTCAAATTAAAAAAAAAAAAACCTTTGTTTTTTTCTAATTATAGAAACATTAAAATGTATAAATTTGTAAAAACTTTATATTTTCCTAAATTTGTCCTAAATAGGAAAACCAAGACATCTGTAACTTTAGCACCAAGAGATCTCTGCAGGGCATGCTTCCGTGTGCGTCTTCTCCAGCCTTTTTCTAGGAATGCACTCACACATAAGGCCAAATAGAAATCCGCATTTCTTCTTTGGTACAGAAGTAGGATCATGCTCTACATACGATTTTGTCTTAACCTGCTTTTTTACTTGGCGATATGTTGTGAACATCTTATAAACCTATAGCATCATTTGCTGGCTTAATTTGCAACAGCAGTTCTCAACCCTGGCTGTGAACTAGACTTGATGGGTGCTCTTAAACACTGAATGCCTGGGCTCCGCCCCCGGAAATTTGGGTTGTATTTGTTGGAGTGGGGTGGGTATGGGGAGTGGAGCTCAAGTACCAGTTCATAAACAGTTTAGCAGTGAACATCTTTGTATATTCATCTTTGCGTATTTGGCATTATTTCCTTAGGATAAATTCCTAGGAATGACATTGCCCAGTCAAAGTAGTGTCCATGTAAAGTAAGTAGCTTGATGCATCTGGCCAGCTCTCGAGGCATGAATGGTCTCTCCATGAGCCAGCCGCTGTCCTGGGTGCTCATTATATGGCAGTGACCAATGGACGTGGCTGCTTCGAGGGTGGGGTAACTGACAAAGGGGGAAGCAGGGAGACTGACAGTTGAGGAGGAAACCTCAGAAATAAACTGAAGGACCGGGGCGGGGGGGGGCGGAGGAGAGAGAAAGGGGAGACCTGCTCTCAATGGAGTGGGCTGGGGAGGGAAGGCCAGTGTTGGCTTGCTCAGGGAGGCACGGAAGTCCCTTCCCTGCATCCTCCCCAACTTTGGGTTTTGTGATAGTTTTATTTTTTGACAATCTAAAAGGCAAAAAGGTTGTGTCAATGCTTTGAGTTTCTTTGATCACTACTGAGATTGATAGTCTTTCTGCTTTTCATGTTTGGGGTGTCTGCATTCTTCTTTTGTGAGCTGCTGGCACCCACCCCTGACCTACGCCTCCTGTTGGGATGTGTGCAGTCCTGTTTCTTTCCGAGTTTCTGTGTATTAGAGGCTTACTGGTGAGCGCTCCCCACTCACGTTTGCCATTTATCTCGTAATGTTGCTAGATTTTTTTCATACGGGTGTGTTTAATTTTTGTGCGATCAGATTCATTGATATCGTTTCCTGCCTTGACGTCATGTTACCACAGTCCTTTTCCAGGCACAGTTAATAATAATTCAATTTATAAACCCGCATCTGCACTTTCTTCTAGTACTTCTGTGGTTTCACTTTCCGTGTTGAAAATTTGGATCCATTTGGAATAACATTTGACATAGAATGAGAAAGTTTTCCTCGTGTGAGTCCTGCACTTGCTTAATTGAGCCTGTTTAGGCTGTTTCTAAGCCTAAAATGTGTTCTTTACTGTGTATTGCCTGTTTTTGTTGAACCGGGAATGGGATCTTTTTACCCATCACGTTTCACAGGGGTTGGTGCTGGTGTGAAGGAAAACTTGCCTTTCTAGTGTTCATCCTGGAGATGGCGGCTCTCCTGAGACCCCTTTAGTTCTCATAGCTTTTGAGTTGCTTTCCTTGGGCTTTCTGGGGGGTCAGTCATGTCATCTGCAAAGAATGCCCCGTCGGTTCCTTTTCCGTGCTTATGCTTCACTTTTTCGTTACTATATTACCCAGAGGCGAAGGGCAGAGCAGGGTGGTGGTGCGCGTGCTTGGTGCTCCCACAGTGCTGATGGGGCGGTGGTTCTGGGTGTCAGTCCAGCCTTGTTTACTAAGAACCTTTCTCCAGCAGGCCAGGGACTTGAGTTTTAATAGGTGCCTTTTTCTTCCCTCCTGACCCTGGGAAGAGGGTGTGGTGGAGTGGGGCAGTGGCTCTCTGTGTGACCCAGACTTGGGCTAATGGTGACTCACATCCCCTGCCCTACCATGAAGGGGCCTCTGTGGCCAGAAGCCTGGTGGCTGCAGATCCTGGGGTCCTGTACCAGCTGGTAGAAACGATACAGAGGCCCCTGGTATGGGTGTTGGGATTGGGTTCAAGTTGGAGAGGAGGGCAGGTAGTCCCAGCCCACCTTGCACATTCTTTCCTGGGTTCCCCGGGTTCCTGGGTGCAGAACCCGTGTCCCAGGGGGACCTTTGGGCAGCCATGAAGCTTGATGCATTTTTCTTCCTGTGGCTGACAAGGCTGGTCTAGAATGGACTTGGGACCTACTGTCATACTTCTTTATGTAACAAATGTCAGCTTTGCATGTCTATCCATCTGGTTGTGTGTTTTAAAATGCTAAAAATAAGCCGATTTTCTTTTAAAAATTTAACCACCCGGCTTTCCAGTTGAGAAGTAATGCAAGAATGCAGTGGAGGTAATTTTGGTTCAGAGATTCTCTCTGAGGATGAAGCCTACAGAGGCCCTAAGATGGTCTGAGGGAGGCAAAGCCGTGGGAAAGTATTTATTCAGAACAGGGTCAGGACAGCCCGGAGCAGGTTCTCAAACTGTCTTGGGCCCCCCAGTCCCCTGGGGACCTTGTGAAAATGCAGATTCTGATTCAGCAGGTCTGGGGTGGGGCATTGCCAACCTGCTCCCAGGCACTGGCAACACTGCTGGGGTCTGTAGACACACTTTGAGGGCTTCAGAGTATACAGCAAGTGGAATGGGGGAGTGAGGGCAGAATCCCACGAGACCTGGTCCCCTCGGCACGAGTCCCTGGTATAGGAAGAGCAGCGAGGGTGCTGCCTACCCTGACGCTCCTCTGGGCAGTTGACGTTGATGGGAGATTTCATCCATACTTTGGAGATAAGCTGGCTCTTGTTGCAAAGTTGCCAGTTACTAGATGGGGGCCACAACATGGCAGGGGAGTGATGTATCTCTTTTAGTTTTGTTTTTGTTTCTTTATTGTTCCTCTCAGTCTTTTCTCAGGCAGAGCCGGTTACATATGTAACCAAAATGTAACTAGCGTTTTGCATCCTGCATTTTCAGCTAACACTACAGCCTGAACCTCTTCCTTTATTGTAAGCTGGAGCTTGCCGTCTCTCCTGCCTCCCACTGAGGCAGGGTGCTGAGGGGTGCGTAGACACTCCCTCTTCTGGTCTCTGGATCCTTTTGTCCCAGAGCCGGCTGCAGGGCGCGCGTCTTCCCATTGGCCTGCCCTGAGGGCGTTGCAGGTCCAGTCCTCACACCTGTGGGATTCACTGTGGAGTGCTCATGGGGCCTCTCTGCCCTGCCGGGCGAAACCCTCCTAGGCCAGCCTTGTGGGCGTCTCTTGAGCCCGTTGGTTCTTATGTTAAGGGCCTATGCCCTGTGGTCCTGGTCTCTGTTCCCTCGTCAGTAGGGAGCTCAGAGCCGAATTGGGCATTCACCTTAGTGAAGGACCTGGCTTTCTACCTGGTGTCATTTTTCCTTCCTATTTAGATTTTTCCTCATCACCTAAAAAATATGTTGAACCATGTGTTTCTTTGTACCTGCCTCACTCCGCTATCTGTGTAGAACTGTAGATAAAAATAGAGCTTTGGTAACCACTTTCTCTACTGGCTAATATTCCAACAAATGGCTAGACTTTGCTTTTCCCAGCTGTTTCTCGTGAGCCGGGCACGTGGGCCTTCTCCAGCCCTGCTCACCATCCGTCAGGTGGGGTCAACACATCGTCCTGGTGATGGCCTCCTGTGCCCAGAGCTCCTCTCAGGTGCCTCTTCCCACCCAGTGTGGGCACATGCTGGCACCAGCACCCTGGACGACACGCTGGGCTCTTGTCTCCTCCCCAAACCCCGGCCAGATCCAACACGCTGAGTGATTTTAATGGTCAAAATTTGAGATAATTTGGGAGAACAATTAATGAAATTATTGTTATTTTTAAAAACTGGGATGCCTGCTTCATCAAAAAATGTTTTTCTCATTGACTTGAAATCTATTATTTAAAGACCAAGGCAGCTGACCGGGATCAGTGTGGCGGAGGGCGGAGAGCAGACCCAGGCGCTCGCCTTGGGCTGGCTCCGTCCAGCCATGTGGCGGGTCACTGCCCCCTGTCCTGTCTTCCCAGACGTGACATGGGCCCACCGATGGTCTCTGACAGGCTGTCAGCTCAGGCACAGGCCCGTGTCGATCGTATGAAAACCCTGCTTGTGTTATTTAAGTTCTGAAGCCGAGGAGATGGTGTGGGTGGGAGTCAGTGTCGCCCCCAATTTATTAAAAATGGGAGCTGAGCACATCGATTTCTCTGAAAGTTGACTTTAGGAAGGGCTCTCCTTTCAGAATTCACACCACGACTCTTCCTACTTTGTACGCACAAGGTGGGACTTATCACCAAAGCAAGAAGTGGCCTACTTTGTGTTTGTGGTTCCTTTGTGGGTTTATCAGGCACTTTTCAAGCCTGCCCACGGCATCATGTGGGCGAGGAGGGTCTGCCGTGGTGTTTGGTGCCTCCTTCTCCGGGCCCCACCTCTCCCTGTGCCCAGCTGCTCTGTGTCCTCCCCGTCAGCGTCCCACATCTGACTCAGAGCCACCGTCCCTGGCAGCACCTGGGCTCTGGTAGCAGGAGCAGGGTCCTGGCACCATGTCTCTCCAACTGGGCACTGTTTATGCCCATGGGGACCCATTGTTAGTTAGTTATTGCTGGTCATAAACTACCCCAAAACTTAGTGACTTAACAACAACCATTTTTATTCTTTTTCATGATTCTGTGGGCTAGGAATTTGGACAGGGCCCCGTGGGGATGGGTCTCTTTGTTCCACGTGACATCTGTGGAGCCTGAACACCTGTGGTGGCTTCCTCACTCACACACATGGTGCCTCGTTCTCAGCTGGAGTGGCTCAGAGGGTGGGAGGCTGGTGGGAGGCTCACCAGGAGTCATGTCCCTGGGGTCTCAGTTCCCACTGTTGGCTATGTGTTAGTTGTCTATTATTGCTTAACAAATTACCTTAAAACTTAGTGCCTTAAAGCAGTAAACGTCACCTCATGGTTTCTGGGAGTTCGATATTCAGGAACGGCTGACCTGGGTGGGGCTGGCTCGTGGCCTCTCGTGAGGTTGCACTGTAGGTGTCAGCCGGGACTGCATCATCGGGAGGGTCCACTGGGGCAGAAGGACCTGCTCCCGAGCCAGCTCCCCCAAGGGGCTCTTGGCTGGAGGCCTCAGTTCCTCCACCTGAGCTCTCTGTGAGGCTGCTTGAGTGACCCCACAACGTGGTGCTGGCGTCCCCGTGAGCTGAGAGAGAGGAGGAAGCCACAGAGTTTCAGGACCCAGCCTCTGAAGTCGCACTCTGTGACTTCCGCCTTGTTCTGTTCATTAGAGGTAAGAGACTGTGTCCAGCCCACACTTGAGGGAGGGAACGAGGCTCCATCCTTTGAAGGGAGTGTCAGAGCACCTGTGGACATACTCAGCCACCACAGTTGTCCTCTGTGGTCTCAGGGCTTCTCCCTCTCCGCTTCTCTGCAGCAGGAGAGCGGGACTTCCTGAAAGGCACTCAGGGCTCCTGAGAGTACAAAAGCAGGTGACGCCAGGCCTTCTCGAGGCTCAGGCCTGGGCTGGTACAGTGTCACCTCTGCCACATTCCACGGATGAGCAAGTCACAGGTCCATCTCGGCTTCAGGGAGAGGAAATGCATGTGGCGAAGTCTCTGCATCTGGGGGGGCACTGGTGCTGCTGTTGGCCGGCAGGGCTGGCTGTCAGGAAGAGCTGGACGTGGGGCAGGGGAGGAGGGGGGTCAGGGACGAGCTGGAAGCCACTGGCACCTGGCCTGTTTCTCGGCGTGTCTGACCACAGTGACCTTGGTGAGTGTTGCCGCTGCCTCGTACCCACCTTCCCAGCGTGGCTCAAATTCTTTCTTGGGGGCCATGCAGGGCGCCAGTTTAGCCAAGCAGACCCAGCACCAACCAGCACATCCAGGCCGCTGTTTCAGAGCCCCCGAAACATCGGGAGACAAAGCATCTTCAGTGCTTTGAAACTGGAGGATCTTGGAGGGAAGCGCTGTCCGTAACTTGAAACAAACGTGAAGCTGGAGTGGAAGTCAGTGTCTTCCCAGGTGTGAAGGGTAAAGTCCGGGAAGCCAGGGGGCTGGACACCTGCTGCCGGCCATCGGGGCCGGGCTCCGGCACTGTCACGGTGTCCCCACCTGATTCTGGAGACTTTGCTGGGAAGTCCGAGAGACCCTGGCTTCAGTTTCCTGTGCCGCTGCTGTGGGATCTGCCTGTGGCCGTCCCAGGGTCTTATTTGTTGGTGTTGCCCCCAATTTTTTTCTTTTTTTCCTAAATATCAAGGTCATCTTGTGTTTCTGAAATCATATTTTAGCCCCCAAGGCAGAATGGATGATTTGTAAAGGTAGTACATGACTGAGAGAGAGGGCAAAAGGAAAAAGAAAAACAGAGAGGAAGGAAGATGCAAAGAGAAGTGGGAGGTAAGAAACCATGTGCTGCACAAAGCCCTGGACCCCGTCCCTGGTGTAGGACCTGCTCGTGCTGGGCTGGCCTGGCTCCATGGCGGTGATAGGTGAACTGCATCTGGCAGTTGGAAGAGCCAGAAGGGGCCCTTCCATCAGATCTGCAGGGTACTACAGGCAGCGGGAGCTAGGACAGGAGAGGGAGAGGCAGGCTGCCTGGACATACGGGGGCCGTTGCTGGAAGGGAGACCCCCAGGCACTCTTCCCCCTGGTGGGTCTTGCAGAGGGTACAGCGTGAAGCTCAGACTCGGACGGCGGAATCCTCAGTCATTAGGATCCTGATGCCCTTGCCCAGAGCCCACAGCAGTCAGAATGTGCAGCAAACAAGGGGCTTAATTGATGAAGAGCCCCCCACTCCCCAAAGCTGGGCATGGTGCCAACACTGTAAGGTGCCTGGGAGACTAAAACATGTAAGAGGAATTAGGTGGTAGAGGAGAGAGAGTTCTGGGTGGGCACCATTCCCAGGCCTTTGCCCCCCCACCAGGCGACGCCCACTCTTTCTGTCCCAGGCTGCCCCTGCCCCCACCTGCCTACCTTAGCCTCCCCACTGGCCCTGGGGCACCTTTCCAGGGTCATCAGAGAGAATACAAGCCTACAATTCTGACACCGCTGCGGTGACTGCACACCCCTGGTTGCCCGACATTCCATTCACGCCTGTTGACTGGACATAATTATTAATAGCGTCCCCTTTCTGTCTTAGACGTGTCCTGGTTTGGATGATAGATTATATGGCTACCCATCTAGCCATAAGACACTGTTGCCAGAATGATCTATTTTTTCTTTTTAGCTTTTTATTATATAACGAAAAGTGACAAGAAAAAACATTAAGAAATTCAATGTCTTACGTAATCTCAGCACTAATCTAACAACTATTTGCAGTTTTTCATATCACCTTCCAGTCCATATTTGAATACAGACAACATATATTGACCTTTTAAAAACTGTTTCCTAATAAACTCATTTAGAACGTTTTAGATTTACAAGAAAGTTGTGAGATCGTACAGAGTTCTCATGTATCCACACGTTCCCCCAATGTTAACATCTTCCGTCAGTGTGGTGCGTTTGTCATAACTAGTGAACCACTATTGATGCCTTATTGTATTGGTCAGGGTCCTCCTGAGAAACAGACGCATAGAACAAATAGATATGAAGTAGGAGATTCATTAAGAGGAGTCAGCTCACGTGATCATGGAGACCAAGAAGCCCCAAGATCTGCCGTCTGCAGGCTGGAGACCCAGGACAGCCGGTGGTGTGATTCAGTCCAAGTCTGAAGGCCTGAGAACCGGGGGAGCCGATGTCTGAGGGCAGGAGAAGATGGGATGAGGTGTCCCAGCTCAAGCCTTGAGGCAGAAAAAAAGGGGTGAAGCCCTCCTTCCTCACCTTTTGTTCTATACAGGACCTTCAACAGATTGGATGAGGCCCACCTGCGTTGGGGAGGGCGATCTACTTTACTGAGTCCACTGACTCAAATGTTAACCTCATCCAGAAACTCCCCCACAGACACACCCAGAATAATGTTTAACCAATTATCTGGGCAGCCGGTGGCCAGTCAAGTTGACACATTAAATTAACCATCACGACTCTGAGTAACTGAAGTCCGCAGTGTATTCAGATCCCTTTGTTTTTACTTAGTATCCTTTTTCTCTTCTAGGATCCCATCCAGCACCCCACATTACTTTTGGTTGTCTCTCTTTAGGCTCCTATGGTCTGTGACAGTTTCTCAGACTTTTCTTATTTTTGATAACCTTGACAGTCTTGAAGATACTGGTCAGGTGTTCTGTAGAATGTCCCTCTGTTGGGATTTGTCTGATGTTCTTCTCGTGATGGGACTGGGGCTATGGGTCTTTGGGAGGAAGATCACCCAGTAAAGGGCTGCTCTCATCACGTCCTATCAAGGGCACGTGCTGTCAAAAGTGACTCATCACTGTGGATGTTGACCCCGGTCACCTGGCTGAAGCCGTGTGTGTCAAATTTCTCCACTGAAAAGTTACTCTTTTCCCCCCTTTTCATACTGTCCTCTTTGGAAGGAAGTCACCCTGTGTAGCCCACACTGGAGGGGTAGGAGGTTATGGTCCACCTCCCCGAGGGGGTAGCTACATGAAATTATTTGGAATTCGTCTGCACAGATTTGTCCACCCCTCCTGTTTGTTTTGTGGTTCAGTCATTCGTTTATATCAGTGTGGACTCGGGGGTGTCTGTTTTGTACTTTGGGTTACAATCCAATCCTACTTTCTTCATTTGTTGCTCACATTGTTCCAGTCTTGGCCGTTGGGAGCTGTTTGGTTGGCTTCGTGGTCCTTTGGCATGCCACCGTCGTTGTTTTTGCCGTTGTTCCTTTCTGGGCACTGCCATACTTGCTGGCACTAGGAGATGCTCCAGGCTCATCGTATATAGTCCCTGACCCAACCCTAGAATCAGCCTGTTCTCCAAGGAGCCCTGGCTGTTTTACTGGGAGAGGTGTTAGAAACCAAGATCTGGGTGCTGGGTGTGCTCACCGTTACTGGGAGAGGGTGGTCCTTTTAAAGCACAGAGGGGACCATGTCACTGGCTGGTTAAGGCTCTAATGTTCTTCTGTCGCTTCATTCGTTCAGCTGAATGTGTTTACCACGACCCTGCTCTGAACGCTGCTGGCCGAGGGAGTGTGCGTCGATGCAATCACTTTGGAAACTGCTTGGCAGGACCTGCTAAAGCTGCACAGGCACAGCCTGGGGGGAGAGTGCAGCCCCTGACGTCTGGGAGCTGGCCTGGCATTCACAGCTGGGCCTTGGCCTTCTCCTGTTGGACATAAAGTATTTCACAGGTCCCCCGCAGCAGACAAGACCACCATGTGACTGTGATGGGTCAGGACAAAAACAAGATGCCCCCATAATCCCGTCTGAACACAGACAAAAATGCAGACCTTGTCCAAGCCTCAGTGACCAGGCTCCCCTGTCCTGGCTGATATGAGTGTCGGCTGCTGCTTTGCCAGTCACAGCTCTAGACTCGCGTCCCTCCTTCCCCTTCTGTAGAAGAGTTATTAAGATGCCCAGTCGTAGAATTGCCCCTCTTCCTCGGGCCAGCCTGGTGGCACAGCAGTTAAGTGCTCACGCTCCGCTGTGGTGGCCCAGGGCTCGCAGATTCAGATCCTGGGTGCGGACCGACGCACCGCTTGTCAAGCCATGCTGTGGCGGCGTCCCATATAAAGTAGAGGAGGCTGGTCACGGATGTTAGCCCAGGGCCAGTCTTCCTTAGCAAAAAAAAGGAGGATTGGCATTGGATGTTAGCTCAGGGCTGGTCTTCCTCACCAAAAAAAAAAAAAGAATTGCCCCTGTTCCTGACAGTGTCGAGGCCCTGCTGCTTGAGCCCTTGTGAAGTTCGCTGCCATGAGCCCATACCCTGTTACCCATCCTTTCATAGAGCCTGTTACCGAGTCGCCCCTGTTCCCCAGGGGGCGTGTTCTCCCTCATTGCAAGGAGCAGTAAACCCAACATGTTCAGCCTCAGGCTGTTTCTGGAGGTCTCTGGCTGGGGAGGGGCATTGCCACCTACAACCCAGGATTGTGTTCCTAGGCATAGACCCAGCAAAATGTGTACATCTGTGCACCCAAAGACATGCACAGGGATGTCCACACAGCACTACGTGTAATAGCCAGAAGCTGGAACCAGACCACATGTCCACCTACATTACAGGTACACATGAATTCTTGTGTATTGGGAGGGTGCAGTCCTCTCTGCGATGAGAATGAACACCTCATGGCTGCACGAGCATGGATGAATCTCATAACATGCTGCTGAGTGAGAGAGTTCATGCTGTTGATTTCATGTGTGTGACAAGTACAGAAGCAGAGATTCTGATCTGTGACTTTAGATGTCAAACCCGTGTCACCCTGGGTGGGAGGGGGCACAGGGGGGCTTCCAGGGTGTGAGAATGTTGTGTTTCCTGACCTGGTTGCTGAGTGCCTGGGTGTGTTCACTTTATAAATTATTTGAGCTGAACACTTGTCATATGTGCACTTTTTTTGCCTGTTTACTTTAATCAAAAGTTTACAGGAATAGTTAAAAAACACCAGTGTCCAGCCCCCCCACCCGGACATTCTGCTTCAGTTGGTGGGGGTTGGCACAGGGCCCGTGCTCTGGAGGCGAGCGTGATGCAGGCCTGGTTCTGGGAACCTAGGGTCCCCAGACTGCAGACTTTTCTCCACTGACCCCAAATTGCTCGTAACTGCTGTTAAATTCAACTTAGTAAATGTAAGATCGAATTGGCTTTATTCAGCGCTGAGTCGGGCAGTGTCCATCTAGCAGATAAAAGGGAGCTCCGGAGTTGTACAAAATGGAAGGATTTATAGGCAGAAAGAGGGTGAGGTGAAGAAGTTAGAGGAGTGGATTATTTCAGGCAAGGTCACCTTCCCTTAGGGGAAGGCAGGGGTCTGTCAGGTGGATCACCTCACTGCTGTTATCAGGAAATTCCAGACTGCTGGGTTTACAATCCCCTCCTGGGAGAGGCTAACACAGCAGTTAGGTGAGGTATTAAGTCTTGGTGGGGCTTAGCACAAGAGACTCTGTTTTGGGCTTGTTGTTTCTTTTTATTTTTTGCTGAGGAAGATTCACCCTGAGCTAACATCTGTGCCAATCTTCCTCTATTTTGTATGTGAGCCACCGCCACAGCATGGCCACTGACAGACGAGTGGTGTAGGTTCGTGCCCAGGAACTGAACCCTGGCCACTGAAGCAGAGCACAGGAGGAACGTAACCACTAGGCCACCGAGGCTTGCCCTGTTGTAACACTGTGCACCCATGTGCTGTCGTTCCTGCTTCCTGTGCCCATGTGACCTCTGCCTGTACCGCCTGGCTCCCCAGGTGCGTCCCCCGCTTGTCCCCGCACCCCTCTCAGCCTCAACCCCAGAATCCTGACCTCCAGGAGGCCTCCCCAGGCCCAGGACACCTCCACCCATCTGAAGGGTGGGGCTGGAGGCAGGCAGCGCCTCTGGGGCTGCGGGGAGAGCTCTCCCAGGTACCGGCTCTGAGGGGGAGGACAGGGACGTGCAGGCCAGGTTCCTGGGACTCCAGGGTGAGCTTGAGCTGTGTATAGAGCTGAGTTCACGTGTGATAACTGTTGACGCGTCATCCTCCCGGCTCCTGAGGGTGGACGGGAGTGAACCGGGCATTTTTGTGTCCCCGGGTAGAGCATAATGCCAGGCACTCAGACGGCGTTCGACGTGTGGCTATGGAGTGAATAAGCAGCTTTATTTTCCCACGTTGAGAAATCGTTGCTTGACGCCTTCTCCCTTTTCCTCTGCTCCTCATTTCCAGCAAAACTCCTCGAAAGCACTTTGTCCTTGCTGCCTGCAGTCCTCCCTTCCAGTTTTCCCGGGAACCTACCGGAGCCAGGATTTGTCCCCGGGGCCCCAAAGCTCTCGGGAAGGTCCCCTCCACGTGGCTAAGTCTCATGCCTGGTTCTCAGCCCTCCTCGTCCTTGACCTGTGGCAGAACTTGACACTCTGGACCCGTCCTCAATCCCTTCTCTTCACGTGGCTTCCAGGATGCCCACTGCCCCGGCTGCTCCTCCTCCCCTTCCCCCCGCTGTGACACCAGAGCACCTCGGGGCTCCTTCCCGCTCCTCTCCTCTTCTCGCTACGCTCACGCATTGGGCGATCTCACAGCTTCAAATACCATCCATATGCCAACGACTCCCAAATTTGTATCTCCAGCCAGGACCTGCCTCCCACATTCCAGACTTTTCTGTCCACTCTCTGAGTTGCCACCACCACTTGCCTGTCTCAGATGTCTCAAATTCAGCACGTTCAAAATCAAGTTTCCATCTCCCCCCTCACCTGCACTCCTGAAGTCTCCGCCTTGCTTTATTCCATCCTTGCAGGTGCTCAGGCCCAAGGCTTTGGCCCCTCCTGGGGCCTCTCTCTCACCCACGCTGCAGCCCGACCTTTAGAGTGTCCTCTCGGCTCCGCTTGGAAGAGGGCAGGGCCTCCTCTGCCTCCACTCCTCCCCAAGCTCTGAGCACCGTGGTCTCCACCCGGCTCCGACTCTGGCTCGGGTGGTGCGTCCTCATGTTCTCAACGCAGAGGCCAGAGTGATGCTTTCTACCCACGCATCTTGCCGCTCTTCCCACCTGCTTAGCACGCTGATGCACTGTCAGTTTCAAGTCCGAGCCTGGGCCTCCCTGGCACGGCGCGCCATCTCCATTCCCCTCAGGCCTTTCTCCTCCTGCTCTCCCACCTCACGTGCTGTAGCCAGCCTGAGCCCGTGGCTGTCCATCTGCCTGGACTGCGGCCTCGCTCACAGCAACAAGCACCCTAGTCTCCGTGGCCTGGGAGAGCAAAGCCTTGTCTCTGCCCTGGCTCCATGTCCCTCCAGCGTGACTCAGCAGCAGGGCTGGGCTCATCTGCGTCCGCTGCCCACACTGAGGTGTTGCCCCTGGGTAGAGCGTGGCAAAGAGTGCCCTGCAGGGCCTCCCACTGGCAGAGCGCTGCCCTGGCCTGAGAGGGACACAGGTGCCTCTGCCCACAGCTGTCAGCCAGAGCAGTCACACAGCCCGCTCCATCCCAGAGGCCAGGAGGGGCGACCTGCCAGTGCATGGGCGGCTGGTGGTGCATGGACCACGACTCCTTCAAGCTTTGCCATTGTCCTTCTGCTGGGAGCCGCTTCAAAACTGTGCCCCGGCCCCACTCTTGTCCCCTGGCCCCCGCCCTAACCCCTGGCCCCCACCCCATCCCTTGGCCCCTGCCCTGGCCCCTGGCTCCCACCCCGGCCCCCGTCCTGGCCCCCGGCCCTCGCCCCGGCCCCTGGCCTGCTTTGCTTTCCCGGCACTGAGCCCCTGGTACGCTCCGTGCTTCATCACCTTGTGATAGTGCTGCTCTTGTCTGTCTCAGCCTCACCCCCCCATCTGGAGAAGGAACATCCCCCGAGGCGGAGTTTTTATCTCCTTGGTTCCCTCTTGTGTCTCGAGTGACTGGCAGCACCTGGAGCGGGGCAGGTGCCCAGTGAATGTGGGACGAGGGACCTCGGCCGTCCAGCTCTGGGAAGGGTTCCTTCAGGGAGAGCAGCGCTAGACCTCAGAGCGAGCCCTCCCAGGGTCCTCACCCCTCAACGGCGTGAAGTTTCAATGGATCAATGCCTTTGGGCACAGCATTCCCCTTTGCTTCTGGAAAGACTCACTCCTTTAGGAGTGCTTTCTGTGTCAGGGGGAAAGGCCCTGGTGATGGGGGACCAGGCATATGGCGACCCCACCTCCCTGGGCAGCAGGAGCCTACGGCCCTTTGGACGGTCAGACCTGCCCTCTGTCCTGTGACTCTGTTCCACCTTTTCTGATGGGCGTGGTCTCTGTTCTGGGCTGTCAGAGTTGTTAGGGCAGGCCCACTCATTACTCAGAGAATTGCCCAGAAAGCTCGACTTTAGGACAAGTCAGGGGAGCCAGGCGGCTGCCCGGGCCATGTACCTTCCTTCAGGCCGAATATGATGGATGGATTTCGGCAGCTGCAGGTGCATCTGTCGCGAAGGTCCTTCCCCTGAATTAGGTTGGAAACTCTCTGTATATGGGCTGGTTATGACCTGCACGTCTGGCAGGAGCTGAGGATCCGGCTGAGGAGCAGGTGGGCGCCTCGTGTCCAGGGCCAGGTGGTCTCCCTGTGCAGAGGGTCGTGGTGCCTCCCGGGGCACTCACTGGTGCACGGGGTGGCTCTGGGACCTCAGCTGGGTGTGGCTCTGGATGCAGGACCCCCAGGACTTCCACAGGCTGGGCTGCCTCTAACCTGGCTGGCTCAGCCCCTGTTGACATCTGGGCTCGGATCATTCCGTGTGTGGGGCCGTCCTGTGCACTGTAGGATGTTAGCAGCGTCCCTGGCCCCCACCCACTGATGCCAGTAGCACAGCCGCCTTGTGTTTGTGACAGTCAGTCATGCCTCCAGATGTTGCCACGTGTCCCCCGGGGATAACATTGCCCCCAGCTGGGAACCACTGCTGTGACCACCGAGCCATGTTTTTCCTGTGGCCGCTGGCTGGGAAGTGCAGTCAAAGCCATGGCTGAGGGTCTGGAGAGTCGGTGTTGCTTCCGAGCATCTTCGGGAGTCCCGGGCCCTGGCCAGGGCTCCCGGGCTCCATGACAGATGGTCCAGTCGGGGCGCCTGAGCTCACAGACGAGACAGGAGAGGCTCAGAGAAGCGATTCCCTCGCATGAGCCTCAGAGCCAGGCTCGGGACCCAGGTCTTCCAGTGTGGGTTGAAGGCTGGTGCCCCTGCCCCAGGTGCACGGCTTGTCCTCACTTGGCTCTTTTTGCCAACTCCAGGGCCTACTTTGGGGGCGGGCTCCAGGGTTGACTTCCTTTAAGGGCACCTGGGCTCTTCCTGGGGATCTGTGGGTTAGCCTGGTGGTGCATGTGAGCACAAGCGTGTGTGTGAATGTATGTGAGTGTGCATGGGCATGGATATGTGGGTGTGAATGAGTGCGTGTATGCACATGTACGAGTGTGAGATTGTGCACGTATGCATTTATGCGTGTGTGTGACTGTGTGTGTGCATGTGTGGGGGAGTTGTGTAAGTGTGTGCATGGTAGGAAGCAGCGGCCAAGAGTGGCCCTCGGTCCCGTGAGGGGCCCCTGCTTGGCATGCGAGTGTCCTGGGGTGTGCTGCCTGGCCGTCCACTCTTCACGGGCAGCTTCTCCCTGTGCGGGTGCAGGGTGCCGTGGTGGCCTGGACTACTGGGGGGCAGCCTTCACAGGCTGCTGCCCCTGATGTTCTCACTCCTGTAGTCTTTAGGAAGTAGCTGGAGTCATGGAGGCTCCAGGAGGTATTTCGTCTCTGCAGAACCCTGTGGTTCCCCCTCTGGGGAAGCCTTGGATTTTGAGAGAGGCCCAGTGTTTGTGAGGGAGGCAAGGCCAATGATTGACCCCGTGTGTGGGGTCTGCTTCCTGCCCTCTTCTCTGTTGGGATGACAGCCTGCCTCCCCAGTGTGGGGCTCACTGGGGCGGGGGGTTTGGAATGGCCGTCTTGTGCACACAGGTGGATGTGGAGCCCACGTGGGCTGAATCCTGCATCTCTGCAGGCTGATAGTCTCCGGGGCCATGCAGCAGGTGAGGTCAGAGTCATGGGCGGGGCAGGTCGCAGAGCTGTGTCCCTCGGCTGGGAAGTAAGATTTGTTCAGCTTAGCTATGGGCGTGTCCTGCCCCCACCCCCACCCCCTGGAGGGTTCCTGTTCTTGGAAAGCTGAGCCCCGCTCTCACTGGGTTGACACACATCTTCAGGCCCCACATGAGCAGTCTTGGAGTGAGAGCATGGTGGAAGGACCAAGAAAGCAGAGGGGACAGTGGTCACCCAGAGTCAAGGAGGGCTGTCCTGGCTTTGGACCCATGTGGGTGTGTCCAGTAGAATCTCAAGAAACCTTTATGAAATGAACTCAAATTCCTTTTAATTAAAAAAAAAAAATGCAATGCTCCAGAGAGCACAAGTTCACTCATCTGAGATTGAGTTAATTGAAAGGTTCAGAAAGTTTCCGTTAATTAACTTACTGTCTAGCAGTTTCTTCTCTTCCAAGTCAGTCACTCTCTTGATTTCATCTTCTCAGTGTACAGATGATGAGTTCCTACAGCAAAGTGAGTCCTTCTCAGAATGGAGGAGAGAAATGAAAGGGAGGGAGGTGAGAGCAGTTCTGAGAAGGGTTGTGCCTCTGGGACTCCTGGGTGTGGGGCCCTGGTGTGGTGGCCCTAATATGGGTTGTCCTGGTTGGCATGGTGATCCTGGATGTGGGACCCAGGCCAGGGCACAGACACCTTCTCTAGGAATCTCCTGTGCAGGAATGCAGGTCTCTCTCCAGTGCTGGGAAAGCCACGGGGGCGGGATCACGTTGTGTTCACTCTGGACTCCACAGGGCCTTGCATATAATCAGTGCTCAATAAATGCTTGTTGAATTTAAGTAAACTGGATAGAAAGAGAAAATGGATGAGTCGATGTGGAAGAGTTTAGTTGAGCCCTAGTTTGGAGCTTTATGACCAGATGGGTATTGCTCATGCTGAGTCTCCTTTAGGGAATGTTCTGGAGTGTGCAGGGGGCAGATGAGGCTCAGCTCTGCTCTCCTTTCGGGCTGGGTCCTGGGGGTGCTCATGGGGTCTGGGGTGAAGGCACCTGCTGGCCCACAGGGTGGCTGGCTGGCATTCTGGAGGCTCTGCAGCGTCTCTCCAGCAGGTATGGCCAAATGAAATCACTGTGGAGGACTCTACAGTTATGAAGAAAATTCTGCTTCTTTTGTTGGCAGATGATGGGCATTCCAAAAGTGAGGAACAAAGAGAAGTTTTGGTGTTAGGAACATTTGCATTTCCCTGATGATGAAGGATATTGATGACTTTTTCCTTTGCAGATGGCCATTTTTACAGCTTACTGTGTGAAGTGTCTGTTCAAGTCTTTTGCCCATTTTGTATTGTGTATGTGTGATTAATATTGAGTTGTAGGAGTTCTTTAAACATGCTGGATTCAAGTCCTTTGAGGGATGTATGTGCTGTGAGTATTTTCTACCAGTCTGTGGCTCGCCCATCATTCTCTCAGTGCTCTCTTGATGAGCAGTACTGTGTGGATTAGTGATTTCTGTGTCTTGCCTCAGAAATCTGTCTGCTCTAGAGTCAAGTTTAGGTCTAGGATAAATTTCTAATTAAGTTTTATGTAGAGCATGGGGTAGAGGTTCATTTTTTTCCATGTGGATACCCAGTTATGCCAGTGCCATCGTGGAAAGGACTTCCCTTTCCCCATCGGATCACTTGGCACCTTTGTCACAAGTCAGTTGATCTATATCTGTGAGTCTGTTTCTCGGATCTCCTTGTCTTTCCTTATACCAATGACACACTATCTTTATCATTCCAACTTTATAGTAAATCTTGAAAAGAGGTAGTGCACCTCTTTCAACTTCGTTCATTTTCCAAAATTGTTTTGGCCATTCTAGATCCTTTGTATATCCATATAAATTTTCAATCAGCTTGCTAATTTTTACAAAAAAGTCTGCAAAGGTTTTGATTGAGATTATGTTAAATCTATAAATCAATTTTAGGGAGAATGCACATCTTAACAATATACTGTAGTTGTCAGGTCTTGTACATCTTTTATTAAATTTATCCCCAAGTATTTTATGTTTATTTGATGCTATGGAAAGTGGCATTATTTTATAGTTTTATTTTTAGATTTTTTTTATTGCTGATACATAGAAATAAATTACTTTTAAAAATCAGTGTACTGAAGTATAATTTCATAAAATAAGTGTCATCAATTTTAAGATGTGAATCAATGAATTTTGACAAATGTATACAGTCATATAACCACCACTGCAATCAGTGTGGAATGTTTCTATCATCCCAGAAAGTTTCCCCTGTCCCTTTAAAGTCAGTTCATTTGTGTGCTGGAGCTGGCCGTGCTGGCTCCTGGGAGCCAGTTCTGCGTATCTGTCACAGCTTCTCAGTTTTTAATGATAATTTCAGAAAAGGAGAAGTTTTTAATTTTGATGAAGTGTGGTTTTTCATCAATTTCTTCCTGTGTGGTTTGTTCTTTTTGTGTCCTTCCTAGGAAATATTTGCCCAATTCATGGTCACAAAGACTTTCTCCTCTGTTTTCTTCTAGAATTTTTAGTTTTAGCTGTTAATTTTTCTTTATGTTCCATTTCAAGTTGATTTTGGTATTGATATGAAGTAAGGTCAAGGTTCTCTCCCCCCGCCCTTCCTCTCCCTCCTCCTCCTCCTCTTTGTGTGATATGGATGTCTCTGTGATCCAGCACTGCTTGCTAAAGTGACCATCCCTTCCCCGTTGAAGTTCTTTGGTACTTTTCTTGAAAGTCAGTTGAACTTATTGTGGGTCTACTCCTGGACTCTCTTCTGTTCCATTGATCTGTATGACTGTCTTTACACCAATACCACAGTGTATTGATTATTGTAGCTTTATGATAAGTCTTGTGTTTACCCTCCAACTTTGTTCTTCTTTTCAAAATTGTTTTGACTATTCTAGATTCTTTGCCCATCCATGTATATTTTAGAATCAGTTTGTCAATTCCTAAAAGAAGATGCCCGAGATATTGATTGGGATTGCATGAAACCATTGATCAATTCAGAAAGACTGGGCTTCTTAAAATTTTGAGTTTTCTGGTCTATGCACGTAGCGTGTCATGACATTTATTCTGGTCTTTAATTTCCGTCAGCATTGTTTCATGGTTTTCAGCATAAAGTGATTGCACATATTCTGTTAATTTATCCCTACATATTTTATGTTTTTTAAAAAGTAAATTATTGCGTATTGATGGTATCTTAAAACCCTGCTGAACTCACCTATTCTAGTATCTTATTTGTAGATTTCCTAGGGTCTTCTGTGTCACAATCGTGTTACTTGTGAATAAAGAGAGTTTTATTTCTTCCTTTTTGGAACTTTGTGCCTTATTTCACTGTCTAGGCTCTGCAGCACAACGTTGACAAGAAGTGGTGGAAACAAACATCCCTGCCTTTTCCCTGATCTTGAGGGGCAGCGTTCAGTATTTCACCATTAAGTTTAATGTCAGCTGCGCTTTTTCAAAGCCTCCCTTATCAGATGGAGGGAGTCTCCTTCTCTTCCTAGTGTGCGAGTTTTTTGTTTTTAAATCATTTGTGGCTGTTGAGTTTTGTCAAATGCTTTTCCTGTATTCGTGGAGATGATCGTATGATTTTCATCCTCTGTTCTGCCAATGTGGTAAAGTGCAGATTGAATTCTGAATGGTGTGCCAACCTTGCGTTGCTAGGTTAGGTTTTATATATCGTTGAATTCAATATGCTAATATCTCATTAATTGTTTTTCATCTATGCTCATTAGGGATATTGGTCTAGATTTTCTGTTCTTGTGATGTTCTCGTCTGGTTTTGGTATCAGATTTATGTTGGCCTCCTAAAATGGGTTGGAAGTGTTCCCTCCTCCTCTATTTTCTGAAAAAGTTTACGTGAGGTTGGTGTTATTTCTCCATTAAATGTTTGGTAGAATTCACCAGTGGAGCCATTTGAGCCTAGAGTTTTATCCGTGGGAAGATTTTAATTACAAATTTGATTTCTTTAATAGATATGTGGGGTATTCAGATTTTCCATTTTTTGTGTGTGTTAGTTTTGGTAATTTGTCCCTTTCATGGAATGGAATTTGTCCATTTCATTTAAGTTGTTGAGTGTGTTGGCATAAAGTCGTTATTTTCCTTCTGAAGTCTGTAGTGATGCCTCCTTTGTGTTCCTGATATTGGTATTTTGTGTTTTCTCTCATTTTCTTGCCTATCAATAACAAAGAGGAAGGATAAAACCTCTGACTCTGTAGGTTAGTCCGTTTCTTCCTTTCATTGTGTCTGGTTTTGCTTCATATATTTGCTCTGTTACTGGTGCATACACGTTTAGTACTGTTGTGTCTTATCATTATGAAATGTCCCCTTTATCACGGATGATATTCCTCGACCTAAAGTCTGCTTTGATATTAACATGGCTACTGACCTTTCTTTTGATTATTATTTGCGTGATTTATCATTTCCACCTTTTAACTTTCCCCCATCTCTATCTTTAAATGGGAAGTAGTTCTTTTAGAAATAGCACATAGTTGACTCTTGCTTTTTTAAATTCAGTCTGAAAACGTCTGCTTTTTAATTGGAATGTTAATCTACTTTAATGTAATCATAGATATGTTTGGGTTTAAGTCTACGATCTTGCTATTTTTCCCGTCTATTATTTGTTTATTGTCAGCCGACATCCCCGTGTTAGAACATAAGCCCCTCGAGGGGAGGCAGTCTTGTTCACATGCTCCCCAGCACCGTAGATCTGGCCTCGTATACTGAATTTATCCTGGGTCTTGGGGATGGGCTGTCCTGGGGCTGTGGCTCTCCAGCTGTTCACCTGGATGGAAAAGGCCCACATGGTCAGCATGGGGTCTGCTTGGGGTGGCCTTGCTGCCCCCAGCAGCTGCCTCCTCCTCTGTTCTCCACTGGGAGCCACCACCCCTGAGCTGCAAGGCTGTCGTCCGGGTTTCCCCTCACAGCCCGGGGACCCCCCTGCAGACCTCCCGGTAGCAGGTGTGGTCTGGGTGGTCTCGAGCCTCGTTTGGTTGAAGTCTCCTCTTCAACGTCATTTCCCTGTATGCATGGCATGCCTCCCTTCAGTTGGCCAGCGGGGGCCAGAGGCTGCACATGCCTGCAGAGGCCTCAGCAGAAGTCCCAGAATCTGGAGGATCTGCAGCAAAGATTCTGCACGTTCTGCAGCAGACAGCCCTGGTTTGTGCCGTTTGTGCATGTTCATCTGTCATGGCTCCCTTGTTACCTCTGGCGGCTGGAGGGGGCTGCACCCCTCTTCTCCTTCGGGACCCTGGCCTCTGGCTGTGGTGGGGGTAGGGTGGGGGCTGGGGGCAGGGCAGGGCCTGCTGGACGCAGGGAAGCCTCATGAACAGTCTGGGAGTGGGCTCCCGGCAGAGCGTGTGGGGAGGTGGGAGCCATCTGGGCCGTGGGGAGGAGAGGTGGGAGGTGGCAGCTGGTCGTTTTCATACAGTCGCGGCCACAGCAGAGCTAGGTTCACTCCCCTCACTGTGGCGCTGGGTCATCCCCATGACAGCCTCCGTCTGCGTCCTCCTCTCCCTCTGGTGGCCTCTGGCTCTGCAGCACACGCTGGACGCAGAAAGCCAGCCGGACCCTCCTGGCTCTTCCAGCTCCTGGGAAGAACTGTGCTGTCCCAACCCCGCCAACCAGATCTGCTCCAGGTGCAAACTGCTCCCCTCGCCTGCTTCCTCTGCGCCCAAGGAATATGGGCGACCCTTCCAGAGGCCAGACCTTCCCCACCATGTGCCAGGAGCTCCCACCTTAACATATGGCCCAGGGCTGGCCCATCACGAGGCCCACCTGCCCTCCCTCTGGGAGTCTCTGGCCCAGTTACAGGCCTCTCCAGCAGAGGCTCTGCCCCAGGTGAATGTGTGTCCTGGCCGCTGCCTCTGCTCCATGGCACGTTGAGGAGAGTGCTGCTGACGCTGGTTCATTCCAGCTTTGCACCTTCAAAACCTTTGTGCTTCAGTAACATTTTCTGTTTTCTAGTAGCTTCTGGCACCTCCACACCAGTCTGCTCTGCTCGAATGTCTGATGGCAGGTTCTGCCCTTCCAGGTTCTTCATTAGCTTACCCATGTGGCAGCTGTTCCCAGAGCCGCTGGCCCGCGCCTCATTCAGTACTGAGTGGAGGGAAGGCCTTTCCAAGGCTGCTTCAGGTCACAGATGCTGAGAGCAGGAGAGCGGCTGACATGACCAGGTGCAGCGCCCAGGTCCTGGAGGCCTCAGCTGACCCCGCCCTCACCCTACCCCCACCCCCGTGGCACCCACCTGTGCTGCCCAGGCCTCAGCCTTCTCTCCCCTGGGCGCCTGCACCTGGTTTGCCGCATGGTGAGGTGTCCGTGTCGGCGGTGGCTCTTTGTGGGGGTGCAAAGGATGTGAGCGCCTTTGACCCAGAGACTCAGCAGGGTCTGAGGGGCTGGGACAGGAGCTGAAAAAGGCCTGCCCTCCTCTCATTGGACCAGCTGAGTTGTTACCTTACTCCTCTCTCCGTGCCTGCTTCCAGCGGCATTGTGCCTTCCCTTCCCTCTGATGACAAATAGGATGCAGCAGGGTCACTTCGGCTGGCTGAGTTCCATAGAGGAGTGGCAGCTGGTGGACAGACATTTAACTGATGGCCCCCGGTCTCTCAGGGCAGCCGAGTGATCAGACACCCTTTGCTGTGTTTTCCTAAGTCATTGGCCTTGTTATTTGTTTCCTCAAATGGGGGCTGCACTGCCGAAGGCCGTGGCCGTAGCTAAATGAGCAGCCCAGGTTCACAGGCACGGGTGCAGACGAGGTCGCTGGCACTCAGCCCTGGAAGGAAACCAAGGAGGAGCTGTCTCCCCCTGGGCCATCGTCCCATCTCCAACAGGACGGTGTGCTCCGTTTGGAGGCGGCTGTTGCTGACGCCCAGGGAAGGTGACACTGGAGCCTGTTCGGTCCGGCTAGCGCTCCGGCTCTGCGGGGGACACCCGGCTTGGGGAGGGGGCGGTGTGAGTCTGCTTTTCTCTCCAGAGCTGCGGTGGGTGGTTGTGCGAAGCCCGTGAGGGGGCAGCAATCATCAGCGCCTCTGAAGTTCTCTCCGGGTATTTTAAGTGCGGCCGAGCTCTTTTTAAGCTCAGCGTGGCTGGGGTGTTGGACAGTTTAGCGCCCATCCTTGCCCATGGTGGCGGTGCTGCAGGTGTGTGGGCAGTGGCTCTGCCTCTCGGGGTCAGAAAAAGAGGTGTATGGGCCACAGAGCCGAGCCCACTCCCCTTCACGGTGCGGACGGATGGACGGACGGACAGACGGACTGGTGGATGGGAAGCTTCTCCTGAGGACCGCCATTCACGCAGAGAATACGCTCCTTTTGGGTGGGCACCAGTCTCTACCTGGCGGGTGTTACACCCCCTTCCCTGCCCAGACTCGCGCCCTCCTGTGGTTGGGCTGGAGTAATCACGTGGGAGGAGCCCCTCTGATACTCAGCTTTTCCCGAGGGGGCTGTGGCCTTCTGTGCTCCCTGAGCCGGTCCTAAGGGGCCTTCGGGCACTGTGGGAAGTTCGTTTTCATTCAACGATGGCCTCCGAAAACCATCTAACCAGCTGCAAAGTGGACACTTCCCTCTGCAGCCATCGTTTTCTGTTGGAAGCCATTTTCTCAGAGTAAGATTTCAATTTCTTAAGACAGTGTTTCCAGGGTTTTCCAGACTGAGTTCCAGGAGCACATTTTTGGGGCAGTGTGAGAATATTTTGTTCTTAACAAAAAAAAAGCCATTCATATTAAGCTTGAGAATAGTGATCTAGGCCCATCAAGTCGTGAGTTGGCAAAATGGATTTTTTGACCCAGCGGGGGAGGTCTGGTAGAGTAAACTAGGAATAGCTGAGGCTACCTACTCTTATAGCACATCTGACAGGCTTTCGTTTTTTAGTAAATGGAGAAGCATAAAGAAGGAAATGGAAAATAGCTGGTAATCTCACACCTAGATAACCCTGTTGGCATAAAAAGTAACGCGAGTCCAGCGTGGTGAACGTTAAAACAGTCCAGAGCCGTAGCACACAGAGAGTGAAGGCCCTCCAGCACACACATGTGTCTCAGCACACATGTGTGCTTCTTCCGTGGAGTCGTTAGTTTACACAACAGGGATCATCATATACAGGGAATTCCGTACTTTCACAAAAACTTTATATTGGCTCTTTGGGACATTTTCTTATCGACACATAAGTCTGCCTTGTTTTTAATGTCTACGCAAGATCCAGTTTCCAGGCTGTGACAGAGAAACGTAACCAGCCCCAGTTGTGGACGCCTGGGTTACCCTGGGGCTGTTTTGATCTTGCGGTTGTAAGTTGTGAATGTCACTGCACATTGACCTTGATGAATTCTTGTGAGTTTATTGACTGTGGAACTTGATCGCAGGGGCACTGTTGCCTGAAGGAGTGGGTGTGCCCTGACTCTTGATCCCCGTTGCTATGGCTTCTGCACCTCTGACACACCCACTGGTAGTGCGATAGTGCGTGGGGCGAACCAGCCTCCCTGCCGTCTCCAGCACTGGGTGTGACCAAACTCCGTCCTTCGGTCGTCACAGGGCGTCTCCCTGTTACGCTGCCCAGTGTTTCTTTGTTGGGAATGAGGCAGGCGCATCTCGTGTCTGCCTTAGCGTCTTCTGTGCTGGTTCTCCCATCAGGGCCTCTGCCCCTTTTCCTGTTGGGGTGGCTTTCTCATTAATTTGTGTAGGTTCAGTGTAATTTCAGGAAACTAGCCCCCGGCTTGTCATATTTATTGCAAATACCTTTTCCCAGTTTTAGTATTTTATTTTTGAAATTTATTTTTTCTCTATATGGAGGTTTTGCACTTTTCATGTGATGAAACTTATCCATGTGATACAGAGTCTTTGTGGCTTCCGGGGTTCTCCTCCTGCTTGTAAAGGACTCTCTTGCTCCAGAATTACGAATAAATTCACTGCCACCCATTTTCTCTCTAGAACTCTTCCAGATCCAGCGTATGTGTGCGTGAACCTTGCTGTGTTTGGAATTTACTTTGTCGCAAGGAGTGAGGAAGGGGTCAGACTGTCTTTGCTCGTCACATGCTGATTTGAAAGCCCTCCCTGTCCCACACTGAGTTCTGAACGTCTTGGGTCTTTAGACCCCCAGGTGTCTGGGTGGATCTGTCTGTCTGGGTCTGTAGCAGGACCCCTTTCAGAAGTCGGGTGTGAGTGGTCTAAGAGGGCAGGGTCTGCAGTGAGGGGCGGTGAGAGATGCAGTCCCGGGGAATCTTCATGTAAAGGGGGTCTGTCCCCTGAGCCATCCCCTCGAGCCCACCCCCATCTCTCCTGGGGGAGCCCTGGAGGGAGCAGAGGAGGGTTAGAAGCTCTGCTGTGCAGCTGTAGCCTCCTGCCTCATACAGATAAAGGTACAGTCGCCCCCCTTGTCTGTGGTTTCCCTTTTCGTGGCTTCAGTTACCCGCGGTCAACCCAGGTCTGAAAATATTTAATGGAAAATTCCAGAAATACACAGTTCATAAGTTTCAAATTTCTTGCCGTTCTGAGTAGCATGAGGAAATCTCGAACCGTCCTGCTCAGTCCCACCCGGGACGTGAATCATCCCTTTGTCCAGTGGATCCACGCTGTATATGCTGCCCGCCTGTTGGTCACTTAGTAGCCGTCTCAGTTATCAGATCGACTGTCTCAGTGTCGCAGAGCTTGTGTTTAAGTCCCCCTTATTTTACTTAGCGATGGCCGCAAAGTGCAAGAGCAGTGATGCTGGCAATGCGGACGTGCCAGAGAGAAGTCGTCGTCGTTCGTCTCTTCCTGTGCCTAATTTATAAACTAAACTTTATCGTAAATGTGTACATATAGGAAAAAACATAGCATATATAGAGTTTGGTACTATCCGTGGTTTCAGGCCTCCACTGGGGGTCTTGGAACGTATCCCCCGTGGATAAGGGGGGACTGTTGTATGCGATCCTCTTGTGATTTGGGAGGTGAAGGAGCCCCTATCCCAGCCGGCCAGAGCACAGGCTGCGCTGGGGTTTTAGGCAGTGAGTATTGATGGGGGAGAGGCTCAGGGAGGGGCGTGTTGGGCCTCTGGGGTAGGAAACCAGTTACCTGCAGCCTGATGGCAGAGGTGTGGAAAGGAATGTGTGTATGTGCACACGCCTGTGCAAGGGCTGTGGAGGAGAAACCCACTCCCTCCAAAGCTTTGCCCAGAGGTCAAGGCTGCATAAAGTTCCCTCCAAATCTGAACAGTAGGTAATTCAGCTTCCTGTGATGGTCCTTTTTGCTGCCTAGTGGAGGCCGTGGGCACAGAACAGGGGCTAGGAGTGGGGAGGGGGCTCTCCGGGCTCCTGAGGCCTCCACACAGGAAGAAACCTGCTCAGGTAACAGGAGAGACAGGACACTGACGTTCCTGCGTGTCCAGAGGCCTGGGTGTGGTCCCAGCAAACCCCCAGTCTGACCACCGTCCTGCATGGGGAACCGCGTGTGGCTGGACTCCAGTTTTGTGGCCATCACTGTGCCTGGCCTCTGGAGGCCAGTGTGGGTCGGCCCGGGCTCTCTTCCCATGGCTTTTGGGGAGCCCCTTGTAGGCCTGGCCACCCTCATCCCAGCTTCACATGATGTTATATCCTGGCCAAGACGCTCATCCTGGAAACCACAAACTTGAGCACCCACAAGAAGGCAGACTCCTGGCACTGCTCAGTTCTCTGGTTCTTATTTTTGGAAACATAGAAGAGAACAGAAGTCTTCTCCCTCGAAATAATGCCTTTCCTGAATTCTATTCAGTTTGGCCAAAAATAGACCCACCCCTTTTCTAGGATGATAATCCAACCTCTTGAGCTGGAAGGAGAGGTGATGAGGGGAGAGCGGAGCTGGAGGAGGGAGCTGGGCTGGGGGCTGTGGCCTTGCTGGCGTTCTTAGAGAGCATGCAGGACCCCATCTCAACGCCTCAGAAGCAGCTCCGGGTGAAGGTGCTGACCACTGTTTCTGCCGGCAGATCTGTGGGAAGGCTGTTTGTAGGATCGTGGGCGCCCACACAAGCCGACCCCGAACTGCTCAGCTTTTTGGTCTCTCTTGACTCTCCTTAAAAATCACCTTCTTGTGTCTTTCCTGGAACATTTTTTCCTGCTGTCTTTGTGCCCTTTTCTAGCAGTACATCCACATGCTAATTTTCTGTGGACTGGAAAATTTGGTGACCAAAAAAGTGGTCATCAGAGAAATCATGCCTGGGCCCACAGTGAAAGTCTGAGCGAGGCTGGGGGGCAGGCTGGAGCTGTAGGGTGGGTGTCCTGGCTCTTCTTGCTGCTCACAGATTCCTTCTCACCCTACGGGCCTGGCTTCACTGCCTCCCACCCAGAGCGAGAGGCAGCAGCCCCAACAAGGGCCGGGGAGCCTGAATTTTGCAGACAGATGGGATGTCCCAGTTAACTCTCCTTTCCCTACAAGAGTTAGAACATTGTTGCTTCCTCACAGTGATGCAGGGGGACGAGGGAAGAGGGGAGGGACAGAATGGGGCCACAGGCAGATTTGGGTTGGAGGCTGATGTGTCTCCAATGGAATGGGGTCATTTGAGGGAACTGCTGTGGGAAAAGAGAAGATCGATTGAGCCCGAGAGAAGAAGGTGCAGGAGGTCAGGTGACCGGAAGCCCTGGCTGTCCTGTTGAAATCTCCTTGAGGATGAGAAGCCCGTGGCTGCGTTGGACGCTGGCCACACGGCGCTTTGCTGGTGCGATGAGGTTGCCTCATTGGAGGAAATGTTTAGGGAAAATTAGTCAGGAATAGAAGGATGGACTTTGAGACTCTGTTGTGATTTTGGAATAAAATCCTGCGCTGTTGGAGGGTCTCCCAGTGCTCAGAAAAGACAAAGGGGCCCGGTTCTTGCGATTTGTTCATGGCCAAGAGAAGACTTCTCCGAGGCCCACAGAGGCCATGGCTCTCTCCCAGGGCAGCCAGAGCAAATCCACCCATAACCCGGGCCGCGTGTGCCCTTTTGCACTCGCCAAACCTTGTCACTGTTGCTGGTCTCTCAGCCCTGTGGGTCAGCATCCACCCTGCCCGAGGACTGCCTGTGAATGGGTGTGGGCGCAGTGGAGGCTGGCATTGCCCTTTGGGGATGCAGAGAGTGGAAACGCCCTGATGGCTGTTGGCAGAGCCAGTGGAGGCTTGGCTGGGGCCTGGGGCAGCACCAGGGACAGCGCCCGCCGGGCCTGCTCTCCCTTCAGTGCCTCCAGGAAGCGGGAGTGGTCTGTTTCGTGACAACTGTTCTTGGTCCCGGGGGAGCAGTGGTGCATCCAGTGGGGCCCTGTTGCGTTACAGGCTGGGGGACATGGCTGATTTCTTAGGGTCCTTTCATGACTGTCACCTCTGATTTGCCTTCCTCGAGGTGCAGCTGCCCCTCTCCGCAGCTGGATGTCCTCTAGACAGTGGAAGAATGGATGACCCAGCCCTAGCCAGTGCCCCTCGGTGAGGAAGTGGCCAACCTGCGGGTGGCTCTGAGCTGAAGAGGCCACATCTGCTGAGGATGCATTGGACTAGGAAGTCTCAGGGCCTTCCTGCTCTGGGCTCCATGATGCCCTGGTTTATTCTGTAGACAGGCTAGTGCCTGAGGGATTGAGGCCTGAGGACTGGGCCAGCTCCGTGGGGACAGCTCCGTGGGGACTGGGGACAGCTCCGTGGCCAGGCACCATTAGGTTCCCAAGCCTTGGGTCAATGTCAGCCCGGCGGTGTGGCCTCCACAGCCTGGCGAAAGGCTTTGTCAACACACATTTCCTGCAAAACAAACAACCGTGTGGGTTTATTAATCTTTAAATATCGACTTTCCATCAGAAACATATGCAAATTTGTTTTCAAAGAAAAGGTGTGAAATAAAACCATGCCCTTACCCTGAGATGGAATTTTAAACAGCCACTTTTCTGTAACAATGCTGCGTGGTTTCTGTTTATCCAGACGCAGCGTGGGATTGGCGTTTGACTAAGACGCCATGCTGCCCTCGGGTGAGCACTGCCTCACGGCTGGCTGTCAGCCGCTCCCCAGGCAAGCGGAACCCCCCACCACATGGATCAGTCCCTCTGCTGGGGCCCTGGGACTACGGGAATCATCCCCTCCATCGAGTCCCAGCCTGGCTAGCATCAGAGTCCCAGCATGGCCACACCCAGGGATGGACAGGCTCGATGTGGCAAGGCAGGCTGTTCCGGGGAAGCCAGCTCCGGGACTGGGAGGTCTTAGCCTGCCGGGCAGAAACCTGCCTCCCACCTCTGCTCTCACCTCTGCTCTCCCCGGCCACCAGGAGAGGTCTGGTCCCTGTCCTGTCTTGCCCCATTCAATGGCCCCTCAGGTTTGCAGATTGACGATGCTCTGTCTGTGGATCTTTGATTCCAGCCTAAACACTTGCCTCATCTTGCAAACATTTGGATTCGTTGTGTGTTTTCAGCATCCCGTAGATCTTAAAAATTAAGTGACTGAGGCCCAGCGTCTGGTCAGGGGTCCTCCTGGAGGGAAAAGCCCAGTTGGTGTGGGGCGGGGGTCAGCTTTCCAATTTGTCCTTCCCTCACTCCCTCTCTCTCTCTCTAACAGGCCTGTCCCAGGTGTGAGGACCGGGCTTGGTGGTGCGGGAGCACTTTGCTGAGCCCCTTGGATGGCATCCCAGCCTGGTCTGCCAGGACTCGGAGCCGGAACCTCTGAGCCCCTTTTGGGACAAGCAGCTTCCTCTCTGGATTGGAGGCTGCCCTCGGGGTGTGGCCGTTTGGTGAACGTGGCAAGCACAGTCAAGTATCCCATCAATTTGTTGAAAGCTGTCAGAAGGCTGAGTAAATAGTAACTGATTCTTGGTGAGGCTTCAGTACAGATGTAGGATATTAATTGGTGATAAATGCCGTGGAGCCGTGTGAGATGAAGAGGCCCCAGGGCCATCCCGCCTCTGCATGGTGAGATGAAGGCTGCTGCCAGGCTGATGGGGCACGGTGACAGCCTGGGGTCTGGCAGCTCTTGATTTGTAAGCCGACACGTGGGAAAGACACCATGCACTCTTGTCAGCTCAGTGAGCAGCCTTCGTGCCTTTGGGGATAAATCAATCCATCAGCCTGCCCGGAGCCCAGCAGCCAGTGCAGGACAGAGGCGCAGGGAGGAGGCGCAGGGAGGAGGTGCAGGGAGGAGGCACAGAAGGAGGTGCAGGGAGGAGGCACAGAAAGAGGCTCACGGAGGAGGCACAGAAGGAGGTGCAGGGAGGAGGCGCAGGAAGGAGGTGCAGAAGGAGGTGTAGGGAGGAGGCGTGGGAGGAGGCGCAGGGAGGAGGCGCAGGGAGGAGGTGCAGAAGGAGGCGCAGGGAGGAGGTGCAGAAGGAGATGCAGGGAGGAGGTGCAGAAGGAGGTGTAGGGAGGAGGCGTGGGAGGAGGCGCAGAAGGAGATGCAGGGAGGAGGTGCAGAAGGAGGTGTAGGGAGGAGGCGTGGGAGGAGGTGCAGAAGGAGGCGCAGGGAGGAGGCGCAGGGAGGAGGCGCAGGAAGGAGGTGCAGAAGGAGGTGCAGGGAGGAGGCGCAGGAAGGAGGTGCAGAAGGAGGTGTAGGGAGGAGGCGTGGGAGGAGGCACAGAAGGAGATGCAGGGAGGAGGTGCAGAAGGAGGTGTAGGGAGGAGGCGTGGGAGGAGGTGCAGAAGGAGGCGCAGGAAGGAGGCGCAGGAAGGAGGTGCAGAAGGAGGTGTAGGGAGGAGGCGTGGGAGGAGGTGTAGGGAGGAGGCGCAGGGAGGAGGTGCAGGGAGGAGGCACAGAAGGAGGTGCAGGGAGGAGGCGCAGGAAGGAGGTGCAGAAGGAGGTGTAGGGAGGAGGCGTGGGAGGAGGCGCAGGGAGGAGGCGCAGGGAGGAGGTGCAGAAGGAGGCGCAGGGAGGAGGTGCAGAAGGAGATGCAGGGAGGAGGTGCAGAAGGAGGTGTAGGGAGGAGGCGTGGGAGGAGGCGCAGAAGGAGATGCAGGGAGGAGGTGCAGAAGGAGGTGTAGGGAGGAGGCGTGGGAGGAGGTGCAGAAGGAGGCGCAGGGAGGAGGCGCAGGGAGGAGGCACAGGAAGGAGGTGCAGAAGGAGGTGCAGGGAGGAGGCGCAGGAAGGAGGTGCAGAAGGAGGTGTAGGGAGGAGGCGTGGGAGGAGGCACAGAAGGAGATGCAGGGAGGAGGTGCAGAAGGAGGTGTAGGGAGGAGGCGTGGGAGGAGGTGCAGAAGGAGGCGCAGGAAGGAGGTGCAGAAGGAGGTGTAGGGAGGAGGCGTGGGAGGAGGTGTAGGGAGGAGGCGTGGGAGGAGGTGTAGGGAGGAGGTGTGGGAGGAGGCACAGAAGGAGATGCAGGGAGGAGGTGCAGAAGGAGCTGTAGGGAGGAGGCGTGGGAGGAGGTGCAGGGAGGAGGCACAGGAAGGAGGTGCAGAAGGAGCTGTAGGGAGGAGGCGTGGGAGGAGGTGCAGGGAGGAGGCACAGGAAGGAGGTGCAGAAGGAGGTGTAGGGAGGAGGCGTGGGAGGAGGTGTAGGGAGGAGGCGTGGGAGGAGGTGTAGGGAGGAGACGTGGGAGGAGGCGCAGAAGGAGATGCAGGGAGGAGGCACAGAAGGAGGTGCAGGGAGGAGGCGCAGAAGGAGGCTCACGGATGAGGCACAGAAGGAGGTGCAGGGAGGAGGCGCAGGAAGGAGGTGCAGAAGGAGGTGTAGGGAGGAGGCGTGGGAGGAGGCGCAGGGAGGAGGCACAGGGAGGAGGTGCAGAAGGAGGTGTAGGGAGGAGGCGTGGGAGGAGGTGCAGAAGGAGGCGCAGGGAGGAGGCGCAGAAGGAGATGCAGGGAGGAGGCGCAGAAGGAGGTGTAGGGAGGAGGTGTGGGAGGAGGCACAGAAGGAGATGCAGGGAGGAGGTGCAGAAGGAGCTGTAGGGAGGAGGCGTGGGAGGAGGTGCAGGGAGGAGGCGCAGGAAGGAGGTGCAGAAGGAGGTGTAGGGAGGAGGCGCAGAAGGAGATGCAGGGAGGAGGTGCAGAAGGAGGTGTAGGGAGGAGGTGTAGGGAGGAGGCGCAGAAGGAGATGCAGGGAGGAGGTGCAGAAGGAGGTGTAGGGAGGAGGCGTGGGAGGAGGTGCAGGGAGGAGGCGCAGGAAGGAGGCGCAGGAAGGAGGTGTAGGGAGGAGGTGTAGGGAGGAGGCGCAGAAGGAGATGCAGGGAGGAGGTGCAGAAGGAGGTGTAGGGAGGAGGCGTGGGAGGAGGCGCAGGGAGGAGGCACAGGGAGGAGGTGCAGGAAGGAGGTGCAGAAGGAGGTGTAGGGAGGAGGCGTGGGAGGAGGCACAGAAGGAGATGCAGGGAGGAGGTGCAGAAGGAGGTGTAGGGAGGAGGCGTGGGAGGAGGTGCAGAAGGAGATGCAGGGAGGAGGTGCAGAAGGAGGTGTAGGGAGGAGGCGTGGGAGGAGGTGCAGAAGGAGGCGCAGGGAGGAGGCGCAGAAGGAGATGCAGGGAGGAGGCGCAGAAGGAGGTGTAGGGAGGAGGTGTGGGAGGAGGCACAGAAGGAGATGCAGGGAGGAGGTGCAGAAGGAGCTGTAGGGAGGAGGCGTGGGAGGAGGTGCAGGGAGGAGGCACAGGAAGGAGGTGCAGAAGGAGGTGTAGGGAGGAGGCGTGGGAGGAGGTGCAGAAGGAGGCGCAGGGAGGAGGCGCAGAAGGAGATGCAGGGAGGAGGCGCAGAAGGAGGTGTAGGGAGGAGGTGTGGGAGGAGGCACAGAAGGAGATGCAGGGAGGAGGTGCAGAAGGAGCTGTAGGGAGGAGGCGTGGGAGGAGGTGCAGGGAGGAGGCACAGGAAGGAGGTGCAGAAGGAGGTGTAGGGAGGAGGCGTGGGAGGAGGTGCAGGGAGGAGGCGCAGGAAGGAGGTGCAGAAGGAGGTGTAGGGAGGAGGCGTGGGAGGAGGTGCAGGGAGGAGGCACAGGAAGGAGGTGCAGAAGGAGGTGTAGGGAGGAGGCGTGGGAGGAGATGCAGGGAGGAGGTGCAGAAGGAGGTGTAGGGAGGAGGCAGCGGCTCTTAGCAGGGCAGTGAGGGTGATAAATGGCTGCGAGGCCCCATGCTTGCCTGGACAGGCTTTTCCCTGGCACCACCCCTCCTCCCCACAGCAGCTCGCAGGTCTGCCTGAGTTCTCTGGGGGAAGATCTGGCTCAGCCAGCAGAGTCTTCCCGCTCCATCTCTTTCCCACAGCTCGGAAATTGCCAGGATCCCAGCAGAGCATGCAGGCTCCAGGCAGGATGTGTCTCTGTCAGACCTGGGGCTGGGCGCTCAGTAGACCCACTCAAAGAGACCTGGTGCAGACCTCCATGCCCGACCACTGTGCATGCACACGCACACAGATACACACACAGGCACATAGACACATGTACACATGCATGCACACACACGTGCAGAGAGCTGCACCCACAGGCACACACATGCACCACAGACACATGTACACACTCGTAGGAACAGAGCTGCACCCACAGGCGCCCATGCGCGCACGCACACACTGATCCCGAGGCTAGGCGCTGGGCTGTGCAGGATGGCCCAAGTCACTGTTGATGGAGCAGTCTCCGAATTAACCCACTCCCCATGTGGGCTCTGCGGCCAGCTGGCCAGCTCTGGGTTGCTCCCCTGCAGCAGGAGCAGGAGAGGGCATCTGGCACAGCTGGCCCCCACCCGCCTAGCTGCCCTCAGGCGGCCCGAGCTCCCAGTGCTCAGTGGTGAGTGGCAGAGATGGCAGCTGCGGCTCCTCTGTGACCTGTCCCCACAGCTCCCCCCGCCCCACCTCAGCCCCAGGCCCCAGGCCCCAGAGCTGGCTGCAAATCCTGCTGGTTCTGATCCTGGCGCTGCCCCCGCAACCCCAGGCCTGCTCACACGAAGTGATGCTTTTCTCAGAGTCCCCTCCCACTGACCGAGCCCACGCCAAATAGCCCTGTCTCCTGAAACCATGTCTGACCAGCTCCCCCCCACCACCGTGAACTAGCCTCCCTTTGCACCACCACCTCTCACCCCCCCATCCTGGAGACTTGGATTCCGATCCTGACTGCTCTGTTTGCTGGCTGTGTGACCACGGGCAGATCACTTAACCTCTCTGATCCTCAGTTTCCTGTTATCAGATGGTGAACATCTGTGTCCCACAATATAGTAGATTAGATTCTTAAAACTCGCCCCTACAAAATATCCATAATATGTATTTTATGTGTTTTGATTGGGCTGTCACTACAGTAAACGCAGACTGAAGTGTATGGTTTGATGAGTTCTGACAAATGTGCACACTGTGTGACCAAGACCCCAATCAGGATATGGAACATGGCTGTCATCCTGGAAGGTTCCCTCTTGCTCTGTTCCTGGCAGCCCTCTCTACCCATCAGGCAAACACTGGTGCTGTTTCTGTCACTGTGGTCAGTTTTGCCTGTCCATGAGCTTATATGAAACGAACCATGCAGGATATGCTCTTTTATTTATTTATTTTTTTCCCCCAAAGCCCCAGTAGATAGGTGTATGTCATAGTTGCACATCCTTCTAGTTGCTGTATGTGGGACGCGGCCTCAGCGTGGCCGGAGAAGCGGTGCATCGGTGTGCGCCCGGGATCTGAACCCGGGCCGCCAGTAGCGGAGCGCACGCACTTAACCACTAAGCCACGGGGCCGGCCCAATATGCTCTTTTAAATCCAGCTTTTTCATTCAACGCAACGTTTTGGACATTCATCCACGTTGTCATGTACCAGTAGTTTGTTCTTCTCTAAAAGTAATTTGCTGAGTAGTGTTCTGTTGTATGAATGTAATGCACTTTCCTTATCCCTTTTCCTGGGGTGACACTGGGTTGTTTCCAGCACGTGGCTGTCAGGAATAAGGCTGCAGAGAACGCTTCTGGGTAGGTACCCGCCTGGTTTCTCTTGGGAGAGATCTGTGAGTGGACTTGCTGGGTGGCACGGCAGGTGCACATGTGTTTAACTTAAGAAACTGCCAAAGAGTTTTCCAAAGTGACTTAGCATGTTCCATCCCCCCAGCAGAGTGGATGGTGGAGTTGGTCCGTGTCCATGCGTCAGTATTGTCAGTCTATTGTGGGCCATTCTGGGAGGGGGGTACTGGTATCTTCTCGAGTCTTAATGTGCATCTGCCTGGTGACTGATGACATGGAGCATCTTTCCAGGTGCCTATTGGCCTTTGGTGTATCCTCCTTTGAGAATTGTTTGTGCAGGTCTGTTGCTCATGTTTAATTGGTTGTCATTTTATTGTTGATTTGCAGGAGTTCTTTATATAATCTGGTTACAAGTCCTTTGTTGGGCGTATGTATTGCAAATATTTCTCCTAGGTTTGACTTTTCATTTCCTTAATAGTGTCTCTTAAAGAACAGAATTTTTTTATTTTGATGAAGCAAAATTTATCAGTATTTTTCTTTTATGGTTGATGTTTTTGTCATTGTGTCTAAGAAATCTTTGCCTGTCTTTAGGTTGTGAAAATATTATCCTGTTTTTTTTCCAGAGTTTTATACTTTTAACTTTTGTGTTTCTGTCTGCAGTCCATCTAGAATTATTTTGGGGGTGTGGTATAAGGACGGGTCAAGGTTAGTATTTCTCCTTGTGGATGCTCGGTTGTTCGGTACATGTATTGAGGGCTCACATTTCCCCCTAGACCCTTATTCCTGCCCTTGTCGAGAACCAGCTGGCCACAGATGGTGCGGGCCTGTTTCTGAGCCACTGTGTGTTCCTTGCTCCGTGTGTCTGTCCTCACACCCGCACCGTGCTGTCTTGATGACTGCACCTTCATATTATGTCTTAAAATCAGATAGTGTGAGTCCTCCAACTTCACTCTATTTTTTCTAGGATTATTTTTGGCTATTCTGGGTCCTTTACATTTCCATATAAATTTTAATGTCTGCCTACCAGTTTCTACAAAAAAAGCCTACTGGGTTTTGGCTGAAATTGCATTGATTCTATAGATAAATCTGGGGAAAAGTGACATCTTCACAATGTCTGTTGTTCTAACTGGGGGCAAGGTGCATCTCTCCACTGGTTTAGGTCTTCTTCAGTTTCTCATAACAAGGCTTTGTCCTGCTTTATGTATGGCTCTTGCACTTTTTCTTCAGATGTATTTGTACGTATTTGATGCTTTTGGTGCTATTGTAAGTGGAATTTAAAAAAATCTCGTTTTCCAATGGTTTGTTGGTTTTATATTAGAAATCCAATACATTTTATGTGTAGACCTTGAATCCTGTGACCTTGCTTAATTCACTTATTAGTTCTAGCAGGGGTTTGTAGGTTCCTTAAGATTTTCTCTGTAGACAGCTATGTCATCTGTGAATCAGAATGTTTTGACTTCTTCTTTTCCAGTGTTTTTTTTCAACTTCTTTTCTTATGTCATTGACTAGGGCAGTACAGTGTTGAAAAGAAGGGGATAGCCTTGCCTTGTTCCCCACCTTAGAGGGAAAGTGTTCAGTATGTCACCATTAAATACGGTTTCAGCTGCAGACTTTTTGTAGATGTTGTCTTGTAGATGTCCGTGATAAGAGTAAAGACGTCCTGTTTCATTCTTGCTTGCTGTGAGTCTTCATTACAAATGGCTGCACATTTTGTCTAATGCATTTTCTGCATCTATTGAGGTGATCATATGATTTTCTTTCTTTATCCCTGTTAGTGTGGTGACTTACAGTGATTGATTTTCAAAGTTAAACCAACCTTGCATCCCTAGGGTAAACCCCACTCAATCATGATATATTGTATTTTTTTATGTTTTGCTGCCAATTTGTTGATATTTTGTTAGGGAATTTTGCATCTATGCTCATGAGGAGTATTGGCCTGTAATTTTCTTTTCTTGTAATATCCTTATCAGGTTTTGATATCAGGAAAATGCTGGTCTTAGAAAACAATAGAAGTGCTCATTGTCTTTATTTTCTAAGTGAATTTGTGTAAGATTGGTATTGTTTCTTCCTTAAAAATTTGATAGAATTCACCATTGAAGCCATCTGGGTGGGAGTTCTTTTTTATAGGGTGGTTTTCAATTAGGAATGCATTATTTTAAAAAGCGGATAAAGGGCTATTCAGGTTGTGTGTTTATTTTTGTATTCATTTGGTGAATTGTGTATTTCAAGGAGTTTTTCCATTTCATGTATATAGTATAATTTATTGACATAAAGTTGTTCATGATATTTCTTTATTATCCTTTAAATGCCTGTAGGAACTGTAATGACATCCTCTTTCTAAAGTTCTTAATATTTGTGTTTTCTTCCAAAGGTTTCATCAATTTTATGAATCTTTATAAAAACAACCATGGGCTTTGTTGATATTCCTCTATTGTCTGTCTTTATTTAACTGATTGCCATTCTTTATTATGTCCTTCCTTCTACCTTAGATACACTTTGTTCTTCTTTTGCTGTCTTTTTGTTTTCTAATATAAATACTTAGAGCTATAAATTTCCCTCTTCACACCACTTTGGCTGCATCCTCCAAATTTTGACGGTTTATTTTCAAACTTGTATGTACCTAACAAAACAGCCTGAAAATGTGTGAAGGACTTGCAGAGAGGAATAGATCAATCCAACATTATAGCAGGAGATCTCAGTAGATCTCTCTCTATTATTTTTAGGTCAAGGAAACACAACTCCACAAGAGAATAAAAGATCTAAACATTACAATTAGCAATGAACAAATAATGGATATATGTAGAATTCTGCATCCAATAATTAGAAAATAGGTATTTGCTAAAACAAACAAGGACTGTCCATAAAAATTTAACTTTACAGAAATGGAATTACATAGCATCTACTCCTGTGTGTCTGGATCCTTTCCCTCAATGCGTCACACCTGTGGATTCATCCGAGCTGTTATGTGCACGTGTAGTCCATTTGTTCTATTTCTGTCTGGAGTTCTTTGTGTGAATAGATCACATTCTATTGATCCATTCTACTGAGGGTGGGCATTTGGGGTAGTTTCCAGTTTTTGACCATTCCAAGTTTCTTGTGCACGTCTTTTGAGGACATATGTGTGTATTTCTGGGTGTGAATTGGCTGGAGAATAGGATATTCATCACCTCAAGTTCACTAGCTGTTAGTAAACAGTTTTTGAAGTAATTGCACAATTCTACTCCATCAGCAATATACGAGACTTCCAGTTGCATATATGTTGGCCAACCTTTTTTGTGTCAGCTTTTCTCATTTTAGGTGTTCTGGTGGATGTGAGGTGGTTTTCTTCTGTGGCTTTAGTGTTACATCCCTGGTGACTGAAAAGCTGAGCTGCCTCTCAGGTTGACAAGGCATTTGGGTATATCTGCTTTCATGAGGTGCCTATTCAGGAACTTTACTGTTTTTCTGTTGTTTTCAGTCTTTTTCTTGTTGATTTGTAGGATGTTTTCTGGATATCTCTGTCGGGTGTGCATGTTGCAGGTCCACCCTCCCACCCTGAAGACGACCTCTGCTCTCCCAATGGCACATTGTCATGAGCAGCTCTCAACCGTGGTGATGGTTTCACGGGAGTGTACGTGTGTCAGAACTGATCAAGTTGTACACGTTTCCAAGTTCAGTTTATTGTGTGTCAGTTATGTCTCAATACCTTATGCAGTGGCAACAACTAACACGAGATGCACAGCATCTCTGTGGAGAGATGAATCCCGAATAAGTGAAGATATGTAGCGTATTAGTGGATATGAACATCCTGAAGATGTCATTTTCTCAAAATTGATGGACAGAGTCACTGAATTCCAAAGAAAAAAACAATTCTACAGAGTTTTTGTGGAACTTGATAGACTGACTGAAAATTTGTCTGGAAGAACCAGGGCCCCTGAGAAGAGTGAGTGGCAGCCCGTGGTGGCTTTCTCTCCCAGAGATCAGTGGTCAGTGTGAGGTTAAAATTGGGAGAGTGCAGCATTAGTTCAGGATCGATGGGCCAAAGGAAGGATGCAGAACTAGCAACACCAGGCATGGTCGGAGGCAGCCTGGCCTTGGGAATCCTCATCAAGGACTTCCGTAAGAAGGGAGTGCATTGATCAGAGAAGTGGAAGATCTGAGGGTATCACTGGTCCAGGAGGAGGTCACTGGTCCAGGAGGGGGCCACTGGTCCAGGAGGGGGTCACTGGTCCGGGAGGGGGCCACTGGTCCGGGAGGGGGCCACTCTCCAGGAGGAGGGCACTGGTCCAGGAGGGGGCCACTGGTCCAGGAGGGGGCCACTGGTCCAGGAGGGGGTCACTTTTCCAGGAGGGGGCCACTGGTCCAGGAGGAGGGCACTGGTCCAGGAGGGGGCCACTGGTCCAGGAGGGGGCCACTTTTCCAGGAGGAGGGCACTGGTCCAGGAGGAGGGCACTTTTCCAGGAGGAGGGCACTGGTCCAGGAGGAGGGCACTGGTCCAGGAGGGGGTCACTGGTCCAGGAGGAGGGCACTGGTCCAGGAGGGGGCCACTGGTCCAGGAGGGGGCCACTGGTCCGGGAGGGGGTCACTGGTCCGGGAGGGTGTCACTGGTCCGGGAGGAGGGCACTTTTCCAGGAGGGGGCCACTGGTCCAGGAGGGGGCCACTGGTCCAGGAGGGTGTCACTGGTCCGGGAGGAGGGCACTGGTCCTGGAGGAGGGCACTGGTCCAGGAGGGGGCTGAGCAGATTTTGACACTGTCATCCTCCATCTCTTAGCTCTGCTGTCTTCTTTCCCGGCCTCAGGCTCCGATGGGCTCCCCCAGAGGGTGGTGACAATCCCATCTGCTCCTCCAGGCTTCTGTTCTGCCCCTGCCACCCTGGTGGACACTTCTCCTGTAGTTCCAGAAGCCCAGGGCTGGCTCCTCTTAGACACCTGCACTCCGGCGGGCCAAGCCTGGGCAGGGTGTGGTGGGAGCTGGATCCCCGGAGAGCTGGGGGCTGTGGTTGGGAGGCGAGGAGCAGACAGGCAGGCAGGGCCTGTGCAGCTGGGGGCCAACTCCACAGAGCCCGACTTCGTCAGCCCGTTCCTCCTTCCAGAGGGCCAGCGGCGGTCCCGTCAGCTCTCACCTCTTTCCAGACAGAACCTGCTGCTCTGCTGCCTGATGGGTCGAGGACATGGAGTGCTGCCTCGAACCCTTTTTCTGAAACTAGGCTGAGTATAAATAAAATACAGATTTGATGGATGGGGCTCGGATTTCTGTGAATTTGACATAGTTGAATGTTGTTTGTAAAGAAAGGAGTCAGAATAAAGCTGTCTTAGCTACGCACATGATTTCTTTACCTTTTCCATCAAGAAAAAACAGGTTTCATGACTGTCCTCCCACCTAGGGTAATCACCTTGAAATAGGAAACCCGTATATATCCCATACATATCTGGTTTGGTCGTGAGTCACTTTTCAAAACAATTTCTATTTTTTTTATTGAGGTGACAGTCGTGTAACATAAACTTCGCCATTTTGAAGTGAACATCTTGGCGGCGTCAGAACATTCATGATGTTGTGCAACCATAGCCCCTCTGTCTAGTTCCAGGATGTTTTCATGACCTGGAAGGAAACCCTGTACTGTTAACAGTCGCTCCCTGTCTCCCCGGAGCCCCTGGCAACCAGAGTCTACTTTCTGTCTCTGGATTTGCCTGTTCAGACATTCCATATAAATGAAATCATATGGTGTGTCATGTTTGTGTCCGACTTCTTTCACTCAGCATGGTGTTTTCAAGGTTCGTCCATGTTCCGTTATAGCGTGTGTCAGAACTTTATTCCTTTTCATGGCTTAATTATATTCCAAGGGATGACCAGACCACATCCTGTTGTCGCTTCGTGAGCTGATGGACACTTGGATTGTTTCCACTTTTGGCTGTGTCATGGGTGGTCCGTTTCTCACATGCACATCTCCAGGTCCCCTCTTGTGGGGCTCCGTTCTCTCTCTGTCCCTGCCCTCACTCAGCTTGCTTCTTCAGGCTCTCTGCCTGCCGGTGTCCAGCCCGTATCTGTCCCTGTGGGTCCAACATTCCCCGGGGCCCACACGCCTTTCCTTGAGTGAGGCCGACTTGCTGAAATGCACCTCCTAATTTTTCGAACATGTTATTCTGTTCATTAACTTATCCGCGCAGTGGACCCTGCCCCAGCCCGAGCTGGAACGTTACCGTGAACCCAATCCTCGTACCCCCTGCGAGGCAGCCACCGGCTCGGTTTTGTGGCTGTAATTCCCTTGAGTAAAAACCTGTCTGGCGTATGCATGCATGCCTGAACAGTGTGTTACTCAGCCTGTCCTGTGTCTGAACCTTTTGAAGAGGCTGTCATGCGTGCTGCCTTCTGGGGCTTGCTCGGGCAGATTCAGTGTGTCCCTCGGGTCGTCTGGTGGCTCTGGCATCTAGTTCCGGCAGCGGGAGCAGGAGCTGGGCCCGGGCAGGGCCAGCCTGCAGGTCTTCACCACCTGGGCTGGACGCTGCTCTGGACTTCACACACAGGGGAGCCCATCCGCCCGCAGGTGCGGCGACTGGCCTCCAGGTCGTGGGGTGCGGGTGCATCTCCGTGGGGTTCACTTGCTGAGACAGACTGAGCACCGGGATCCCGGGGCCCACTTTCTCCTTTCTGTGTCAGTTTAGAAAATAGCACCTCCACTTTCCCTGTAATCAGAGCCTCCAGGGCACTGCAGATGGGGTGATGGACAGTCCTTCTCAGTGTAGATTGGATGGGCTCGAGGAGCCGGGTGAGGAGCTTGTGCACAGTTTCCTCTGAGGAAGCCCCGGACCTCTTCTTCCATCTCATTTTCCTTCTGACAGGAGCCTGGACATGCGGGGAGACGGCCTGTGTCTACTTGGTCTGGTTCCACTGCAGCTGGCTCCGGCCTGGGGGAGGGGGCAAGTGTTGGCTGCAGGATGGGCGGAGGTGAAGGGCACATCGTTACTTCCCAAGGAGATTCTCCAGGACCAGTGATCTGCCCATTGGGGTGTCAGTGTGACAACATGGGCGCCAGGCTGGCCTACTGGCTCCCCGAAGGAAAGCAGTGACCGTAGGTTCAGGTTCTGCATTTGTAGTCCCCTGAGGCCCCTGTGGTATTTGGGACCTTCAGCTGGGCCTTATCTCTCCCCACCCCCTGATACCTCTCCCCATATGGTGATGTGCATTATCCTGATCAAAATGGTCCCTGATGAATGGTGCCCACAAGGCTGCTGTGGTCCAGGTGAGGAGTGCAAAGGGCAAGGACCTCGTCCCCGGGCGCGTGATCCTGGCCTGAGCTGGGCGCTCTCTGTGCAGAGCTGTGGTTTGTGTCTCCCTGGTTCCTGATGCTGTCTGCTGTTGGGGTGAGCTGGTCAGCAGAGTGACACGGTCCTCCAGGGGAGGGCTGGGAAGTGGGCACCTGGGGACCAGCCTCCTGAGAGGATCCGGGCGGCCTGTGTGCTGGGCCCTTTGCTCACCATGAGTCACCACATGTGATGTCTTGGCCTGGAAAGGCTCGGTCTCCCTTGGTCGTGGTTGGGCGTTGCCCGTGGTACGGAAGCCTCTGTGTGTGTGTGTGTGGCGGGTGGTGGGGTTGGGGCTTGGGTGGTGCCTGTTCCCCTGCACGCAGACACTGACCATGGCCAAGGACGTGGCAGGGAGCAATTTTGCAGTGGCCCTGACTGGGCTGTGGGCAGAGACAGGCTACCGCCACCGCCCCTAGGTGGTCAACCTTGCTGACACTGCGTCTTGTCTTCTGACTGGCCTCCTGCCATTGTGTCGACCCCGTCTGGGCTTTTTGGGGTGGGCCTTTGGCAACTCTCTGGGTCAGCAGGCGGGGTCCAGCCGAGGAGGCTGCTTGGGGCCAGTCTCCGTGTCTGAGGGCGCAGGGCGTGGAGGACAGAGGACAAATGGCCCTCTGTTGGAGGGCCATTTCTGGGGACGGCTCTGACGTGAGCCTGTGGCCTGGTGACCCCTCTTCCCTGGCACTGGGGCTTTGCTGTATTTCTTCCCTGAATCAAACTTAATCTGTTTGTGTGCAGCATGCGTGGCCCTGGGCCTCGGTGACGTACGCCCCGCCCTTGTCCAGTGACAGGAAACTATGGCAGCCCTCCAAGGCTGGGATTAATAGTTAATCAGCTGCCACATGAAGGCTGTGGATCTATTAAGGCCGGTTGAAAATGCTCGGATCTTTCATTGAAGGTACCTGCCTCGCAGGGTGTCGTGTCCCAGACAGTCTGCAGTTAGCATTTCTCAGGGCCACTGCAGGAAGCTCTGAAAGGTCCCAACAGTGGTTAGGTCCTACCCTTGATGGAGGAAAGGACGTGCAGGGCCCGCGTTCCCGCCTGGCCAAGAGTGTCTGGGGAGGCTGGATGGGAAGGTGCCCATGTGGGGTAGGAATCATCTCCAGCCTGTGGTCTGGGGGCCCCACTGGGGGAAAAGGGTAAAAGCAGCATTTAGTCCAACCCGTGCTGCAGGTGGACGGCAGCCAGAAGCCTCAGGACTGTCTGCTTTTCTGGGCCCTCAGGGGTGCGGGAGCCTTTGGGGGTGCCCCCCCGTGAGCCTGGAATTCAGGTGGGTGAGGGCCTATAGGCGCAGGTCCATTTGTGCATGCACAAATGCGCATGCAGGTATGTATAAACATGCACATAAAAAAGTGCCACATTGCAGTACAGACACGTGTGTGTATGCAATACACAAATGCCATGCACACACACACAAACATGTTCATGCAAAGCATGAATGTACACATGCACACGTGTATGTGTGTGCACAGTACACACAAGTGCGCACGCACTCACCCAGACTCACCCTCCTTCCCAGTCAGCAGTGTGTGGCACCCCCCACCCTGGCACCCTGGGCACCTGATTGCTCATGGATCCCCCTGGAGCCACCATCAAAACACCCCAGAAAATAACAAGTGTCGGTGAGGATGTGGAGAAATTGGGATCCTTGTGCACTGTTGGAGGGAACGTAAGATGGGGCAGCTGCTGTGGAAAACAGAATAGTGGTTCCTCAAAAAATTGAAAATAGAACTGCCATGTGATCCAGCAATCCCACTTCAGAGTATCTACCCAAAAGAATTGAAAGGAGGGTCTGGAAGAGAGATTTGTACAGCCGTGTTCATAGCAGCATCATTCCTAATAGTTAAAACGTGGAAGCAACCGAAGTTCATCAGCCAATGAACGGGTAAACAGGATGTGGCGCATAATACAATGGAATATTATTCAAGCTTCAAAAGGAAGGAAATTCTGCAATATGTTCCAACATGGATGAACCTTGAGGATGCTATGTTAAGTTAGATAGTCCAGACACAAAGACAAATACTGTATAATTCTAGTCACAGGAGGTCCCTAGAGGAGTCAAATTCATAGAGACAGAGAGTAGACGTTGGGGGCCAGGGGCTGGGGGAGAGGGGTGGGGAGTTAGTGTTTAGTGGGGACAGAGTTTCAGTTTTACAAGATGAAAAGAGCAGTGGAGAGGATGGCGGTGGTGGCTGCACAACATTTGATACCACTGAACTCTACTCTTAAAAACGGTTAAGACGGTAAATTTTATGTTCTGTGGACTCAGTGTTCTTGTCAAAAGACAGGTTGGTGGCACTGGCCTGTGAGGTTCTCGGCCAGTTCCCTGCGCTTTCCAGGGCCTCTCGGTGGGCTGGGCAGGGCAGGACCTGTTCTGATTTCCCACGTAGGTGTGTCTCGATCGTGGGGAGACTGGGGCCTCGAATAGGCTTCTGACGCTCATGAATTTACATTTTGAAGAGAGGAGCTCAGAGCACTTAGAGTCTTGACCCAGAAGTGGTCTTCTTCTGGCTGAAGTATCTAGCGACTGGTTTAGGAGGTGGCGCGTCCTTTTCTGGTTGTCCCCGCAGAGGGAGGGGCTGCTGCTGGGCAGGCCACCCCGTCTGCCTTCTTGCATGAAGATACAGGGACTGTGTGGAGACCAGAGCCTGCTGGGCAGTGTCCTGCCTGCCCCCCTCCAGCCCTGCCCCCCTCCAGCTCTGCCCCCGTAAGCCAAGGCCAGGATGGCCCTGCTCCCCTCCATCAGGGACACCGAGGATCAGCCCCTGGGATGGGGCGCCCTGATGGGAGACCCCTGATTGGAGACCCCCGCCTCCTCAAATCAGGCAGCTCAGTGCCTGGAAGGCAGGGGGCAGCGCCTGGTGGATCAAGGCCTGGAGGGCTGCAGGGCAGGTACCCGCCCCCTGAGCAGGCGCCTGCTCTGCCCTGAGTGCCCCGTCCTAGCAGTGGGCAGAGGCTCTGGTCTGGGGGTGACCAGAGCTGGCCAGGGCGCCGTGGGACACCTTTTCCCTGGAGACTCGGGCTCCAGGCCTCGCCACCCCCCCGGGGGGCTGAGCGTACAGAGGAGGCGTGTGTACAGGGAGGGGCAGGTCCCGGACCGCTGTCCTCTGTCCCACGTGCAGTTCCCTGACCAGCTGGGCAAACCTGCTTTGGGGTTCAGGGCTCGGCTGCTCCACAGGCCTGTTTCTCCCCCTACTTCTCCCTGGCGCCCCACCCTCCCCCAAGCCAGGGTGGCCTCCACCCAGCTTCCAGTCCTTGGTGCACTCCTGTCCGTCTACACGTCTGGACTGTAGGTCCAGGTCCCATGGCTGGTGCAGGGGGTGAAGTAGCATTGGGGTCCTAGAGGTCTGGTGGTGGTCCTGGTGGGGGGCTGAGCACCTGGTGGTGGGGGGCAGCCAGTGGTGGGCCTTGAACAGCAGGACCCCTCTGAGTGGCCCAGGGGAGGCACCTCGGCCCACAACCAGGGGAGGTGGAGGGAGCCGCACCACCCCGAGTCCCGGCTGCCTAGGGCGACGCCCCGCCCATCCTGTCCCAGTCTCCTTCCCTGCAGGCCTGGGAGGAGCTGGGCGCAGCTAGCCAGAGATACTTTATTGATCTGGCTGTCACCTTAATCACTAATTTATGAAAGTTTCCGGTGCTGTCTGAGGATATCAGGATGAAACGCCGGAACACAATTCCAGACTGTTTTAGGCCGGACAGGATCCAGGATGAACAGTGGTAGACTGGAAAATTGCCACTAAGCGTGGTTTATGGGCCGAAGCTTTTACTGTGAGTAGACGTGGGGGAGGGAGACAGGCAGGCAGGACATTGCCCCCCTCAGAGTCCCACGGAGTCCAGCTTGGGGGTGGGCCGGCGCCAGCACCCACTGGCCTCTGGTCTGCAGCCACATGGCCCCCGGGCTCTGGCATATTCCTGGGCACCAGAAGCCAGGATTATTCCGGAACCCCAGAGGCCTTGGCTCTGTCTCTTGGCTGGTGTCACATCCCGCTGTGTCTGTTTCTCAGAAAAGACAGGGTGAGGGCATTGCCCCCGCCCTCGGGCTGGGCACCGTGCTGGGAAGGGGCTGCAGTGGTGCAAGGCGCCGGGCTGCCCTGGGTGCCCCACGGTTCGGGGACATGGACAGGCAGGCAGGCCTCGTGGGTCAGGGTGGGGAGGGGCCTGCAGAGGCTTCCTGGAGAAGGGCCTGAGGGCCGAGTGGGGTGGCCAGGAGGGAGTGGGTGCCGAATTGTCCCAGATGGAGGGAAGGGCAGGCCCCTGCAGGGGAAGGGTGTGGCTCCCCACAGGCACGCTGTGATGCCAGCTGAGGACAGGGCCCCCTCCCCAGGCTCCTCGAAGCTCAGGCGGCAGTCCCGGATGCCGAGAAGCTGCTCTCCACCTTGGAAGGCTGAGTAGGACTCCAGGGCTCCAGAGGGCTCAGGCACAGAGATGCCTGTCCACAGGGGTCTGCCACCTGCCCTGACTGGGTGGGGACCGTGGAGAGTGGGTGGGGGCGCCTGGCTGGGTCCTCCCAGACTAGTGGGCAGCACACACTTCCCTCCCCCCTTTAGGGCTGAGGAGTTAGAGTCGGAGGCCAGAGCAAACACCCTCTTCCCTACTCCTGATGCTTGACCTTCCTGCCCGGGGTCTCAAGACATCCTCAGGGGCCAAGGAAACCTGTGGCTCAAGGGGCCAGGTGGCCAGGAGGGGAGCTGCATCCTTTCTCTTCTGCCTCTAGGGCCCCGCGGTCCTTACCCAGAGTCTGCTGACTCTCCAGCTCATTTCTCACCTGTGAAATGGGAGCATTCACTCCCTCACTGGGCTACTCTGAGAATTGAAAGCCCTAAGGAACAGGAGGGCTTCGAGGAGTGCCCCCTCGTGGCGCCTGCCGCTGTCCACCTGTTGGGTCTTGGCTCCCTGCAGACCCGTGGCCTCTGAGGACAGGTGGTGGTGAGCAGGTCAAGGCCTCAGTGTGTCTTTGAGGTTACCGTCTGGTGACCATTCCCGTCTGCCTGAGGGTGTCTTGTTTACGCAGGTGGGCCGGCCTGGGCGCCCTAGGAGGCAGCCTGCGAGGGCTGGGCAGGAACTTTGCAGAGGCCACACAAGCTCTGCAGAGGGCAGGCCTCACAGTTGGGTTGGATGATTTTCTTCGAGAGTTTTTTGGGTCATAGAATGTATGACAAAATTTAATCAGCTTCTGGATGAATTTCATCAACTGTGACATTTATTATTACAGCTTTCCAAATCAATCCCACTTCTGGTATGGAATTCCCTGAGGATGAAGAGGCTGGTTCTACCTGACAACATTCTGCGGGCCGAGCCTCTCCTAGGTGACCAGTGAGGCAAGCTGGGAAGGGAATGGTCCAGGGCCTCATTCCGGGTCCAGCCCATACCCAGGACTTGCCCTGTGGCTGTGGGCAGCTCACCGTCCACACGACTTCTCTGCAGACTGTCTTGGGCACCCACATCCTGTGCCCCCAAAGGCGTTAGGACAGGACCCTCCCAAGGCCGTGGGACCCGGGAGGCGGGTGTCAGGAGAAGGGCTGCCCCTCCAAGTCTGCAGGGGCACCTTCGCGTGGGCGTGCATTGTGTCACTAACAACAACAGCAGTGACTCATGACTCTGTGCCCGGTCTATTTTTACTCTCCCAGGTCCATCTTTTCTCTTGCCCTCCTCATGGGGGCAACTTTTTGTTGTTTTAAGAAAAGCCCTGGCTTATGAAAGGACTGCATTTTCAACCTGAGATCTCACTGGGACTCAGAGCTTTCCTAAGGTGGCTCGCTGGAAAGTGCTCCTCTGCCCACCCAGGGCCGGGCACACATGAAGGGCAGATCGTCGTTTTATTTTTAGGGAAAAAGTGTCCAAATGTTACCTGACATTTTGCTTTGGAGTTTGTGGTCACTGCGCGAGAGCCAGCCTATGCAGCGTCCGCATTGTGCTTTGGGAGTGACCTGCCCCCAACACACACAGCCCCCCTTTGCCAGTGAGCCCATGGCCCGTCCTTTCCTGGGACCTGCAGGACCAATGACACAGCCCACATCCGGGCCGGATGTGACAGTGCCAGGGGGTCCTGTGTCAAAATAGGCCTGTTAACGGCTCAGTTACAGTAACCGCCGGGTCTCCGGGAAACCTGAAATGGTTTTCGTGAGTCTCACTGGAAACAAGGCCGTCGGAGCACTGAGCACTTCTGGACAAGGGCTCCTTGCCTTTTCTTTGGGTTCAAAGTGACCCTGAACCAAGCCAGCGGCCCTCGGAAAGGACCTGGTGTAGGCTCCCCCGAGGCCAGGGACAGTGCAGGCGGGCTAGTGTTGCATCTCCACCCTGGTGAAATAGAATTAAAATCTCCCCTCCATTCGTGGTCAGTCGGCTGCATCAAGATGACCTATTTTCATAGCAGCGCTGTGCTTCTCATTGCCAATTCTGCAAAATAAAAGTCTTCCTTAAGAACAAATATTCTTAAAACCCTTGTCTTTAAATATTCATCTGTACCAGGAAGAGTCTGTGCTGTGCCCCTGCGGCCGTGTTACAGGAGGGTCGGGTGGATGTCGAGCTCGGAGCTGTGTCGTCTCCTTGCAGGCAGGACTTGCAGACACACAGTTTCCTGCATGCAGCACTTAGACTCCTGGGAAAGAGATGTATAAATGTTAGATGGGATTGTTGGAGTTGAATTACCTGTTCCTTTTCCCTACATTATAATTTTGGAGGTGGCAAACACAGGGGCAAGTGTCACTACAGCGTCACACAGCAACATGTCACATTGAGGAATGCAGCAAACTTGTCTTGGTCAGCCATAACTCGAGGGACCCCCGGCTCTGACCCTCAGTTCTTTGCCCAAATGTCAGCTTCAAAAATACCCCCCCATGACCTTGTAAAAAGTAGTGACCCCCCACCCCTCTTCTTGCTTTATTTTTCTCCTGGGCGCTGAGCCCCATATTTGCTTGCTGGCTTAGTGTGTGTCTCCCCACACTGGAGTGTCTGCTCTGTGACGGCTCCTCCCTGCCTTCCTTCAGGGTCCACGATGAGCCTGGCTTGTGGTTCCGCAGCAGCCTCTGACCTTGGCTCGCTCAGCAGGGCCCAGCCTCCCAGACAGATCTGTGGCCAGAGCCCTCAGTCAGACAGTGCTGAGCTCCAGCCCTGAATGGCCCAGGAGGAGCAGCACCTTCCCTCTAAGGTGGGGGTGCCGAGGGCCCCTAGGGCCCTGGCAGGTCCTTGTACCGTGTGCAGGGCAGCAGGGCCCTGTGAGGCTGCAGACCTGCCCGGAAGGATGGAGGGTCAGAGGACAAGAGGACAGAGGCCCCAGGACACTGGGGGTGGTGACCTACGTCTGTGGGTGGTGGAGAGTTTGCATGTGGGGCTTGGGGCTCAAACCCCACATGGGCCTGAGGCTGTGCACCACCGGGGCTGCCGGAACCCAAATAGGGCTGGTGGTGGGATGGGGGTGAGGCAAACAGATGGGGCTCGCCATTCCCACCCCGACTTGGGTTAGTGCTCCATGACCACTGGGCTTGCACCCTCCCAGGACACTGCTGTGCCTTCCCGCTGATGGGTTTGCCCCCACCCAGGTGAGAACCACCCTCACCCTCCGCTTCACCCACCCTGGTGGCCCCCACCCCTCCCTGGGTTTAGCAAACGTAGCTGACAGTGGGGGTTGAACTTTGCCTGGAAGGGGCTCTGACTTCTGTGCAGCAGCTGGAAAGTTGGCACCCCGACTCCTCTCTGCCCGGTGTCTTAGGAAGTGGGGGTAGTTTGAGCTCAAAACCGCGGGGCTGGCTGGGGAGAGCACAGGCAGCCAGCGTGCCCCGCCCCGCCCCACTCCCGCCAGGCCCCCCACAGCACCCTGCTCCCTGCTGCTCTGGCTCTGAGCCAGCAGGTCTCCTAGCGTCTCTTCCCCTCAGATTCCCCCTCCATTAAACCCTCCACGCTTTCCAGGGTGTGAAAGTGTAGTGGGATACTTGCTGGGGTTTCCTTATGCTTCCAACCTATTATTTAATACACTTTGGTTCCCACTTTTCCTCTCCTGGAATTTGTGCTTTTGTCTAAAAATGGTGATGATCTTGGCTAAGATCCCTTGGTAACTCACGGCCCGGGGGTGCCCAGGCTCAGGGTGTTGTGCTGGCGGCTGGGGGCCGCAGGGCGGGGGCACCACAGCAAGCTGCCCAGGGGAGGAGAGGCGCCTAACCTCTGCTCCCAGGGCTGAGCTGGACTGCACCTCCTGGCACCAATGCACCGGGGCTGGGGCCATGCACGGTAGGACGCCCTCTGCAGGCTCTGTTCTCGGGGTGAGCACGGGACACGGCCCCCGTCCTCAGCTCCGTGTTGGAATAGCTGAGGCTATGCTGCCCTAGTGGTCATGGGCATGCCAGGCCTCCTGTGCTTCTGACGAGTGCCCAGGGCACGTGTCCCTAGGGATTTGGGGCCAGGTTCTCCAGGTGCTGTGAGGCCTGATGGAAAAGTATGAGAACCAAGAGCCACGTGGCAGGCCCTGTCGTGGGTGTGGGGATGGGGGGTGCAGGCGTGAGAGGTGCAGACCTCGGGGGGCACAGACCTAGGGATACAGACCTGGAATAGAGGTGAGGCCAGCTGCTGGCCTGAGAGTCAGCTGGAGCGGCAGGAGCTGGGGGAGGTGGGCGGGAAGTGAGGCTGGCCCAGGCCCTAGGTGGAGACGGGCCCCTGCCTGGGCCCTGAGGAGTAAGGAGCAGGAGAAACGTGTGGGCATTGTGGAACGCCTATCTCATGTTGAGGAGAAAGCGTCTGGTTTGAACAGAAGTGGGAGTGCTGGAAAGCACGTCCAGACTCCTCTCCATGCAACAAAGATTAACACTAACCGGGGGGCTGCCGTGCACACGGCACGAGTCTTTCAAGAGGGTTGTGACAATTAGAAAATCTGCTGTTTCCAGCTATCTCTTTCTCACTGACTCTGTCGAGAAAGTCAGTGGAATTAAGGACTCGTGCGGCTTCACCCAGGCCTGTGGACCGCCCCTTGGAGGGGGCGTGGTCCCGTGCCCACCCCCTGCCCCCACCGTTATTAATCCTGGGGCCCTTGCAGGCTCTCTTTAGGCTCATCTAGCAAATCTCACCGGCTGACCCTCCCCCCACAGACTCAGCAGGAGAGTGGGGGCACCTGCTTCCGAGGCTCTGGGCCACCCTGAGACCCCCAGGGCTGCCTGTTTGTGGGTCTTCATGGGTTGGGGGCAGCTTTCGTTGGGGGCTGCTGGGTGCCTGGGACTGAGGCTGAGCAGCTCTGGGCACCATTTGCCCCCGTTGTGCCCCGTCCAGCCCCACAGAGAGCCAGGAGGAGGGGGCTGCTCGGCCCTCAGGACCCACCTCTGCCTTGTCTCCGGCCCTCCCTGCTTTGCACACGAGGCTGAGTTCAGCCTCCAGCCAGCTGAGGACTGACCCTCTTCCAGGAGGAGTGGGCCACAGGAGGGCTGCAGGGGGCTCCCTGCAGCCGTGGGGGTGCCCGGAGGCTGCTCCAGCTGGGGGTTGTCGCGGGCACAGGCCCTTTCTGTCACCTCACCTGGCATCCCTCTGTTTTTTCTGCAGTGAACTTCGACCACTTCCAGATCCTGCGGGCCATCGGGAAGGGCAGCTTCGGCAAGGTAAGGCGGAGCCAGCGAGAGGCCACAGCAGGACCGTGGTGGTGCACAGCCGGCCCCTCGGTCCGCCTGCTCCGGAGAGGCCCGCCCGCCTGGGTCTGTCTGTGGAGGGTGTGGGTCTGCTTCCTGCCCAGCAGGCTGGCCGTGCTGGGGGCCGTCAGGGTGGGCTGTCAGCCAAGCTCACGACCTCTAGGATCTGAAGTCCAGGTCTTTGGGGTCTTGTAGCTCAGCCAGGAGCTGAGGGTGCAGATGGCTCAGCTGCTGGGCTCTGCAGGGCCGAGACCCTGACACCCACTCACTCTCAATACTGAGGCCCTCTTTGTAGGGAACAGCTTTCCTTGAGACAGGAGCCTGCGCAAGGCCTGAAGGCAAGCATTTTAGAAGCAGCTCTGTGGTGTGGCTGATATGCCATGTTGGAGCCACTGTGACGCTTGGAGGCCGTTGTCACAGCTGGAGCCCAGAGGCTAGGCTGCTCCCGCGCCCGTTCCTCCAGGGCAAGGGGGTGGCAGGACTGAGTGTGGATGCTGAGTGTGTGTCCTCGTCCTGGGGCGGCCACACCACTCGTGTCCTCATAGGCCTGCTCGGAGCCATCTCTCCACGTCCTTGTGTTTCTCTTGGCCAGATCCACCTCCCTGATTGCTGCCTCATAACATCTAGAGATCAGGGGTAATTATAACTCAGCAAGGCTTAAGGAGCTCTGCAAAGGTTAAAATTAGCTCTCGGGACTCGGCCCTGGTGGGTCTGCTGTAAATGAATCTCTTCTGAACGGACGGTTTCCAGCCGCCCAGGGGCCTTGGCAGATGAGGGCTTCGCCCCCCTCCATCTACACAGCTGTCTGGATGCCATGTCTATTTAAACTCTGTAAGCCTTTTAAAGGGGTTGTTGTGCTACTGAGCATAATGCACAGAGAATCTGATGCTGTTAATTGCCTCCACTTTGTTGTATCACATGAGCGCTGCCCTAGGTTCCCGGGGCCTGGGGTAATTATGAACCAGAGGGAATTAGCCCCTTGCACGAGTCCATTGAATCCTCTTATGCATTCAGGAGAGTGTTTTAACATCTCTCCATGTCAGGAGGTAACTGACAGACCTGTGCCTTTTGTCGATTGTGCAAAGATGGTTGATCCGAAAGACGAGGTCCTGAAGTTGGTGCGTTTGTCAGACACTGACAGCCAGTTGGGGCGGCCTCTGCCCTCCTGGCTTCTCCCAGCTGAGGGTAAATTCTGTTCCCCAGGGCCACAGGGGGTGTGGGGAAGTTGGAGGGGCAGACAGGGTGGGGCTTTGGGGAACCCGCCCCCACCAGCAGCGGAGGACCCTAGCCGTGACTGGGTTTCTGGAGGGGTGGCTTATACAGGGAGACATAGGGGTCATCCAAGCATTTGGAAAACAGGCCAAGGAGGAGTGTTGGGGACCCTCGGGAGCCAGACCAACCTGGGGCAGGTGAGGCTGGTGGGCGTGGCGCCGAGCCGCCGCTTCCCTGTCCCTGCCTCTGCCTCTTCTCCACTCCACCATCCCCCTCGTGCTCCTCATGCACACGGCTGGGCAGCCCTCCCACCCCCTCAGCGTCTGCAGAGCCCCAGGACTCTGGCTTCTCTGACCAGTTCTTGGCTTTGGAGAGCCAGCTGGCCACAAGGTCCCGGAAATTGGGCTCTGCAGAGTGAGGTGACAAGAGGAAGCCGCGGAGTCCTGTTGGGGTTTTATTTTCAGATGCAAGTTATGGTATAATTGGAGGGCTCCTTCCTGCTTCTTAATTAGGCCCCCAGGGGTCTCTGGGCTGCAGTTGCCCTGGTGGTTATGGAGCCTGGTGTTTAAGTCCCGTTGGTGGGTACTCATCTCTAATGAGGAACCGTGTGAACGCCGGGCTCCTCAGGTCTGGGAATCCCCGGGTGTCTGCAGAGGAAGAGACCGGGCACCCGCAGGCCTCCTCTTGGGAGTTGGGGTCTGATTTTGTTGAAGTTGTTTTTACAGAGCAGGAAGATAGTGGCATTTATTTTTAGAGCAGAGACTAGTGGAACGTTTCCTGTAAGGAAAGAGTGGGTCGGTAGTAGGGTGCTCGGGAGGGCAGATCAAGTCAGAGATGCAGAAACAGAAAGATTAGCATGAAGTTTCGATGTGAGGATGAAGAATGAAAATTACGAGGACTGCCTGACCGAAACTCCCGTTCTCAGTTCCCGGTCAGGAGGACTGTCGCTTCCCTGAGGTGGGAACTGCCCTCATAGTGCTGGCTTCCAGGTTCATCCCTCGTTCATTCGCTTGCCCCTCGTCAGGCCTGAACTGGGTGCCTGGTAGTCCTCGGTGTGGGGGCAGCAGGCCCTGGTGGCTCATCTGACCCAGGTGTCAAAACTTAATGCCTGGCTCTCCTCGCCGAGCCAGAGCCCCGAGAGGCGCCCCGGAGGAGCTCTGGAAGTCTCTGCGGGAAGGACACTTGCTGGATGGACTCGCTCTTCTACCAGGCGTCCCCTCTCCCAGCAATCACAGGTTGGCCTGGAACAACTTGGGACAAGGTCTACCCCATTGATACCTGTTATTTGGAGAAATCTTGCCCCATGTGAGATGATTTTGTTCTCCAAGGCAGAGCAGAAGCTGGTGGTGGTGGTCCAGCCCACCTTCTGTGAGCAGTGAGAACACAGTGCCCTCTGGGTTGGAGGGCTGGCGAGGGCTTTGTCCCTGGGTCTTTTGGGACACCATGACCACCTGACCACATGAGGAGGCTGGGACCGTCCTCAGTGCGGAGAAGCCAGGAGAGAGCGATGCTGCCACTGGGACACTTTCCTCATCGCCGTGCCTGTGTGTGGTGCCCACACAGCGGTGGGAGCTGGGAGGTTTCCACCTCTGTGCCTGGTTGGGTGTGAGCCCCTAGCAGTGGGCCTCACCTGGTGGGGGACAGGTGAGCGCCACAGGTGTGGTTGGACTATGGGCTCTCAGCCAGGCATTGAATGCCCCACACCTGGGATCTTGGATGGCAAGGTGACAGACATTTAATTCAAGTGAGCTGCAAAGCGGGGTGACAGATATTAGCTAACGTCACCAGGGTGGGGAAGGGTGGGAGTGGCCGGTTCCCGAGGTGGCTGAGCTGGGCTGGATGCTGCCAGGGCTTGGTGGTCTCTGCCTGCCTGGGCCCTCTCTCCCCAGCCATAGTGGGGACTCGCCGGCTCAGCCCTGGGTGACCACTGAGCTCCACGGCCAGGGAGGATGAGGGCCCTTCTGGTCCCACCCTGGGATGAGCCAGCGCAGGCAGCCCTTGATTGGCCTGTGCTCCTGCCCTGCACCAGTCTCTACAGACGGGGCTGGAGTGATCTACAGTGATCTGTTACAAGCAGAAGGTGAGCAGAGGTGCTGGGGTGGCTCCCGTGAGCTGGGCAGCCCCCACTCTGTACTCACTGTTCTGCCCGTTCAGAGCATCTGCCTGAGCAGAAGCAGATGCTGGTGAAGGTCTGAAGGCAGGGTTCATTTGCAGAGTCAGCGTGGAGTGGGGAGTCTGGCGGTGGGGTGTTTGGGCTCAGATCGTTGCCGTTGGGAGCCCTCCCAGACAGCCTGGGAAGGAGCATGGAGTCCAAGTGTGGCTGACTTAGCTAGTTGCCCTCTTGAACAGGTCTTTGGAAAACCACCATTTCAAAGACAGGATTACTAAAAAGGGTAACTGTGAGCATATTGATGTTTTCGTCTGCCGATAATGCCCGTTGAAAGCAGATATGTCAGTAAGGCCAGCCTATGTTGTGGATGCCCCAGGGCCTACCTCTCCTCCTCCTCCTCTCCCTCCTCCCCTCCCTCCTCCTCCTCTCCCTCCTCCCCTCCCTTCTCCTCCTCTCCCTCTTTCCCTCTCCCGTACGTTGCATCCTGGCTTGGCCTTCCAAGCAATGACCTATTTCCCAGAAGGTGTGGAGTTCACTCACTGCCCCAGGCTGGACGCTGCCCTTGGGAACTTCAGACCCGCCCTCAGGGTCTCCAGCCCCGTGGACCAGGCTGCAAGCCCCAGACCACTGCCTCTTGCTCGCTCCGCTGCACAGTCCACCAGCTGGGGCTGGGTGTATGGGGTCCTGCCCACCTCTGCCCCGGGTCAGGGTTTGGCTCATGGGCAGCGTGTGTTTTCATTAAAACCAAACTCTCCAGAGGCGTGTTCCTCTAGAATTACACTTGCAGGAATCTCTGGGGCATAGTCTTTACTCACAGCTCATGGACAGCAGGGCAGTTCCAGCCACAGGACTGAGGGGGTCTGGTGGGTGAGGGAGGAGAGGGGCCGCCTTGTGAGCGTCCTGCGCTGGGGAGTCCCCTAGGGCTGCTGAGGGTAGAGGGAGGGCCCTGCCCCTCCCCCCGGAAGGGAGGCCCTCCTTGGTGCCCTTCCAGAAACTTCCTTGAAAGGACCCCACCCTCAGGGAGGCTGCTGTTTCTGACTTGGGGCTGGCCCTACCTTGTTACGTCCACAAAGGCTGCCCTCCAAATTTCTTTCTTCAAAACACATCCCTCCTCCCTCCTTCCAGCTAGGAGTCCACTGGGGGCTGAGGCCCTACACACCCCTCATTCCTTGGCTCTGAGAAGCCCCCAGACGCCTGCCTGTTGCTGGGCTGAGTGCCCCGCTGGGGGCCCTGAGGCCCCTGAGCTGAGGTGGACACAGTTCTCTTCTCATAGAGCTGGGACCCATTGCATTCACCCCCGGGCTCAGCGCCCAGCCACTGTCCAGCAAGGCCTGGACAAGAGTCCTTGGCTTTCTTCCCAGGGCATCAGGCACCAGTGGCCGCACTTCTCTGGCAAGAATGGGATGTCCATCCTGACCTCAGGAGGCTCACGTGGGGACGGTGGGACATGGGAACACCGGCTCCACAGCCAAATCCAGCTTCCCTGGGAGGAGGGGCCAGTGCCTCCCCCCCGCCCCCCGCCCCGACGTTGACTCATCCAGTTTGTGGCTCAAGACTCAACAGCCGCCCCCGTGGCCTCACCGCCCACTTCGAGGCCCTCCACGTGAGCTGTGGTGTCCCTGCTTTGGCCCTTTCCTGGGGTGTGTCGCCCTCCTGGGGCACAAGGCTCCCTGGCAGCTGCCAGGGCAAGCCTGATATGTGGCCACCCTCCAGACCCTCTGCCCTGGGCCTCAGACCCTCTGCTGTGGTGCTGCCCCAGGTCCTCTGCGTGTGTGGCCGCGGGCCGCCAGTGCCTGGGACTTAAGGGGAAGCCCCACCCAAGGGTGCTCGGTCCTGCCCAAGAGTCATCTCTGCCTCCTTTCTGGGGGCTGTCGGAGGAGCCCCCAGGGCCCGGTGGTCCTTCAGGCTGCGTCCAGGATCCAGCCGCCTGGGAGTCAGGGTGCCCTTCAGGTGCACAAGCAGGAGCTCCTCTCCCTCTCCCTCTCGGCTTGGGTCTCCCCAGTTCTGTCCTGCTGACATCCAGCTAAGTGATGTGACTGTAGTTTATTTCAGGGCAGATGGTTTAGGTGGAATAATTAAGACTTGGAGAAAATCCGCCCGTTTTTCTCTTGGCATTGGTGATTGTCCAGCCCTCAATCTCCGGCCCCTGCCCTCCCTCCCCCGGTCCCTGTGTGTGTCATGAAGCACAGCCTCTCCCGCACTGCCCAATTGTGTTTGTCCAGGACACTGAATTCCCGCCCCAGGCTACAGTTATCACAGGATGATCACGGCATTGCTGATGGGCATTTGCTGGGACACGGCCCCCACCCCCAAGATCAGTGGTGTTTCAGCCCGCTGCGGGGTCTCTCCCCCAGGGCCCCTCTGGGACAGGCTGGTGGTTGAGGGGGCTCACACCCTGTGGGAGGGCTGTGGCACCTTTGGAGGTGACCCCTGGGCCGGAGCCTCTGGTCTGTGCCCATCTGCTGTGCAGGTGGGTGGGGGCCCTTTTCTGGCCACGCTGCTCCTCCTAAAAGCGGTTGCTCTCCAGGCTCTGGTTCCGAGAGGGGACGGTGTGTCCGCACTCTCAGAGCGACTGTGTCTTGCTTCCCAGCTCCCTTTTTCCAGGCAGTGAGCAGCGGTTGGTGGGAGGATGAGAGGCAGGAACCAAGCACCCATCTTTCCAGAAGGAGCCTGCCGAGGAGCTGCCCCAGGGCCATCCTTCCTTCCTTCGGCCCACCTGGCCCTCCTGGCCAGTCCCTCACCTCCGGCCCTGACCAGCGGCCCCCCGCCCCGGCCCCTCCTGCGCCCTCCCTGGCTTCTTGGGAGGCCCCTCGCTTCCCAGAGGAGCGAGCCCTGCTGGGCTTCAGTCACGTGGCGTCCACCTGGGCCTTACGTTGTTCTAGCCTCTGTTACAGCTAGTGTTACTACTTTTACAGTCAGAACAGAGAAAACATTCTATTTTGGAAAAAAAAAACTCGACTCCATCTGGAATTTAACATTTTTCATTTGGCAAGCTTGCTGCTCCTGAGCTGCGTGGGGGCTGGTGCCTGGCCCTCCTCAGAGGGACCCGCGTCTGTCCCCGGCCCTTTCTGGCTGCCTGTCCTGCCCAGGGGCCCCCTGATCTGGCAGCCTCCGGAAAATGTTTCTTTGAAGAGCTGCCCCTCTCACTCCTCTGTGTGCTTTTCAAAAGTATCCGCCGTTCTCACATATTTATTTTTCCAATTGGACCTTTGAATAACTTTTGTCAAGATCAGAAATAAACTCACTGACTTTGGGTAGGAATTATATCTTGAGATAAAATGAGAGGACAGTGGGTACCTACCCATCTAGGGGTTTAGTACCTTTTTATTCAAATATCCTTCCTTTTTCAGTTAGTCCTTCACACTCTATGTTTATTATGTGTTGTTGCTGTAGAATTGTACGTTGTTGTTATATTATCTTTCTTCATTCTTGTGAATAGGACATTTTATCTTCTGACTCTTTTTCCGGTTTGTTGGTAAATGGTAACTTCTGGCCACCCCCATGTCCCCCACACCCCCACTGCCCTCTTCCTGCCCTCGGCTGCTGAGGGGCAGGGGCTGTGCCTGCGGCCAGAGGATGTGGGTGGCCCGTGGTGTGGCCAGGCACCCAGCCTGGGTGGGCAGTGCTGCGGGGCCATGGATGGAGGGTGGGCGTCTGACCTGCTAACCTGTGGACGATCCTCCTGGGAATAGCAACACCCACTCCTGGCTTCATGAGGGGTGTTTGGAGCTTTTAGAGGAAAGATACGTCCTTTGGCTGAAGCGCTAAATGTGCTCTGAGCTGGAAGATAATGGGCTCCCATGGGGGCTATCTGTGGTGCTGAGGCTGGGTCTACACTCATGGCTGGGGTCTGCGGGTCCTCTTAACAGCGGGCACCTGCCAGAGCCAGGGGGTGTCAGGGAGCAAGTGTTGAGGCGTCTGAGGGGCCCAGCCCTTCAAGAGGGAAAGACATGTCTCCTGGGGGCGGGTGTCCCTATGTGAGTTCCAGAGTCCCCTGACCCAGATGGGCTTTTCCGGAACGTGACTGGCTTTTGCACAGGGGGCACAATTTGGTGTTTGAGCAGGAACGTCCCAGCTCTGTCCTGCGCCCCAGCCCCTTGTGGCCCGTGGCCTGGTCTGGACTCTGGGTGGGTTTCTGCCCTTCACTGGCCGGGCCTCCTCCCGCCTGATGCCCTGCATACCCCGTACCCCACGGAACCCCCTTCTTCCTGTCTCTGCACCATGCAAAGGCTGGGCTGGAGACAGCTCCGGAGCTCACCCACAGGCTCCTGGGGGGTCTGCTGCTGCCAATTTTTGTCTAGGTGGGCCTGGCCACCCTCTGCACCTCCCCCAGCCCAGCCCGTTGGGAGGCCACAGGTTCTGAGTCAGGACTCCAGCTGTAAAATCCGGCGGGTGGGGCTCTTCTCCAGCTGCGAGGCCTGGGGACCATTCTCCCTTCATGCAGGCCCAGCCCCCAGGGGGTCGCCCACCCACAGCCTCGTGCTCTCACAGAAGTCTGGCTGAGTGGTTGTTTGCTGAGGGAAGGAAAGCACTGGGCACCTCAGGGATGAAGTGGCCAGAGCCCAGGCCACGTCTTTGCATGTCTCCAGTTTACGGGGAAAGAAGTAAGGTAATCGGGGTAAAAAATGCCTTCACCACAGACCCCAACCACCCAAAGAGTCTCCTGACCTGACTGGACCCCAGATCCTCCGGTGGACCCAGGAGACGGGTAGGGTGGGGGCAGTGAGTGTGGGGAGGGGAAGAGAGTGACGGCGGGTGAGGGAAGTACGGGTCTTTGGCCTCGCCTCTTTCCTGGTGGCCCAGTTTGTGAGGATCCCCAGTGATGCCGCCTTCCCAGGCCTCCCCTGCTGCCATCTGAGGAGAAGCGGCTTGGTGGTTGCCATGGCAACGCCTCAGCGGATGGGGAATGGTGGACTGCCCAGAGCGCTGCTGAGACATCTCACTGAGCCTGTGCTCACTGAGTTAATGCAGGAGGAGCCGTTGTCGGGGGTCCATGCATTCATTACGGTGGAAACGCCGCAGGGAGAGAGCAGCTGTGGCCGAGAGCTCAGAGATGTCAGGTCCTGGGATGTGAGCCTGTCTATCAATGGAGTGGTGGGTCCCCGTCCGCCACCAGGGCTGCTGGACCCAGCTCTGCCTGCAGCCCGTCCTCGGCCCCGTGTCTTTGATATTCATGCCAGCGGCGAGTGCTGCATTCCAGCCCTTGCCTTCACTATCCAGCTCCTTGACCAGGCTTGCAGCCCCTTCTCCTGAGATGTCCAGGCACCAGGTCTGGACTCTGGATCTTAGAAACTTGTGCCTACATGCTGTGGTTTTAGGGCATGACTCCATGTTGCCATCACACACTCCACTGCCACCATGTGGGTAGCATCCGTGAGCCTTGGGAAGCATCGCTGAAGGCAAGCCAGTGGGGACCACCAGAATTCATGACATCCCGCAGTGTCTGCAGAAGCCCCCTACACTGCCTCTGGGCCCTGAGCTCTTGTACACTCTGTCAGGGGGTTGGTGCTGGCTGCTCTCAGTGGAAGCCAGGCTAGTCTATGACTCTTCCCCGGCCCTGACACCCCGGGCTCCCTGCACTGCCACCTTCCCCAGGCCGGAACTCTCCATCTCAGGGCACCACTCTGCAGACCCCATCTTGAGATTTAAATTTGATAAGTGAATTTATAAGCAAATTCCTACTTAGGATCCCAGATGGGAGGTGTTTGGGCCACAGAGTCGTCAATCGGTTGAATGATGTGACCCCACCTAGCAGGTCCCTTTCTGGTGGGGCCGAGTCTTGGAACAGCATCGCCTCCCTGTTTCGGGCTAGTGGGCAGAAGCTTTCTATAATAGGTAAAATCTCAGCCTTTGGCACGATTTAAAAGAATGTAAAAAATGGTTTTCCTTTCAAGTGCACCACCACCTGGAAAGAAGTTTCTCTGGTTGGCTGGGGTTTTCTCGGAGCTTCCGTTTGGACGGCCCGGGGGCGGCTCTGGGGCACCTTGGTTACATGAAGGGGAGGGAGAGGCTGCGGATCAAACAGACCAAGCCTCAGGGGGGCTGAGCGGGGAGGGGGACGAGGCGCCGGTCAGAGAACCAGAGGGGCGCTGTGCAGGCAGCATCGGTGGGCAAGGGGATTCGTGAAGCGTCAGCAGGAGCTCAGTCCCCAGCTAGAAGGGATGGCGGGGCCTGGGAGCAGGCCTCCTTCCTCTCCCTACCATCGGTGGCTGACCTGTTGAGGGCAGGGTCTGCTCCAGGCTCCCCTGGGCTGAGGACCGAAGCCAGGACAGGACCCACAGGTGCCCAGGACTCTGTTGGCCGTCGCTACCGTCTGCTTTGGAACTACAGGCCCAGAGACCCAGCATGGCGGCCTCCCTGCGGGGTAGCATCCAACAGACCGTCTCTCACACACTGTGAAGTGAGCACAGCACCCCGTGAACTCGCTGGTTGGTCTCTAGGTCACCCCAGCTTTGATTTTGTGCCTTAAAATAGCCATCTCTGCTGCCTGATTCCCAAGGAGGAGAATGCCCACATCCGCTTTCTCGTGCTGGTCCCGGGACAGCACAGGAGTGGTCATTGCCTTGGCCCGGTGTCACCAGGCAGCCGAGGCCAGAGAGGGCGCGCCTGGTCTAGAGCTGAGCAGCTTGGGAGAACTGAGTGGAATGGACGCCTGAGGGTGAGCGGACAGCTGGAGCAGGAGCGTCCAGCCCCCTGTGTGTTCAGAGCGTGAAGAAAGCTTCCTTTGTCAGGCCAGCTTGGCCAGCGGATGCAGCTGTTTGGGCCGGAGGCTATTCTTTATGATTGTAGGTGGTGTGGGGGCCCTTGCGCCATCTGCTTGCCCTGGACCTGGGCTGCCTTATCTGTAACTGCAGCCCCAATGGCCCATCTCCACTCAGGGTGTCTGGCCGCCCCTTTAGTCCACCTACTCGAGGGAGCCTGGTGACCGTGCAGTTTCCCAGGACCACACGGGCCTTGGTGGCCCTTTCCAGGGCAGTCAGCCCTCAGCCCCCTAAGATCCCGAATTCCAGCGCTGAGCTGTGCCCTGCATCCCTCTACGCACCAGGCTGTCCCACGGGGTCTGCCACTTCAGGAAGCAGACCAGGGCCCCCACCCAGCCTTCATGGCCACACAGGCATGGCCTCAAATCTTCTGTCTTTTAATTTTTTGTTTTGAAAACTTCAAACATAAAAACAGAGAGAAGGAGTGTGATGAGCCAACACGTCCCCGTCTCCTAGCTTCACCAATCCCAGCTCGAAGCTGATCTTGTTTCAGCCATTCCCCTTCCCCACCTCCCGGCCCCACGCTGGGTGGTTGGAAATGAGCTCCAGAGAGAGTATCATTTTACCCCTAAGCATTTCAGGTTGTGTCTCCAAAGACAAGAACTCTTTTCTTAAATGTGACCACAGTACTTCTCACACTTAAAATAATTAGCAACAACCCCTAGTACCAGTTGGTATCTCGTCAGGGTTCACACTCTCCTGATGGTCCTGTGAGTGTTTTGTGATTATTAAGATTGCTCAGAATCAGAATCCACACGGGTCTGCCGCGTGCAGTTGGTTGAGTCTCGAGGGCCTCTTTCGCTCTATAGGCTCCGCCATCTCTTTTCCTCGTAGCTTCTTGGCTGAGGGTCCAGGCGTCATGTGTCCTGAGTTCCCACCATCTGGGGCTTGCTGATTGTGTCACCCTGTGGTCCTCCGATGTCCCGTCCGTGCCCTTGTGTAAGCTGCACGTGGTCTAGACTGGCTGCAGCGAGGCTGCGTCCTGGGGGATGCCCACCGCGTTCTTGGTTAGGAGACCCCGAGTCTGCACATCTCTCTCGGAGGTTGGCCACCGTTGATGATTGTCGCTAACCTGTTACCTCCTTAAGACTTGTAAAGTGGGGGTGTTCTAGTTCTGTCATTTATTCTTCCTTGATTAGCTGAAATCATTAAAAAATAAACTCTCTTGTCAACAGTGTTTGTAGAGAACGTATTTGAGGCACAGCCCATTTGAAGGATAAATGCCCTTTTCCCCCTTCATTGGGTGGTTTTCAAAGGACAGAGTTGATTCCTGAGGTTCTTCAAGGCTAGCAGAGCGGTATTTCATTGTGACTGTGAACATGTGGGGGACACACCTGCTGTGGTCCAGTCCACCATAGTTAATGCTTGTTGACCCCCAGCGGGTCCCACTCCTGGCCCCTTCATGTTGGCTCGTGTGTCTCTTGACACAGTCTACTGTCTGGACGGCATCCTCTCTTGCTGATGTGACAAGACACTCTCGTCCCGGATTTCTCTGTGGGGCCCAGGGTCCCTCTGGGAGGCGTGACGTTTAAAGACCACAGTCTGGGTGCTAGGGCTGCTCACTGCTGCCAGACCGGTCACTCTTTACAGGTCTTTGTGGTGGACAGAGCTAGGAGAGCCACAGAGAACATCCCACAGAGGGTGTTCAGAGTTGTTTGAAGTAGTTTCCCTGTGATAATCCACCACCTCAATCCACAATTCAGTTTATGCTTTATTTTGCTCTCAATTTTTAGCAATTGTCTTTTATGTTAAATTTAATGATTATGTAAGATATTTGCATGGTGCCAAATTAAAGTCTATAAAACAAAGTCTATTCAGGAAAGTCTAGCCTCTACTGCTGTTCCTTCTGTCCTGTTTCCACCTTCCTTCTATAAATAATCCCTTTTGAAAAAGATTTTGGTTTATATTTCCATGGATTTTTTTTTAATATATTCATATGACCTGCTTCTTACCTGCGTGGTAGCCTACCGTTCACTTGTCTCCGCACCTCGCTTTTTTACTGAACAGTATTTCTGGATATCGTGCTCTACCCAGAAGAAACCATACCAGTCATTCCTTCTTACAGCTGCATACACGCCACTGGGGGGACATGCTGATGGGTTTCCTGTGGCTGCTGTAACAAATTACCACAAATGTGGTGGCTTAATACAGCACAGATTTATGATCTGGCAGTTCTGGAGGTCAGAGTCTAAGATAGGTCAGCAGGGGGCCCAAGTCCAGGTGTGGGCAGGGCTGGCTCTTCCAAAGGCTCCGGGGGAGAGTCCCTTCCTTGCCTTTTCCACCTTCTAGAGGCCGCTGCACTTCTTGGCTCGTTGCCCTGCATCTCTCAGACCTCTTATAAGGACCCTTGTGATGACACCGGACCCACCTGAGTCATCCAGAATAATCCCTCCATCTCGAGATCCTTCACTTAGTTCCATCTGCAGAGTCCCTTTGCCGTGTAAGGTGGCATACTCACAGTCTCCAGGGGTTACGAGGTGGATGTGTTGGGGGCCGTTATACTACTGACCACACGTTACCAGTGAGCATTAGGCTCTTTCCAACCTTGTGCAGTTTCAAGCAGTGCTGTATTTATTATGCCGCACATAAGCCTTTGCATATTTTTGCCAGTGTATCTTTGGGTTAGTTCCTAGAAGTGGGATATGTGGGTTGCAGGATGAATGCAGATGTAATATTGTGAGATGGTGCCAAATCCCCCTCCAAGGGCGTGTACCACTTCGTTCTCCACCAGGAGCCTGCCGCGGGGTGTCTTGCTGAAGGTTTGGATTTTTGCCAGTTGGACAGGCAAGAAATGGCACCTCCTTTAGTTTTACTTTCCATTTCTTTTATGATAAGCAAGGTTGAACTTTTTTTTAAATGTTAGAAGGCCATTTGCATATCCTTTGCCCGTTTTTCTGTTGGGTTGACAGTCTTTGTTTTTAGAGGCTCATTATATATATCAGGGATATTAACCTTTATTTCTGAATAAGTTGCAAATATTTTTCCCAGTTTTTTAATTGTCTTTAAACTTTGTGTGTTTTTTCCGTGTAAAATATTTCTATTTTTGTGTTTGTCCATCTTTTTCCTTGCTGCTTTTAGATTTTGGGTCACAGGAGTGTTGTCCCCACTTCCGGTTATGGAGGACTCCATGTTTCTTTAGATCACTTCTGTGTTTTATTTATCCTGTTACAACTACTAGGCATTTGGAATTTATTCTGGGTTATAGTGTCATGAATGGATCCAATTTTATTTTTTTTAATATAGCTGTTCAGTCATCCCAACACCACTTATTAAAAAGTCTATTTTCCCTTGAATTGGAGCTGCGACCTTCATGTTATACTACATATCCTTGTGCAGTTGGGTCTGTTTTTGGATTTTCTCTGCTGTTTTATTGGCCCCCTCGTCTGTTCCACTCCAGGTCCACACTTTTATTACAGAGGCTTCATATAACATGCTTTAATACCTGGTGGGCTCACGTCACTGCCTGGCACTTCTTTTAAAGTTTTTTTTTCTGGCTATTTTTACTTGATTGTCTTTCCAAACAAATGGTATAACCAACTTGTCAGTTCCAGGGGAAAGAAAAACCCTGGTGGTATTTTCACCAGGACTGTGTTGTGTTTCTAGAGCAATTTGGGAAGGATTCCCGTGTCGGTGAGGCCGAGTCTCTGTCCGTGAGTGACCCTGGCCTGCCTGCCGTCTGCTCCAGCCTGCTCCGCGTCTCAGGAGAGCGTCACAGGTCCCCTCATGTGGGTTTTGCCAAGGCATTTTATTTTGCTTTTATGGAAGTGTTTTCTTTTCCGTTAAATCTTCAAACTGGATTTGTTTGCATGTGCGAAGGCCGTTGGTGTTCTGTACGTTGATTGATAATCTGCTGGTTCCCTGATCTTCTCGTGATGGCAGTAGCGTTTCCATTGCTTATTTTGATTCCCTCGAATCCAGATGTAAAAGCGAGTCATCTGTGAGGACAGGGGGTTTTCCACCTTCCCTTCCAGTTCTGGCCTTGAGTCTGGGCTGTGCCAAGTGCTGGCTGGGTGAGGGCTGCGTCGGGACCCACTGTGCTCTCATCCCGTTTCCTCACCTGCCAGATGGGGCAGCAGAGGGACCTGCCCCAGGGCTGCTGTGGGGACTAGATGAGAAAGCGAGTGTGGCCCCCCAGGCCTGTGCCTGGCATGCAGGGTTCCTGGTCCGGGGTATCTGGACTGCAGACGGGGTCCCATGGGGCCAGGTGATGCCTATGGTTGGCTCGCCGAGCATCCTACTGGCCCTCTGGGGGCAGGGGCCTGGCCAGACCTTTTCCTTCTGCCTGGAGAGGAGGTTCCTCTGGATGGCACTGGGACCCTCTGCTTCAGATATTTATTTATTTATTTACTTATTTTGTGAGGAAGATCAGCCCTGTGCTAACATCTGATGCCAATCCTCCTCTTTTTTTGCTGAGGAAGATCAGCCCTGAGCTAACATCCATGCGCATCTTCCTCCACTTGATATAGGATGCCGCCACAGCATGGCTCAACAAGCATTGCGCTGGTGTGTGCCCGGGATCCGAACCTGCAAACCCCAGACCGCCGAAGCGGAGCATGTGCACTTAACCGCTACACACTGGGCCGGTCCCCAGATATTTATTGAAATATTCATTCCTCCATGCCAGCCCTGTTTTAGGTGCTGGGGAAGCATCTGGGAACAAGGCAGACAAATCCCTGCTCCTCGGGGCTGACACTGTGGGGACAGACAGAGGACGGGCAGGTCCACAGGTGACTGTGCAGCATGCGAGGTGGGGACGAGGGAAGTTAACGCCTGCAGCTGGGCGAGAGGGGAGGCAGGCGCTCCGGGGTGGGCGAGGAGTCAGCGTTGTTCTCCGTCATGTGGCTGGCGGCCTTGGGTAAGCAGAGATCGACACGCTTCCTTCTTCCCGCACACGTGTGTTACATGGAATGTCCGCCCGTCCTGGGGGAGACCCACCCCAGCGCTCCCTGGGTGATGGGCAGCCCTGCCGTGGGGTCTGGGTGTGGGTCCTGCTGTCAGTGAAGCCAGACGCCCACAGGGAGGTGGTGCCGGTGGGGCTCCACAGGCTGTGCCATCGGGGCCCAGCTCCCACGCTCTCTGCACAGGCAACCTTGCTGGCTGGCTTGCCCCTCATGGCTCAGGGTGGCTGCTGCACCTCTGAGCCTCCATCTGGGCTCCAAGCTTGACAAAGGGGCCAAAAGGCCTTGTGTTGTCTGTTGTGCGGAGAAGGTCCTAAAGGTGCGGACTTCAGGACAGGTGCGAATAAGCCCCTTGGTTTCCAGAAAGCTCCTGGGAAGGCTTCACTTCAGCTGGGCTCAACTGAGTTTAAATCCTCCAGCGATGTGATGGGACCCCCACTGCTGAGCTCCAGATGGGGAGAATGTTCTAGGCTCTGTAGAGACGGGTATGGACCTAGTGTCTCCCCTTTCTGCTTTGGACTGACGGGGAGCCTGGGACCTCCAGGCCATGTTGTCTTCCCTGGGCCGTGAGTCCTGGGTTCATGATGCCTGTTTCCGTATCCCCACTCTTACTGACATCTGGTTCCACGGCCAGGCCTTGGGGCTGGGATCTGAGACTCGGGGCGGAGGACTCTCCCTGGTGCCCTAGTGGCCAGGTGATGCAGGCCAGGGCCCCAGCCCTTTGCCAGTCCGAGGAAGTGCCCCATTGGCAGAGGTTTGAATCTGGTGCCCCCAGGGGGCTGGAGTCGGGATGGCCTGGAACAGCCTGCTTCAAGCCAAGATTTCTTTGAGGATTCATATATTCTTTGAAAGATTTATGAGAATGTTGTGTTCTGTGCTATAAATATCGTGTTTGCTTTAATATTAAAATAACGCATCCCCACCATGTCCCTAATCTGATTGAAACCAACAGCCCGGGAAGATGTGTGGTGGCCTAATGCCCTCGAAGTTCCTGTGTGTACCACATACACCACGGTGAATACACCCTCTGTGAGGATGCTGGCCTGTCGTGTCCAGACAGGTGGGGGGCTACATGAAAACCTCCAAGAGGAGGCTAAACGCAGCCTGGTCGTAGACGACGTCGGTGCCTCTCAGTGGGCTTCCCTCGTGTTTGGTCTGGAGAAGTGTCACCAGCCACGGTTCAGGGCTTGGAGGGTGCACCATGCCCTGGAGGGTCCGCCGCGCCCTGGGGGTGCTGCATGCTCGTGCTGGGAGGCACTGCACGGTGGGCCGGAGGCTGGCTGGGGTGACAGGGAGGGCATCTCCCTTTCCTTAGGGGCCGTCTGTTCATGGAATGCTCCAGAGAGCACTAACGCCGCCTCTTCCAGGGTGGAGGGTGTCTCACCAAGATGGTAGTGTGTCTACATTGGAGAAGGTGGCTTTTAGGTCTTGTCATGTGGGGCTTTGAGGATGCTCCTTTCCTTCCCCGTTATTCAGCCCATGAGGGTCTGAGTCCCCATGTCATCACTGCCTCTTGTGTCCCCACAATTACGAGGGAAAGAGGCAATTTGCTGGAGTGTGGGCCCTGGGAGGCTGAGGAAGGGGGCCCCCTGCTTTGGAGAGGGTCCAACCAGCACGCATGCACCATTCTGCAGCCCGCGGTGTGGGGTGGGTGTCCACCGACGGTGCTGAGGTGTCAGATTCGAGCTGGAGCAGAGGCTCTGCTGGACCCCTCACGGGTACCACATTCAGTTGTCCAGACCCACACCAGGCCACCAGGGCTTTCTGAAACCGGCACAAGAGGGCTGGGAAGGGAGACCCATGATGGAAAGGAAGGGGGTGGGGTGACTGCTGTTTCCTCCTGGGAGGCCGTGCAGCTCCTGCTGTCAGGGGCCCTCCCTCGGGAACAGAGGCTGGCTCCATGCCGCTGCGCTCCTCGCTCTGGTGGGGCAGCGACAGTGGCCGGCTCTCACCCCGATGGCCTGGCATCTGGGCTGCGGTGGGGGGGATCTTTCTAGGGCAGTGACGGCGTCTGCAGAGGCTGCAGCTGAGGTCGGGTGCCCTGGTGACCCCTGAAATGCAGTGGGTCACCTCCTGAGTCACAGCGTCCCCCATAAATCCACCACCTCTCAGGAAGCGATGTTGTGAGCCTGAGGACACACTTTGTAGCCAAGGGAATTGCAGTGCCCTGCCCCTTCCAGAAGACCATGCTTTCCACGGGTCTCGACAGGCGCGTTGCTGTGCTTCCTTCACTGTCAGCGGGTATTCTTCCTTCTGACTCTGGGCCTTAGTTTAATTCTGGGATTCCTCTGTTTCCGGGCTTAGGGGGCCAAGAGAAACTGGCTGCCCCAGGGGCCATAACCACGAGATTAGGGCGTCATCCTGGGAGGCAGGAGGGCCCACTGGTTGGGTCCCCTTCTTCTCCCAGCGTCTGGCCAACATGACCATAGTACGAACTGGGAAGGGGCCCCTCCCACACGGCCGGAGCTACAGCTTTTGGCTAAAAATGGGGCGAGTGGGCAGGGCCTTGGGCCCAGGGATACCAGCGCCTTCACACAACACCCTGTGCCAGCCCCCAGAGCACACGGGTCAATGAGGAGCTGGAGTCCGGGCTGGGCTGGGGCCTGCCTGGGGGCAGAGATCCTGCTGGGCAGAGTGGGCCTCCCCTGCAGACCTGAGGGCCAAGGATGCAGGAAGTGATGGTCCCAAACCAGGACAGGACAGCGGCCACACGAGCCTCGCTCCCAACCTGGAACGGGCCGACCCCTCTCTGTCATATAGGCAGATGGGGAAGACCGCCACGTGTGAAGGCTGTGTGCGCCGAGAAGCGGTTTCCATGGGCACCAGCCAGTGGACACTCAGGTTTCATTGCTGTTTAGTGAAGAGTGAGTGGGCTAGAGCAGGTGTTTATCTCTCTGAGAATAAAGGGGACTGCCTAGAGTTAGTGTCCCCAGTTAGTGTCCCCGAGACTTGGCAGAAACCCTGTGGGGAGACCTGCTGGCTGAGCTCCCCCCACAGTCGGGACAGCGGGTGATGGGAGTCATGGCGGGTAAAAGGGGACAAGGAGGCGCCACCCAGGAGCCCTGATGTGGACATACTGGGGGTTTAGGAAAGCGCAGAGTGGATCCAGGAGAAGCAGCAATGGACGACATAGTGGGCGGAGCTCGTCTTCTGGAGGGAAGCACCAATCAGATTCGAGTGGTCCTGAGGGAAAAGGCCCATGCCTCACACACCCTGCGGGAAACTCTGAATTCCAAGTGACAGAGAACGTGGGAGCATCCAGGCAAGGATAGGAACCCTCTGAAGGGGGCAAACGCAGTGTGGCCACTGCTAGTGCAGCGGCGTCTGCAGGGTTCTGCTCGGAAAAACAAAGGTAGCTGAGAATTCCAGACCTCACGGACACTGTTGTTCCGTGAGCAGGCCACAGACATGAGGGCTCGGACCCTCCCCACCCGTATGCCTGGTGGGGCGCAGTGATTCTCCACCGAGAGTGAGACGAAGAGGGCATTCGAAAGCCACTCCTGACCTGGCTGTCATTCGGTTGTAGTTGCCGCGTCACTGAGCCCATGGCATTGTTTTCTGACTGAATGACAGTGTTAGACAGAGGAATAGCCAAGGGCCGGGAGTGAGTGGGTGCAGGGACGTGGGCCGTTCCCCAGGAGGCCGGGTGGGTGGAGGCACGTGCAGAACCCGCTCTGACTGCTCCGTGTGTCTGTGGGAGGCCCGCTGTCCACTCAGGTGCTGACCTGTCGGGGACACTGTGTATGTGTGTGGGGGGGTGTTGCCTCTGCCCACAAGCCCCAGTTGATCTGGGCTGATGATCCTTTAGCTGGGCCAGCTCTGCAGGGCCCCCGAATGTCACCGCAGGAAGGACGCAGCGGATCCCCAGCATCTCTTGGGGCACAGGATTCAACTATGTGATTATCATCAGCAGATGTCGAGCAGGGGAAAATCCCCCTTCTATTCTTCCTGTGTTCTTATGGCTGGACTAATAATAAGTAAAATTGACGCAAGACCAGATTAACAGGAGAAAAACCCAGTTTAATGACGTGCACACGGGATAATCATGAAAATGATGCCGGGAGAGTGAACAAAGCAGCCAGTATATGTATCTTCTACACAAAGAAAGAATAAATTGTTGAAGAATTGACAGGACAAAGGAACTTAGGTTTGGGACACGTCAATAGTGAGGAATTTAAGCAGGGTTTAGGTTTGAGGTAGTAAATCAACGAGGTTTGCTGATGCAGGCTTCTTGGCCTGTATCCCCAGCTCTGGAGATAAGACTCAGGCAGAGCACCTTGCTTGTGGGAGATGTATTTCCTGCTCTCAGGAGAGCAGAGAGGGAGGGTCAGGACGCCCTTTGTGCTTCTCAAGTGCCTTAAGCTCAGAATAATCAGTACGCTGCTGCGAGACACCTGGGGTGGCCTGTCCCAGGCCCCAGCCTAAGACAGTGACCTCGGCGTCAGGTGGTGCCACCACCAGCTCTTCATCCTTCAGCTGCTGCCTGTGGCCCCTTCGTGGGCCTGCCAGCCCCCGCACCCTTCTCTCAAGGTTTGTGGTCGTCTCCACAGCCTCGTGAGGCTCTGTAACCCCTCTGGCCACGGCCCAGGGGCAGCCGCTTAGCCTGGGGAAGCCGAAATCACGAGCTGCCCTCCCCACCCACCTCCTTGCCCCCTCCCCTCACCCCATGGAATCGACGAGGTGCAGGCCGCTCTGGGGTTAGGGTGCTCTCTCCAAGGGCGCCTGCAGGCATCTGCTGCCTGGAAGCCCCCACCCCACCCCACCCCACGGTGACTGCGAGGGAGGCCAGCTGGGAAAAGACGAGGCCTGACCCTGTGCAGGTCGAGAGGGCAGCATGGTGGGACACAGGGCACGTCTGGGCTGAGGACACACGCTGGGGGTCTTTGTCGCACCAGGGGCACGCGTGAGCTCACCCCGGGAGCGAGGGAGGCCTGGAACGGGACCTTGGGAGAACGGCTGCCTGCAGGGGGGCCTGGGGAGCGGCAGTTAGGAGCCTGGCGTGGCTCTTCGCCCTGTCCAAGCCAGCGGGTGTGTTCTCTGAACACTCAGCTTCCGGAGCTGGCCCTGCCATCCTGCGTGAGGTGTCCCCGCTCGACCTGGCTCCCCCAATGAGCCTTCTCCAGACGCCCCTCTTCCTCAGCAGCTGCAGACACCTTCTCTGAGCCTGTCCCGGGCACTGAGCCTCTGGTTTTCGGGGGCCTGACAGAGCGTCTGCAGCCCAGACTCTGCCCCTCCTGCGGCCCCAGAAGCCCCCAGGTGGATCAGGAGGCAGTTTCATTATAGTGTTGAGAGGCTGTAAGTACTTGTTGTCAGGCTTTTGCTTTCTGGGGAACAAAAATTACTTGGAAAAAAAAAAAGAGCTTGGGGTGAATCACTGAAATCTGCAAAACACATAAACAGTGTCCAATTAAAGTGGCAATCACCCCGCCATTAGTCACCGGCTGTTGTAGGCTGTTGCTGCGGCCAGCGGCATTTTGCACGGAAACCCTGGGGCTGCCCCGGAAGCCTGGGATCAGCAGCGTTTATGCCTCTTCATGCCGAGATTTAATTCCATTTCCTCCTCGTCTGGCCTAAGTCGATTACTAGAGAAGTGGCTCAGAAACCGAGATGGTTTGAGGAAATGGTTGAATGGGGCCACCTGCTCTCAGCCGGGAGGCCGTGCCACACACAGTAGGCTGAGGGCTGCCTCTCCTGTTGTCAGCGCTGCCTGCTTTGCCTGCGGCACTGATGTCCCTTGAACAGGGGCGGCGCCAAACCTCAGCATTTCCAGCTGCTGCTGCTTGGAGCCTCTCGGGTCAGGGGCGGGGGCGGAGCCCAGGGCAGCCGCACCAACTCTGCCTTTTCCAGCCTGGCCCCTGCTGCTGACCTAGAGCTCATCTCAGCTGCCCCCGCCAAGAGCATTTTGATGTGATTGACTTGAAGGGGAAAACCCAGCCCCGTCTCAGACAGTCGTGAGCGTGCCTGACAGCCCATGGGTCCCTGAGGGCTGGCCTCTATCGGAGTGGCGTGACCTGGCTGGCTGGGGGCAGCAGACAGTGGAGATGCCCAGCTCTCAGGGGAAGGGGCTAGATGGGGACACTTGAAGAGTGGCCAGGTGGGCAGGTGGGGAGGAGGGAGCTGGTGATCGGGTGAGGGTGCAGTGACAGGCCGGCCGAGGCTGGTGCGGCAGGCCCGGTCACAGATCCCAGAAGGAAGCAGGGTATTTTCACAGATGGGCGTGCTTGGGAGGTGTGGGGAGTGGATTCGTGTCCAGAGGCTGCCGTAACGAAGTCCCACAACTGGGTGGCTTCAAACCATGGAAATTCATTCTCCCACAGTTCTGGAGGCCGGAAATCCAACATCGAAGTGTCAGCAGGGCTGGTTCCTTCTGGAGGCCGTGGGGGAGGCACAGTTTCACTTCTCCTCTCTTAGGGTTTTCAGCTACCCGAGAATTAAATTGACATAAGACAGAAAAACATACAAACTTATTTAGTGCAAGTTGTGTGTGCCATGGGAGTGCAAGTTGTGTGTGAGGAAATGAAGACCCAAAGAAGCGGCAGAAGCTAGATGTTTTTGTGCTGCGTTGAACACAGAGAGGCGACTGTGGAAGAGTAGCTAAATAAGTGGGGTTATTTTAACAAGGCCTGTTTGTGCAGAGTTCTCGTGGCTTCAACTTCCTGTCCTTGAGGATGAGAACGTTACTTTCCTCCTGGAGTGGGGACATCTTCCATCTGGGGGTTTATTTCAGGAAGAAAAGGGAGAGTCAGGGCACCCTTCTTGCACCTGCTGTTTTTTTAAGTGTCTTTAGCTCAAAATAATCTGTGCGTTTTAGGATGGCATATTCCACCACCCCCATTCCTCCCCTTGAAACCTCCTCCAGGAGTTTCATCGTCCAGAAGCTGATTTGGTAAATTGCTCCATATCTCAGTGAACCAGGTTCTTGGTCCTGAGAATAGGTCAGTTTAGGTAAACGGTGTGTCTCATCGTAGGAGGCGGTGCTGTCGGTGGGCTCCCACCAAAGTCAGGCCTCCCTGTGGTCTGAGCAATCAGGGATTTCATGAGGGGCATTTCTACGGAAACAAAAGAGAAAAAGATTAATGGTTGGACTAAGTTATAAAGCCAATTTTTGAGTCCAGAGGGCAGTCGGTTGAGAAGACTTTAGATGGTTGGTCTGGACGCGTCTGTAGATGGTGGCCTGAGGACGGGCGGTGGCAGTCTTGGCGCATTTCCTGGTTTGTAGTCTGAATGTCTCTGGTGACGGCATCGGGTGTTCTGGTGAACTTTCTGAGTGGCCCACGCAGCAGCAGGCACGAAGCTTGTCCCTACATGATCTGCTGTGGTGATTTCTCTGAAGTTTATGGTAAGTCGTCCAGCTTCAGTTTGCAGGGCTTGGGAAAAGGGCAGTTTTCATTTTTAGTGATTCCAAGTCAGAAGGGCGGGAGAAAAACTGGAAACGTTGATAACTGACAGAGCACACAAAATGGCAGGAGCCAGTGTACCAAGAGGAACCACGGACTGCTCAACTCCCCACAAGGGCGCGTGATAGCTTTTATTGGAACAGAATTCTCTCCCTACAAACACCCCATTTTTATTAAAGATAATTGAAGTGAGACGAATTTGTTTGCAAAATAAGTCTAGTCTCATTAAACTTGGCCTGATTATTTACATAAGTGTAGCAAGAATAGTGATTGACCATACAGGTCCTTTAAAATCTGCTTTGTTGTAACTTTTATAAGGAATTTCAGATTAGACTTTGAAAAGCCTCTTGAGGCTAAGAAGCCAAGTCAGCAATTTATCACCAAACTGTGCCTTCAGTACCTATAAATTTGTGTGAATTCCTCTTTTCTCGAGATCCACAAGATATCCTGAGATTCCTGGGCCTGCCAAGAAGCGACCTTCTTTACTCACCTGGAAGGCCAAGTACTAGGCCAATATTTCAAGGTGCTGTATAAGCGTTAGCTCCCTAAAGTCAACCTTGGTTTCTTAAGTCTGTCTGGTTGTACTTGATTCTATGTACATCACTGTAAAATATGACATTCCAGTCAAAGTCTTGGTAATATAACCAATGTTTTTAATTATGTCCTGTTACAAAGAGAACAGATTTTTATTGAACCTATGTAAATAACTATATTGTCATGAAAATAAGAATATTTAATAAGAGTTTCTGAATTTTGGAGGGATCAGGTAGGGAGAAAAGGTAAATGTCTCAGTTCTGTTTATAATTTACCAGATTGCTGTAAGCTGTAGATAACTTAAGAGGAAAGAGAAAAAGGATTTCTTAAGTCTGGAAAACAAAACGTTGAAGAACCAGCAATGCTTCAAACAGAAAGTCGTAAAAATGATAATCATCTTTGTGAGTTCATTTAGTCCCATGTAGTTAATTCTTGTTTTGCTTCATCTTGGGTTAGTAGTTTTATGAATCCATCAGTTTTTCCATTAGAATTTTAGAAAGTCTCATCTAGTTCAGTGTATGATTTTAAAGTTACAAGAAATCTATATTCCAGGATCCTTGTCAAAGTCCTTTCCATGAACTTTTTGACGATGAAGCCCCTTTGTCTGTAGTTGGCTGTAAAAGCTTTCAGGAAGGCATCAGAGTCAAACATAACTATCTGTGAATGACAGAAGACTAAAAAGAGCCATGGTTCAAGATCTGACAAAAAGGATGCAATTAACAAGGAAATTTGGTTATTTCTGTGGCATATAACATTTTAAGATAATAATTGGAATTATGACTGATTATACAGATAGTAAGAACATTGGCAAATTTCTAGGCATTTATGTCATTTCTGAAACACTTATGTTAGTAACATATATCCAAACAAATATAATGAAGAGTTCGCAACACTTCTTATTTGACAATGTTTTCCATGTAATTTAGCATCTCAAATAAGCTGAATTAGTTTAACATCTCCATCTTTTTTAAGGGGAGATAACAAATCTTTTGAGATTCTCCAGGGAAATCCTGAAGTTAGTTCGAAGTCAAAAAAACTTTATTTCAAATTTGATTTTGGGAAGTTTGTGGAAAAAATGTCACAAGGTTTAAACTACTTGTTTAAATAAGATCAGAGATCACTATGAAACAATACTTAGTTACCCATTTAACCAAAGTGACAAAGATTTTAAAGGCAAATGCAAGAAGTAACATACTTGAGGGAAAAAATAATTTAGTTTTTTTAATATTGAGAAGTTGAAATTGAAAAATCTCAGTTTTTCTAAGTAATCAAAGGCCTAAGAAAGACAACACGACGCACAGGAGATTATTTTGATGAGACACAGAATCTTTGTTTTCTAGGCAGATTACTCAAAAGGTAAAGGAAAACCTTTTATGATCTCCTTTTTGTGAATGTACCATTTCATAATTTTTAGAGGCATATGTTTTTTCACAGTACCTTTTTTTTTCAGTGTGGCAAAAGACATGTTTATTAACCAACCCAAATATCTTTAGCCTCTCTGTACCATATAAAAATAAGAAGCCAGTTTTCACAAATGTTTTTCTCCTGCCAATCTGAATTCGGAGAGAGGAACAAGGAGAAACCTTTACTTTCCTCTCCTGACTGGGCACTATGGACAGAGATCCAGAGAGCTGACTTGGATAAGAATTCCTGCCTTCTGCGTCTCTTGTCAGCAACCCCCCGGACCCCATCTGTAGGCTCTGGAGAGTGAGGCATCCCTGCCTGTGACTGTCCCTTTGTGCCCTCCAGAAACTGTAGGGAAGACAAGATTCTACCTCTACCATCTTAGGACCTCTACCCTCTTAGAGTTTTTGGCTGTAATTCAAGTCAAGCTGAGAACATTTCAGAACACAGAGCCCAAAGATTCAGGAGAGCTGGGTCCCAACTCTGATCTGCCTCTACCTCCCTCTGGCTGGGAACGTTCCTTGAGCTGGTGCCCCTGAGGGCAGAGCCTGCATGGGGTGGGCTTGGTGCCCCCACCCCCAGCTTCCCTGCCCCAGGCTAGCTGAGTCCCGGGCAGAGCCACCTGCACTGAGCTCCTTGGCGATGTCTGTCTGTCTCACTGCCTGCCGCTCCCCATCCCTGGGCACGAATGAGCCTTTCCAGACGGAGTTTCGGGCAAGCGCCGGGGTGTAAGGCAGGGGCGGGGATGGCTGTGCTGAGCGCTGGGAACTCGCTCTCCTTCCATGCCTGTGAGCAGGTAAGTGGGGCTGAGCTCTCCGTCTGCAGTCATTGGATTTCGCTGCCTCTCTGAGTCGAAAGTGCGCACACGCGGGAGTCGGGCGGGCCGCCTTCCCTCCGGCCTGCGCCGACCAACGACGGGGACTGAAGCGTCAGTGGGGAAGGGCCCGGGAGCTGAAACCCCGGTGGGCTGGTGGCCTGCTGCGGCTTACACTTATTTTCATTTTGAAAATTTCAACTGGCTTTCAAACTAATAGTTTTAAAAATGATCTTGAAAGTGTGAAAAGTTCAGGAAGAAATCCCTGACAGCCCAGCTCTCCTGAGGCGCCGTCACTAACACTGGGCAGTGCATGTTCCTCAGGCTTTTCCTTGCTCTTCCCGCGTGGTGGCGCCACGGGCCTGCAGCTGGCTCCTGCTCTGTGGCAGGTGTGGCCTCTTGCCTTCAGGAGCTCTCGACAGCACAGCTGCTGGCTGGTGGCACTTGGCGTGTGGGCTCCTCTCACTCCGCCCAACGGGGCGGGGCGACGCTGAGGCCAAGTTCAAACCTGAGAGCCTCCTCTGACCGCTGACCTCACGCTGCAGAGACAGCCCATCTTTTCCATGATCTAGTGACGTGGTTGGCAGTATCCCCTCCTGATGCATTAAAGGATCTTTTCTTTCACAATTTCACTGACTCCTCGACAGGCCGGCCGCAGGGGCTGCGAGACTCAGGCTGGGTCGCTCCGGTCATGGCTGCCTTGATTTCCCCTTGCTGTTGAAGGTGCCCCCCTGGCTGGACCCACGGCCCGTTGAAAGTTGGTGCTCTCTTCCCCGAGGGCAATGTCCACTGGAAATGGAGGTGGCTTTGCACTTGTTTCTGGTCCGTGGGACCAGGAACCGACTCTGTCATTAGGAGGAGGACTTAACTGTATTCTGGGATGGGATGTTTCTGCACAGGCCTCTCTGGGAGCCCATGGCCTTGCATTTCTGCAATTGCAGAATTTTGCTTGTGTTTCTGGCTGACGCCTGCATAACAGGCCCATTTAATACCCAGGTTGACAGTCTGACACCCGTGTCAGCCAGGTCTCCCAGCTCCAGGCCATGAGAGTGGGAGGGGACGGCTGGAGTTTGCTCTTAAGCAGCTCGCAGGCCCTTTCTTGGCAGCTGGGAGGTGGTTCTTGCCTGCGGCTCTCCTGGGGGAGGAGCTTGGACAGCCAGGCTCAGGGGCAGGCACAGGCCTTCAGAGTCCCGGGGACTCAGCCAGGCTGAGAGCCACGGCATGTGCCTTTGTGGGTGGAGGTCGAGGCATTTCCAAAGCTCTGGGCTTCTCTGTGACCTTGGCCAGGAGTCCCTGTGGGGAGTGTTAGTGTCCTTATAAGCCCACCTGTCCCTCTGGAGGCTTGCTGGCAGCTTCCTCCCTGGCCCTTTGGATCTTCAGCCAAATGGGGAGAGGAGAACTCTAGCCACCCCCTTGACACAGGCTCAGACATCCTGAGAAAGAGCCTTTCGAGAGCAGATGGTTTGGCTTTAATTACTGTAACTGCACTTTATCAAACCCGGTTACACAGTTGCCTGGAGCCGGGGATCTGCCTTCTCCTTTCTGTCAGTCTCTCATCTGGGTGACATTCTCAGACCAGGGGCGTGGCACGTGTGAAGCCGTGCTGACCTGAGGCGAGTCGGCAGGTTCTGCATGCACATCCCCACGCTCAGGGCAGCCAGCCGGGAGCGCTGCGGCTGTCCCACGGGCGACTTCTGGGCCGTTTGCTAAAGTGAGAGGAGAGATTCAAGAAGGCTCATTGCCCTAAACTCTGTGGCCTTGTGGGTGGAAGGGACCTTTAAAGACCCCGTGGTGTGGCCACCTGCCTTCCCTTCTCTTCTGGATGCCTCTGCCCGGTCTCCGTACAACAAGGCCTGGAATCTTCTGCGACAGGCTGCCTATCACAGCCTAGAGCAGCCCTGACAGCTGGGAAAGCGAGTGTCTTGTAGCAGAGGGGGAGGGACGACACTGTCCAGTGATGTGGACTCTCCTCTGCGGTCCCTCATGGCACCCAGGACAGTGGGTCACTGCGTTCGTTTTCTGTGGCTGCTGTAACAAATGGCCACAAACTGGGTGGCTTAAAACAAGACACGTTTATTCTCTTACGGTTCTGGAGGCCAGAGATCCAGAATTGGTTTGACTGGGCAGAAATCCAGGTGTCAGCAGGCAGTGCTCCCTCTGGGGGCTCGAGGGGAGAGTCTGTTCCTGCCTCTTCCATCTTCTAGAGCTGCGTGCGCTCAGCCCTCGCCTCTTCCTCCATCTGCAGAGTCAGCAATGTAGCACCTCCCTCCAGTTGTCACGTTTCCTTCTGCCGTGGACTGAATTATGTCCCCCAGAATTCATATGCTGAAGCCTGACCCCCAACGTGATGCTATTTGGAAGAGGGGCCTTTAGAGCCATTAAGTTTATATGAGGTCATGAGGGTGGGGTCCCCAAGGTAGTGTTAGTGTCCTTATAAGAAGAGGAAGAGACCCAAGGTCTCTCTACGTACACCTCTGAGGAAAGGCCATGTGAGGACACAGCGAGAAGGCGTCATCTGTAAGCAGGGAGGAGGGCCCTCACCAAGAACCGAATAGGCCTGCACCTTCATCTCGGACTTCCAGCTTCCAGAACTGTGAGAAATAAGTGTGTCGTTTAAGCCCCCCAGTCTGTGGTCTTTAGTTATGGCTGCCTGAGCTGACCAAGAGACCTTCTTCTGTGTCGAGTCTCCCTCTGCCTCCCCTTGTGATTGTGTTTAGGGCCCACAGAGACAATCCAGGATTCTCTCTCCATAAGGTAACATGTTCACAGGGTCTGGGGACATCCCTGGGGGCCGTTCAGCTGACCACAGTAGGAGACAGAGCCCTGGGTGGACACGTGAGCATGAGGCCTGGACTTGACCCTGACCACGAGCAGTTTGCAAAGTGCTCTTAGCCACCACATCTGGTTGACTCTCACAAGCTCGAGAGCCAGTGTAGCGTCTGAGTTTAGCAGGTGGGGAAATGGAGGGTCAGCCAAGTTCAGAGGCCGCTGTTGGCCAGTGAAGAGAGGCCAGGCCCCCAAGGAGGAAGGACAGGCCTGGGGACATGGGGCCCTCTGGCCGGGGAGAGAAGCCATGGGGGACGTCAGAGCTGCCCTCGGGCACCTGAAGGGCCCCTGACAGCAATCTGCCCGCTATGTGTGGCCTCAGCAGCCAGAACTGGACTGATGGGTAGAATTGGGGGGAACTTCGGGGTGTGAGCTGTCCTCTCACCTGGGCGTCTCTGGTGGCCTTCTCAGCCGCAGCCCGGCGCCCTGCCTCATTGCGGTCAGCAGGGGTCCCGCATGTGCAATGTGTGTTGTCCCTCAGAGGAACCTACCCCACACCTCCCCCACCAAGGGAGTTCTCCCCAAAACCACTGGAGGACGACCGTTTCCTGGCTGTTTATGCTCCTTTCAGAGAGCTGGTGCCCCCCACCCTGTTCCCCTTGGGGGAGGGCCAAGAGAACAGGAACTGCTCTGTACCTTTATCTGCGTGGGGAAGGCCTTGGGGGCAAGGACAGGGCAGGACAATGGTCGAGGCCCCCCTTCCCCACCCCACCCGGCCCACTCACAAGGTCAGGGCTCCCCTCTCTGCACGCTCGCTCCAGCAGGAATGCTCCGGGCCTCAGTCCTTGCAGGGCGGCGAGGAGGGGCCTTGATTCTCGCAGCATCGAGACTGGACGGGGTCTTTGGAGGCGTGAAGGGACGCAGGTCTGAGGCCAGCCCCCATGTCCCTGGGCTGAGATCTTTTGGGCCGTTGGCCCGGGCAGAGGCAGTTCTAGGCAGGGCTTCACTGGGGTCTTGGTGGCCTGCACGGCCCTTGGTTGGGTTTGTGCTCCTGGGCAGGTTCGAGGTGGAGGCCGGGCGGCCTCAGAGGTGTGTAGAAGCTCAGCCATGGCCAGATGCCCTTCCGTGCCGTGGGCATCACCCCAAGAGCTTCGCCTCTCGGGGGCTCACGCGCGGCCTGTGCGCAAGGCAGAGTGTGCCTGGTGTTACCTTGGAAACTGCAGCGGTGCCTCAGGAAGGTTGCTGTACCTGAATGACAGGGGCGTACTCGGGACTTGGGTGAGTGCAGCTGCTCAGCTTCTGCGTCCAGAACCCCGACAACCGCCACCGGGTAGGCCTGGATCTGGGGCGTGATGTCAGCGTCTGTCGCCAGATGCCTCCCGATAACGTTGCAGAAACCACAGAGAAAGGAAGGTGCTCCCGCCTCCCGTCTGGCGGGCGTAGCCGTTTCAATCACCCTCCCGTGCTCAAACCCAGGGTCTGCCCATGGCGGGTCTATCATGTCCACGTTGTTTGCGTTAAATAGTGTAGCTTTACAGCTTTGCTTGGCATTATACAAATTGCCACACGTCGTTAGAAGTCTTTATAAATATTATTCAGTGGTTGTGTGCTATTTCATCGGCTTACCTGCCCCGGTCCATTAGGCTGTTGAAAGGTTTGTTATAAACAGTTTGTTTAGCTGCGATGAACATCTTCAGAACAGCGCACCTTCATTTCTTCGGGTTTGTTCCTGCTGAGGGGACGTGGGTTTCACCAGTGGGTTGGATCCAGCAGGTTTGGCCCGAGACTGATGCCCACTGAGATGTCTTGTCAGTTCCAGGCCGCTTGTCTTTGGGTGAGGCCCCCAGGACAGTCCCCCGCCCACCTCAGTTTCCAGACTCTTCCACTTCCTCTGGGCCCCCCTGCCTCCCGCTCCTTGAAGCCCTGGAGACCGAAGGCTGTGGGGACCCTCAGGAGTGGCCCTGGGTTATCTGTCCTCGAGAGGTCTCTCCACCACTTGCCTGGGGGACATGGCACCGGCTTTGCAGCCCCCGATTTTGTGCATGAATCCTGGCTCCTTTGGAGACCTGGGTCCCTGAATTTAATTGATGCTCCTTGGCAGCGAGGGCCCCCAGCCTGAGGTTCTAGTAGGTCTATGCTTGTCGCTCTCTCCTCACCCTGATCCTCTCTGCCAAGCAATTAGCGAGCTGTTAGCAGTGTTGACGTTGTAAATTGGCATCGCAGTTCAGTGCTCAGGGGGATTGGCATGTAAGAGCTGTGTGGGGACCCTGTCATCACCAGAGGGTCCCTGTTGCACTGGGGATGATGGCCCTGTGGTGGATGAGAATAGCAGCTCTCATTCATGGGGGCTTCCTGGGTGCAGGGCTCTGGTAAGGGGGTCCTCTCCTTCAGTCCCCAACAGCCATCCAAGCCAGTTGCTTTCTGAGTGCTGGGAAGGAGGTGCCCAGGTCACAGCTGGTGAGGGGATGCAGGCACAGCCCAGCCTTAGCCCCGCCCCGCTGTGCTCTTGGGCTGGGTCCTGCCTGCTTTCACAGATGCCTGTGCACAGGAGACTTGTCCTGCCACAGGCTTGAAATCGGGGTTGTTTCAGAGTTGTATCTGCTGGTTGGGGTGGGAGGCAGAGGGGCAAAGTCTCTCTGTCCCCCGGCGTCCGTGCTGAAGCACGCCTGCCCTCCAGGTGTGCATCGTGCAGAAGCGGGACACGGAGAAGATGTACGCCATGAAGTACATGAGCAAGCAGCAGTGCATCGAGCGGGACGAGGTCCGCAACGTGCTCCGCGAGCTGCAGATCCTGCAGGAGATCGAGCACGCCTTCCTGGTGAACCTCTGGTGAGCCCACCCTGAGGGGCGGAGACCCAGCTGGACCTGCTGCCGCCCCGAAGCTGGTGGAAGGTGGCCACCCTCTCCTGACCCTGGGCGCCCCTCCCTGGTGCTCCCTCTTCTCCTGCCCCTGGGCGCCCCTGGCACCTACAGCTCCTCCCTCCCCCTCCCCATCCACCGCCTTCTGGTGTCCTGGGCTGGCAGCCATCCAGGTGTCCAAGCACACTGCATTAATGCAGCTCTCCCTGGCCTGCAGGAAGCCCAGCTTTCCCACAGGAGAGGCCTGTGACCCACGGAATTTCTGGCGCTAAAGCCAGTGGGGGAGAGTTGGGGGCCTGACTTTGAGTTTCTTGGGGCACCAAGACCTGCCCCAGGAGGTGTAGGAACCTGTGGGCTGCAGGGAGATCAACTTCCTCCTTCCTCCCTGGGAGTCCTGCTCACACAGGGGCCTCCCCAAAGTAAGAGTCCTCTCTTAATCCTCCCGACACTGGGGTCCTCCCTGAATCCTCCCATCATGGGGTCTGAGCTCCCTGATGCGCTCACAGATGGGGCGTCATTCCCAAGAACCCTTGGCGGGCACAGGGTGTCACGGCAGCTGGGGAGGCATCTGATAAACGAGCCCCGGGTCTGGCAGTGCTGCCTCAGGGAGATTTAAACATTCCCCCAGTATGACCTGAGTGTCCACTAGCTGAACTTAGAGGAAAAGACAGCCCAGCCAGCGCTGGGGACAGAGAGTGGGGGCAGTGTGTTCTGTCTGAAAATGATGGGGTGCTAGCTCTTTCAGGGGCTCAGAGTCCAGACCCGCCCTCCCTGGTTATTTACCTGGGGTCACCGCAGGTGCAGGGGGGACGTCAGAGTGGACAGCAGCCCACATCCACACCATCCCCCGTGGAGTCACACGGTCCTGCTCGGGAGTGACGTGGGAGGGAGGAACTGGATGTGCCGTGGGGGGAGCGTGGCCTTCCCCGGGCGGCTGTGTGGAGACAGGGAGACGCTGACCATGGCCTCAGAGCCCCCGGGGCGTGGTGGAGCCTGGGCTGCCTGGGCCAGGAGGAAGGAGCCTGGGGAAAGGGCACTCGTCCCCCGACCCTCACGCCCGTCTGCATCGAGGGCCCTGGCCACACTCACTGTGGCCCCTGTGGCCCTAACCACTGGCGAGTCTCTGGGCAGGCAGAAGGGCTGGCAGGGCCACACCACGTCGTTGTGCCCCATGGTCTTGTTATCAGCATCTGGGGATAACAGTTCTAAAGCTAGAGGCATCCATGTACGACACACCCCTTAAATCTGCCCCCGCAGCCCGACGGCTGGGAGGGTCAGATTCCTCATCCTCGAAGGCAATGATGGCCCCCCTGGGGTGGTGGGTCAGTGGGGCAGAAACGACCTCACTGAGGCGACGCCTGGCCTATAGCCTCGTAGGAACCGCTGCCATCTGTGATTGACCCTCAGCCACAACGCTAGCAGTGGGGCTTCTTGCAAAGAAGGAAGACCCAGGATTTCCCTCCTCAGGGTCCTCAGCCCCCCACCCTGGCCCTCCTGGCCTCTCTCTGGGAGGCAGTGTGTCCTGGTGGTCAGGAGCATGGGCTCCGCCTTGAATCCCCCCACCTTGCTGTAGATGATGCCCTAACCTCCCTTCCTCAGTCCCCTCCTCTGTGGAATGGGGCTGGGAGTGGTCCCCAGTGCTGCCCTTGTCAGTCTGCGCAGAAGTTTAGATGCATCTACGCAGACAGAGTGCTCCACATGGGGCAACTCAGGGCTATGAGCCATCGTTACCATTAATGTTCCCTTCCCCTCCTACTGCAGCTGGGATCCCATCCCGACGGGCTGATCTGCCAGGGAACATCTCCTACCATCCCAGGGATAGGCAGGGCGGGGCCGCTGCAGCCTTGACCCAGGTGTCTTGTCCACTGCTCTCCAGGACCCTCGGCCTGTCCTGGAGCCTGGCATTCTGAGTCTCTTTGCTCTATGTTCCCATCCCCATGCCCCCAGCCCCAGGCCCAACCTGTACGACCCTCCCCAGGCCACCTGCCCCTGCAAATGAGAATAGGGGGGCTTCTGGTGGGCAGGGAGAGGAACATCACATGAAAAATGAATTCTTTGTGACTTTATTCTTGAAAGAGCCAGTTGATTAATGATAAGAGTTACCTCTGAGAGCTCACAAAAGAAATTACAAAGTGGAAGGAGGTCCTTAAACCATTGTTTCGTTACTGCCACTATCTTCATCATCATCATCACTATCATCGTCTTCATCATCGTCATCATCACCATCACCTTTATCACCATCATCTTCATCACTAACATCATCACCATCACTGTCACCACTGTTAACATCACCACCACCATCATCATCATCATCACCCCCAACACCATCACCACCACCACCATCACCATCACCATCACCAACATCATCATCATCACCATCACTATCATCATCATCATCACCATCATCACCATCAGCATCATCGCCATCACCATCACCACCAACACCACCACCACCATCATCATCACCATTATCATCATCATAACCACCACTAACATCACCATCATCACCATCATCATCACCACCACCACCATCATTATCATTAACACCATCACTACCATTGCCATTACCGCCATCATCACCATCACCACTGTCACCATCATCATCATCACCATTATCATCATCACCACCACCAACATCACCATCAGCACCATCATCACCATCACCGTCATCACCATCACCGTCACCACCGTTAACATCACCACCATCATCATCATCACCACCACCACCATCACCACCATCACCATCACCACCATCACCATCATCATTACCACCACCATCATCACCATCACTATCATTACCATCATCATAATCATCACCATCACCACCACCCACATCACCATCACCATCACCGTCATCACCATCATCACTATCATCGTAATCATCACCACTGCCATCATCACCACCATCACCATCACCACCATCAACATCACCACCATCATCATCATCACCATCATCACCACCATCACCACCACCATCAACATCACCACCATCATCATCACCACCACCATCACCATCATCACCACCATCACCACCAACATCATCATCATCATCACCATCACCATCACTGTCACCACCATTAACATCACCACTATCACCAACATCACCATCATCACCATCAACATCACCACCATCATCACCACCACCACCACCACCACCACCAACATCACCATCACCGACATCACCATCATTACCATCACTGTCATCACCATCATCACTATTATCATAATCATCACCACCACCATCATCACCATCATCATCATCATCACCACCACCAACCAGTATCATCACCATCGCTATCGTTACCACCACTGCCATCATCGTCATCACCATCACCGCTATCATCACCACCACCACCACCATCATCATCACCATTATCATCATCTTCATCATCACCATCACTATCACCACCATCACCACCGTCACCATTACCACAGCTGCTAGTTGTTAGAAGCCGGCCCCTTGCTCAGCACTGCCTGAGCATCCTGCCTCACTGTTTCAACTTCTTTAACAACCCTCGAAGCAGATGTTTTTACCCCCTTTTTAGAGAAGAGGAAATCAGGGCAGAAGGGCCCAGAGATGGGACGTGTTCTACTCTCAATTGGTCACATGGGCGTCTCTTCCCCCAGCTCAGCCACCTCCCATCAGGATGGCCTCTCTGTCTTTCCCGAGGGTTTTGGCTCAGAGCAACTTCTGAGCAGGGGCAGAGTCAGTGCCTTGGGCAGGAAGGTGCTCCTGGGGAGTTCCCAGTGGGGTGGGGGTGGGGCCAGGGCCCTTAGATGGGGGCTCATTGGGTGCGGCAGGAGCTGTGACTCTGGCTTCCCAGACGTGCGTGTGCTAGGTCCTCCCCCGGCGCCCACAGGTACTCCTTCCAGGACGAGGAGGACATGTTCATGGTGGTGGACCTGCTCCTGGGTGGGGACCTGCGCTACCACCTGCAGCAGAATGTGCAGTTCTCTGAGGACACGGTGAGGCTGTACATCTGTGAGATGGCGCTGGCCCTCGACTACCTGCGCAGTCAGCACATCATCCACAGGTGTGTGTACACCTGACGGGGTGGGGTGCCTGCCTAGGCCAGGTGGGGCCGGCAGCAGCCTCAGGTCAGACCACCTGTGGGCGGCGGCACTCCAGCAGAACCTGGACGGGCTCCTGCATGCTTGGCCCTGCCCTTGCCCGCAGACCTGCCCCCAGGCCTGGCACCAATCAGTGCCTGGCTCTGAGGCCAGCCCCACAGCTACGCAGCTGATGGCCACCTGCGGAGAACCCTGTCCGAGCAGCTCCAGCTGAGGCTGGGCACAGAGGGCTGTTGGCTCTCCGAGACCCCAGGGCCTGGCCACATCGGGGTTGCCTTCACCTGATCTGTTCACTGCAGGATCCCTGCCACTGTCTGGCAGACGCCCTTCTGCCCATCTGCCAAATCCCTGGGGAATTCACACTAATCTTAACATGAGCTGAAAGCAGATGAAATTAGGAAGATAGATCTGTATCCACAGAACAAAACAAAAAAACTTACGTGGTTTATTATCAAGTCAAATAGACGTGCTTTCTGCGTTTCTGCCCCGGGAGTTCTGTTATCACGTCGTGATTCAGGCACCAAACACTTACTGAGGCCTGGAAGCCGGGCGAGGCCTGAAGCAAATTGGTGGAAGGCACAGACCTAAATCCACAGTTCTGTGCAGCATGGGGCTCTGGGAGAGGGGTGGCCTGGAGGGTTTGGGCCAGGGGGCTCTGCTTTTGTCCTCTGGGGGCTATGGCACCCCTCTGTCCAATGCGAGGTGTTCTCCCACTGTCTGTCTACAGCCCCCACGGGGACTGGAATGGCTGCTTTCACCCAGCCCCATCAGCATGTTGCCAGGTGGGGGCGGGCCTTAGGCCCTAGCATCTTCTCAAGGCCCACATCAGGCCTCTGGGGCCTCTGCCTTGGGTCTGGGGGCCCTCGTGGGAACCCCCAGCCTTGCCGGGGATGTGGGGCAGGAACAGGAGGGACTTCTGGACCCATCTGCCCACTTTCTGCTCTTCCTACAGAGATGTCAAGCCCGACAACATTCTGCTGGATGAGCAAGGTGAGGGGGGTGCTGTGTGATGCCAAAGACATGGGGTCTTCCGCCCTGCCTCAGGACACATCTCTGGTCCCTGGGACAGTCACGCTGCCCTCCCTCCTCACAGGACACGCACACCTGACTGACTTCAACATCGCCACCATCATAAAGGACGGGGAGAGGGCCACCGCCCTGGCGGGGACCAAGCCCTACATGGGTGAGCTGCGCCCTCGCCTGCCCTTGCGCCCACCCTGTCAGCCCGCCGGCGGCTGCGCTTCCACGCTGAGCCTGTGGCTGGTGGGGTCAGGTCACCTCCTTAAAGGCACACAGCAGTATGTGACGGGATCAGGCTGTTAAGAACAGCCGTGTCTGGTCCCTACGGAAGAATCTAAGTGACGCAGTGAGAATTATGGATATGATAATGAGAGCCCACCGGCCATGTCAGGCTGTGGGACGTGGAGTTGAACCCGGCGGTCAGTGGGGAAGGACGAACCACTGAGGGCAGCTTCCCCGTCCAGCTCTGGCGGCAGCAGGTCTCGGGGCCCTGCCGAGGGGCCAGCCGAGGGGCCTGCTGGTCCGGGGTGCTCATCTGCTCCTTTCCTTTCTGGAAAGCTCCGGAGATCTTCCAGTCCTTCGTCAACGGTGGGACCGGCTACTCCTTCGAGGTGGACTGGTGGTCGGTGGGGGTGATGGCCTATGAGCTGCTGCGCGGATGGGTACGGAGCTCCCACGGCCCACGGGCTCGGTCCCCGGACCCCGAGCTGGCTGTGTCCCCCAGGGGTGGCCCGAGGGCCCTGGGGTGGGATGAGGCTGTCCCCACCCCCACATGCTCAAGGGTGTTTGCAGTGTCCATTAGCGAGGACGGACGCTTTTAGCGAAGCGTCTGGGTGGATGGGCAACTACTGAGCGAGTGCAGGAGGAAAGTCCCTGTGGGTTTTCTGGGGGCCGTTGGCAGGGCTGTGCACCGGCCTCTGAAGGTGCACAGGGCAGAGAACTGCCCAGCAGGGCTGGCTCCTCGGGACTTCCCTTGAGGTCCTGTGCGGGTCTCCTTGCTCTCACCCCTGTGACCACAGCCAGGCCAGCCCTGGAGCCTGGGAGGCCGGGGGCCTCGTCAGGTCACCAACTGCCCTTCCCTTCCCCTCATGGTAGGCTCTGTACCCTCAGCCACCCCATGGGGCCCCGCCCCTGAGGAAGGCCCCTCCTGGCCCTCGGGGCCTCATCTACCCGGGCCCAGGCCTCTGGAGGAGATGTGCTTGCTTCCTGGCCGGATCTGCAGCCTCTTCCGGACAGTTTCCGGGCCGGGGTGTGGCCGCAGCCCAGGCCCAGGCTTCGCCTCCTGGGGCGAGGCCGTGCTCAGGGCTGTGCCTGTCCTGGGGGTGGGGTGCTGCCTCAGCCGCCTTGGGGGGGTGGGGTGAGACACTGGGTGCAGCGCTGCCTCCCTGCCCCAGAGGCCCTACGACATCCACTCAAGTAACGCAGTGGAGTCCCTGGTGCAGCTGTTCAGCACGATGAGCGTCCAGTACGTGCCCACCTGGTCCAAGGAGATGGTGGCCCTGCTGCGGAAGGTGAGCCCCTCCCGGAACACACGCGCCGGGCACACGAGGCTGGGCTGAGCGTCCTGTCCCCGGGGGTGGGCCTTGTGGAGACCCTGTCTAGGAAGGCGTCTGGTTCCTGCATTCTGTGTCTTGGGTCGCTCGCCGCCTGGCTCCAGCGGCAGCTCTCTCTCCTCTTGTAATAGCTCGGCCTGTGGGCACTGGCTGTGAGCTGAATCACGTGCACCCTTATCTTCTTTAATCCTCACGGCCTGGTTCCGGGACACTGGTTATCACCCCATTTCACAGATGCCCAAACTGAGGTGCAGAGACGCGAACCCTGTGCCAGGTCACCGTGTCGTGCGTGTTGGAGGGAGGGTGTGCAGGGCTGGGTGCTGGGCCCGCGCTGTGCTCTGGCCTTTTCTGCCCCTGCTCCTGTTGGAGATGGTCAGCCACTGCCCGCTGCCAATGGCCTGGCCACACCCCCCAGGAGCAAGCAGAGAAGACCCTGGAACCCCTTTGCACCTCCCAGGGCCTGAGTGGGTGTCTGCAGCAGCCCAAGGGACCTCAGCCTGGCAGGGACGTGAGGCCATGGGCTTGCCCTCAGAGTACCTTCTGGGGTCCAGGGCTGGGTGGGGGGTTGCTCCCCGGCTGGCCCCCATGGCTCCCCACTTGGACAGCCGCACTTGAAATGCACTGGTGCATCAAGCCCAGGTCAGGGTCCCGTGTGGGAGGGCGAGCTGGACATGCAAGGCACGGCTTCCAGCTGCTGTCTCCTGGCCCACAGAGGTCTTGGCTTCTGCCCGAAACCTTTGACCCTGGAATTTTGGCCAAGCAGCTAGAGGTCCCTCCCAGGCCCTGAGAGCCTCTTAAACCAGCTTTTGGACGCTGTCCATGCTGCCGCCTGCTGGTGAATCTCCACAGAATGTCCCTGCGCACCCCAGATGCCCTCTGCCGTCCTTGGGCTCCAGGGGCTTGGCCAGACCACTCAGACCAAATTGGCCCCTTGGCCACGTTCCTGCGCTGGCCAGGTTGAAATCCGGCCACTTTTCCTTGCCTGACCCTTGAGGTCCAGAATTTCCAAACCTCAGGCCTTCTGGCGAGACCTCACCGGGTGCCCTCGCCGGGGCAGGCGGCCTGCTCTTCACGCCGGGCGCTTGCTGGGCCCCGGGGCCGTCTGACACAGGCCCCGTTCCAGCTCCTCACTGTGGACCCCAAGCACCGCGTCTCCAGTCTCCAGGACATGCGGGCGGCCCCGTCGCTGGCCCACGTGCTGTGGGACGACCTGAGTGAGAAGAAGGTGGAGCCAGGCTTTGTGCCCAACGTAAGCCTGCCGGGCGGCCCGGGGGCGGTCCCGGGGCAGGCGTGGGTGGACCCCGGGGGCCGGGCTCAGCACCCGGTCCCTCCACAGAAAGGCCGCCTGCACTGCGACCCCACCTTCGAGCTGGAGGAGATGATCCTGGAGTCGAGGCCCCTGCACAAGAAGAAGAAGCGGCTGGCCAAGAACCGGTCCCGGGACAGCAGCAGGGACAGCTCCCAGTCCGTGAGTGCCGGGTGCGGGCGCAGGGTCCTCTCCACACCTCACAGCGTCCCGCCAGGCCGCTGGCAGGGAGCGCACCTTGAAAGTCCAGTGGCTGGTCGTCCTGAGGTCCTGAGACTTTTCTCCTGCCTCCCAGCCCAGCTCACTCCTGCAGCCTCTCTGAGCCCCTCGCTTCCTCCTCTGAAGCGGGTGGGAAGGGACCATCGGGAGCCTGGGGAAATGCCTCCTCCTCTTCCGGCCGCTGGGTGTGGCCGTCAGTCCTTGGCGTTCCTTGGCTTGTGGGTGCATCATGCCGGTCTCTGTCTCCTGTGTCACGTGGACTCTCCTGCATGTGTCTGTGTCTCCTCTTAGAAGGACACCAGTCATTGGATTAGGACCCACGCTAATCCAGGATGAGCTCCCCTTAGTTTCACTCATTACATCTGCAGTGACTTTATTTCACATCCAGAGGTAGTGGGGTTAGGATTTCACTTCGGGGGGACACAGTTTAACCCATAACAACTCCTCCCCTGCCCCAGGTCGCGCAGCATCTCTGGAGTGGTGGGGGTGTTCTTGGGGAGAGTGAGCATGTGGGGGGTCAGGACTAAACCCATCCCAGGGTACTGCTGGTGTTCAGAAAAGCAACTAGGGATGTGGGTGTTGGTGGCAGGGGTCACGGTGGTGACACTGTATGTGATTAGTGGTCTCCCTGCCCCTGGAACTGCCTGAGCCAGTGGAGGATGCCCTGGGGTGCCCCTCAGGCCCCCAGCCCCTGTGCAACCTCTCACACCTGGCGGGCCCTGTGTCGCTCCCAGGCACGGGGTCTGGGCAGAAGAGGGGCATCAGTCCCCTCCTCACCACGGTGTAGGGTCCAGGGTTGGGGGTCACCCCCTGGGTGCCTCGATTTCTCAGGGAGCAAAGGCCCTGGTGGGTGGGCTCCCATCCTCTCCCCCTCCCGCCCGGGACTGCTGGTGGCAGCTGGTGGTGTCCAGAGGGGGAATTGCAGGTGGGAGTTGTCGATTTCCAGTCTGTTCAGCTTTCTTCTTCCTGTGAGTGGGAGTGACGTCCTCCAGGCTTCTTACTGTCAGAGCTGAAACCAGATTCCTTATTAGTCTTTTTATTACTGATCGATAAGAGTTATTTACATATTCTGGATACAGTGCCTTATCAGAGAGAGGATTTCAAATATTTCTTCTATCCTGTGGGTTTCCTTTTCTCTTTCTGGGTGGTACCACTAGCAGCAGTTTCTGATTTTGATCAAGTCCAATGTATCAATTTCTTCTCTTTTCATTTGTGCTTCTGGTGTCTTATCTAAGAAACCATTGCCTAACCTGAGGTCACAAAGATTTACTCCTATGTTTCCTTCCAAGTATTGTATAGTTTTCTCTTACATTTAGGTCTGGGATCCATTTGGAGTTAATTTCACAGACAGTATCAGGTGGGGTCCACCTTCACTCTGTTGCGTGTGGATGTCCAGTTGCCCGAATGCTATTTGTGAAAAGACTGTTCTTTTCCCATTGAATTGCTTGGCATCATTTTCGAAAGTTACTTGACCAAAATACAAGGTTTACTACTGGACTCGCAGTTCTGTTCCATTGATCTCTCTGTCCTTGTGCCAGCCCACACTGTCCTGATGGCTGTAGCTTTGTAGTGAGTTTTGAAACCAGGAAGTGTGAGTCCTCCAGCTGTGTTCTTCTTTTCCAATTGTTTGGTCACTCTGGGTCCCTTGCTCTTTGGTCACTCTGGGTCCCTTGCTCTTCCAGTGAATTCTGAGAGGTTGGGGAATTGTACTGAGTTGCTCAGCAGGTCTATCTGAGACAAAGTTAGGGGTTGGAGCCTGGTTTCCGTTCCCAGGCCCTTGTCCCTCCCACCTTGGGTGACGTCTGGGGTCTGATGCTATGAGTGTCAGCATTGATGGAGGCCTCACAGATGTCTGCCCTCAGACGAGGATTCATCTGCCAACGATTTATTCGGGAAATACACCTGGGAGAAATCACTCGGAGTGGGAGAAGCCAGCAAGGGTTGGATTTCAGGCAAAGTCCTGTGGAGAGCAGCTTCAAGCTGACCCCACAGGGGACTCTGGAGTGTCGGTCATGCTCCCAGGAAGCTAGGCTTTCGTCTCCCACACTCAGCAGTCATCAGCTAAGGGCCCCAGAGGGACGTGAATTTTGGTGGCCCTCCAACTGTGTGTGTGTTGGCAAAGGGCTGCAGTAGCCAGAGGCGGATCGTCGAGAGTCATAGGCGTGGGCCGTCAGAAGAAAAAGCACACCTGAGCCAGGACAGGCGCACAGATATGGCAAAGGGTGTCCTGTGGACAGCACGCCACGCAGCTCGAGGAGAAGGGGCCCTTGGTGGAGGGTCATGGTTGCACGTCTCAGGGCACATGGTCCACCTCTTGCACTACCTGCGTCCACTCCTCAGGCGTCTGGGGCACCCCTCTTCCTGGGAAAACCTAGATGAGAAAGGTTAGCGAGAAGCCCCTGTCACTCCTGTTGCTCCAGGGCCAGAGCCCACGCGCATCTTCTGCATCCTCCCACATCCCTTCTGGTTCCTCCTCTCCCTCACTCTGCACCTCTGTTGGTCTCAGTGTGTCAGTGGCTCGCCTCCTGGCGTGACCTGGACCCTCACCCTGAACGCTCTGAGCTTCTGGTCGCATTCCCTTCTCAGGCCAGAGTTTGTGCATGCATCCACGGATTCTCCACATTAAGCCAGGGAACGCTAACACACAGCTAGGGGAATTGCATGGTCTGTTTTGGTGCAGAAGCCTCATCTCTTCTTGATGGTTAAGGTCAGTTACCCTGCCAGGACGGGGACTCCTTGGGGGAGGCCAAGGTGGCAGGGCAGGTACGGGAGGGGAGAGAGCCCGGGGGATCTGCAGAGTCCCCTCGAGTCTTCACACAACGTGGGGAACCACAGAGACTGGGGAAGGAGCCACTCGAAGGAGCAGACAGAGCCATCCCAGCCCACGCAGGGCTGGGAATAGTTCACGGTCCTCCAGCCAGCGTGCAAACCCTCGTAACGCACGGGCATCATGTGAGGGGCATTGCCTTGGGGTGGAGAAAAAGCAGCTTGCTCCAAAACCCAAATAAGCCTGTCAAGGTCTGTGCTGCTTTCTTAGTGGAAAGAGGTGTGAGGTAAAGTCACTTCTCTTGGCCTTGGTGGGGATGTCCCAGCGTGGCCGTATCACCAGATCCCCAAAAAGACCACCAGTAGAACAGGCTCAGAGTCCTGGCGGGGTTTATGTCCCCCACTCTGCATGTGTGTTTTATGAGGACACACAGAGTTCCTGCCACTTCCTGCTCATCTACTCTAGTTAACGTCACGCTGTCAGCACAGTGGGTAACGGTGGACGTCCAGATGAACAGGATCTTTCTCTCTGTGACAGAGAACAGGAGGGCAGACAGCCCCGGGCAAGACCATGAGGGTACAGTTGTCCATCTCAGGTGAAGGTCGACTGGCTCAAGTCCTCTCTGTTGTTGGGTCAAATCAGTGGCTACACGCCTCACTTCAGAGTCTGTGTTGCCCTGTCTGGTAAAGAGTCTGTATCTGGCTCAGTAACTGCATGTGGAGCTCCCTGTAGGCTACATCTGCCACGGTCCGCCATCATCTGCCACGAGCCAGATGCCAGGTTTGTGAATTAAATGGGAAAATAATGAGGAGCAGCATTCTTGTGTCCTCAGAGTTAAAAATTAAAAGCTGTGGTAATAGCTGTTACTCCACAGGTCAAGGAACTCATTTGAGAGTTCTGCCAGATCCAACACACCCATCTGGACAGTGCGTTCAGCAGCTGGGGAAAAATAGCCCCTGGGTGGGTGTGTGGACCCCTTGGGCCACTATTAGATGGACGTGGGCCAAGTGTTAGCCCTACCCCATATCCCACAGACCTCGAACCGTCTGGGTATTTCCCTCTTGCCCGTGGACAGATATTCAGGGACATGTCATGGCGCCTTTGGGAAGGGCCGGAATTGCTGCCATGTACCTTTGCTGTGAACTAGCATGGCCTTCCTTACGGGGAACCTGACGCTCCTTCTGCTGGTGGTTCTAGGTCTGAGAACCGCATTAGATCTGGAGATGAGGAGAAAACTCTGACTTCCCATCAAGGTGGCTGACGACAGCCTTCTGCTCACGCACCATTGATCTTACTGTGTGTGCGTGTGCACATGTGTGTGCGTGTGTGTGCATGCGTGTGTGTGTGTGTGTGTGTGTATGTGGATGCTGGCTGTCCGTCTCTGACCCCAGGAGCGCCGTGACCTGTTGGACATCATCTACATCCTGGACGTCCGCGTCCCTGCCCCTCCAGCCCTGCTGCCTGTCACTGTGGTTACTTCCACCTGGTTAAGTGCAGCTAAGTTGGGTTCGGGCTTGTTATTCTGTATACTGTCATCCCCACGGCAGCAGGGGCTTCGTCCTGGAACAGTATCTCCGGTAGAACACAGACACCGCTGAGCTTCTCGTGGTGCTGTGCCCCTCGCCAGCTCATTCTTTACCATCTTGCTGGAAGGAATGTCCTTTGGGCCCTCCAGAAGAACATGGTCATCTGAGGGCTGCTTGAGTCTTCAATCTTGAGTCTGTTGACCCCTTCTAGCTGCCACTGCTCTGAGACTTTGTCCCTCTCAACATTCTTCCCAGGCTGTTCTGGAATCTTCACCTGGGCCATCATTTCTTCCAAGTTTCTAAGAGCCACCCTGCGGTGTGGGGGCCCTTGCCAGAGAATTAGATCCCGAGTTATGGAAGGATGCCCTCACATCAGTAGACCCTCCGTATCGAGCATGTGTCCCACTCCCACCCCAGGCCACACGCCTCCAGGTCCATGCCCAGCCTATCCTCCTGGCTCAGTGAGCCACACATGTCTCACCTCAGCAGGACCAGCACTCCCCAAGCCGGGCCACGCTACTGACCTGGTTATTGCCCTGAAGCTGGGAGGGCAGGTGGAGGCAGATCTTGAGAGAGCAAGTACTGTCTTCTGTGGTGTCAGCTGCGGTTGCAGCTCTGGATCATCTGCAGGATTTTGGTGGGGGGTTGTGCTCTTCTCTAGCAGGGAAAGGGCCCTTCTACAGGCTCAGAGAGTGCAGGAGCACTGGGGGTAATGCGCCACGTGCACCCACCCAGACGGCCCGCGTGCACCCACCCAGACGGCCTGCGTGCATCCCTTAGATGTACCCACGTGCATCCCCAGGCGGCCCCTCCCGAATCTCCGAGTCCAGCTCCCTCCCTGTCGGGGCCTTGGTTTGGATGCAGGAAATGTCCCAAGGCTGAGTGCAGCCTGCTCTGGGGTTCCGCTGCTCTCACATCTCAGCCTGGTGTCCAGTGTGCTGCCCCGGGCCGCAGGACGGAGCATCTCTCCACACTGGGCCCAGCAGTAGCCAAGCAGACCCATGTCCATGTGATTACTCCTTCCTCATGTCTCCGCAACGCCAGAGCTGTGGTAGCAGCCAGCACCCACTCCCAACTCTCTGAGGCAAGAGCCGTAGTAACTCGAGTCCCACGGCCTGCCAGGGACCTTCAACACTCCGTGTGCCACCAAAGACGGGTTCCTCGTTGACCTGGCCAGTCTGGATCCGACTCCACAACCCGTCCTGAGAGTTTGCTTCTCGGGACAGCCCCTGCGACTGGCCTTCTCAGGGCAGGTTCCCCAGAAGCAGACCCTAAAATGGGAATCTGTGTACTAGTGACAAGTAACCTGGAGGACCCAGTAGGGGGCAGGGGAGGGGAGGGAGCCAAGCCAGGTGTGGTTTCCGGTCAAGGCTGGTCCCGCAGACCATCGTGCGGTCCCTCCATGTTGTCATCCACCCTGAGGCAGGCTTCCGTCCCCGCATATCCTTCTGTCACTGGCTGAGCGTCACCTGGGAGACGCAAACTGCCGGGTGCTCTGGCTGCCTGAGGGCGGAGTTCCTCCAGTGGCCCAAAGGCAGGCCTCCAAAGAGAGCCACAGGTGCAGGCCACGGGTGGAGCAGCAGACCCGGGCAGGGGGATGGTTGGGCGCCCACGGGAGGGGATGTGAGGGAACCTGACGGTGTCCACTACACTCGTGTGTGTCTCTCTGACTAACAGGAGAATGACTACCTTCAGGACTGCCTTGATGCAATCCAGCAGGACTTTGTGATTTTTAACAGAGAAAAGTGAGTGTGTGTGTTGGGGGCGGGTAATGGGGGCAGAGAGGAGTTTGCGGAATTGGGCCAAGGTTTTCTTGGCCACACGAGTCCTGAGCCCCTGCAGCCACAGGGCGTCAATGGGCCTGGTGATGCCCACCCTGCGGGGGGAATCTGAGCAGTGGCCCTTAGGGGGCAGATGGTGCATGTCCCCATTCGGCCTTGTGCAGGAGGGGCCCTTGGGAAGGAACTTTTAGTTCTAAACTCAGGCCAGTGGCCAGACTCTCCTGGGGAGACACCTGGGGCCTGTCCAGATGAGGGCTGATGGCTTCCTGGGCAGCCCCTACAGAGTCACATCAACTCCCACCCCTCTCTCACTCACTCAGTCACTCATTCATTCATTCAGCAAACCTTCGCTGGGTGCCAGGGACTGTGGGACAGAAGGGGCACAGCTGGCTGGCAGGGAGATACAACAGGCCACAAATAGCTAAGACCTCTGCTGCAGTGGAGGGAGGAAGCCCAGTGCTGTGGGGCCTGGGGCAGGGAGTGGCAGGGTGAGGCTCGGAGGGCTTCCTGGAGAAGGTGGCTCTGAGCTCTGGCCCAGAAGGTGAGCAGCGTTGGCCAGTGATCTGTCTTGCCTTGGTGACCAGGATGACGTGTGGGTCCTGGTCTAGGACGCTGGCCACCATCCTGGAAATCAGAGGCCTGGGTAAGAACAGGACTCAGCTAAGCTCTTTGAAAAGCCTTGTTCCAGGCTGGCGGCCCCCGCTGCACTCTGGCCATATTTTTGCTGGAACGGTCTGACCACCAATATCGCTGACCCACAGAACTTGCATGTAAACTAGGCCTCCTTCCCGCTTCTAGCTGGAAACGGACTGAGCCTCAGCAGCCCTCCTGCTCTGAGCCCGAAGGCGGTGAATAGTGAGATGTGGGCGCTGCTGGGCTGAAAGGCCCCATGTGGCCACCCGACGTCCACCCTTGGCTCCCTGCTGGGCCGGCATGTCCCAGAGGGGGCTTCCGCCCAGTCAGAGATGCCAGGCACCTGGTCCATGTTGGGGAGCCCCTGAGCCGTGTTCCTGAGGGACACATTCGTGAGTCCTGGGACAAGTCATGGGCCAGCGAGAAGCATCCTGGGGCCGCTGGTGAGGCTGCATAGAGCCCCTCCCTGTGTTTCCCCACCCAGGCTGAAGAGGAGCCAAGACCCCACGAGCGAACCCCTGCCTGCACCCGAGGCTGGGGATACGGAGGCCTCGGTGGACAGTGGGGGGGCGCGCCCCACCCTGCCCATGTGTGGCTCCATTTGCCCCTCCGCTGGGAGCAGCTAGGCAGCCTGGCCAGCCTCGCAGAGAGCTAACTCACGCTGCATCGAGACTCAGGCCTGCCGGAGGGACAGGGCGATGGGGCAGCGGGCGGAGGCCCAGCATCGACATTCCCAGTGGAGCAGCACAGCTCTTCCATGCCCAGACGCGGGCCGGCGGCCCCCGCTGCGCCCTGGCCGTATTTTCACTGAATCAGTCTGACCGCTGAGCCTGCCCTCGGGCTCCAGGTGGCGCACGGCCACAAGAGGCTGTCGGTGTGGCCAAGATTGGTGGGCAAGGAGGGCGGGCACCACCTGGCCACTCTGGTTACCTGTGATGGTGGAGGGAGGCACGTGGCCACCCACCCTGGCCTCTCCTGGGGGCCCCCTGACCCGCTTGCTGGCAGGTCACGGAGGCCAGAGCCACGTGGTGGGGGCGGCGCTCTCGTCTCTCACCACCTCTTGGCTGTACATAGCCCTCGTCGCCTGGCCCTGCTGTGGGCTGCCCGGCGTCCATGAGCTCGCTGCCGGGAGCCATGGGGTGGCCCGGGGTCTGCTCGGTTCCTATACATCAGCGGGGGAGGGTTGTGGGCGTGCAGCTGAGGAATGTTTTATAGAGATACAAACTGTTCCGGCAATTTCTGCTGTGTTTCTGTATAGTTTTCACCTCTGAGAATTACAGTAGAACTACTCAGCGTCGAGTGTTTTGCGTGTTCTGTGTCTGTGGAGCGGCCGTGTCTGGTGCCTGCAGGTTACAGAGGACGTTTGTCCTGCGGTCAGTGCAGCTCCTGCTGGGGCAGAGTCCTTGGAGCCCCAGCACCTTGCAGGCTTGGGGTGGGTGCCCTGTCCCTCGCTGAGGTGTGGGGGAGTTGATGTCAGAAACACAGCACAGTGTGCACACGGGGGATATGGGGCCCCAGTCACCACCGGGGGCGCCGGGGTGCAGAGGTGGGCAGCAGTGCAGGACGCCCGGTGGGTGGGACTGACCCCCAGAGAAAGTTCTGGTGGAGACCCGGTGATGTCAGAGGCAGGAACAGGGCGGGGGAGGTTTGGGGTTTTGTGTGGACATGTTATGGAAGTGTGCGTTTCAGAGACCCCAGGGGATGGCACGCCTGTTTCCTGTGTCAGCTGCAGGGACGTGGGTGTGGTCTGGCTTCCTGATCACCCAGTCTCTTGGGGCAGGGGGACACTGGTCCCCTCGGCCTTAGCAGAGCCCCAGGAACCCGGCTCTGACGCCACACTGACCAAACAAATCTGGGCCAGAGGGAGCCCCCGGGAACATGGCGGGACCACCAGGACAGACCTCTTCTGGGGGCTGCCCTGGACCAACGCAGCTTCATGAGAAGCCTGGATTCAAAGGTGGGGCGTCTGTGTTTCCCCAGAGAACATGGCTGGAAATGCTCCCTGGTCACCACTAAGCGTGGACGCCTGGGCAGGGGCCAGCGCGCTCAGCAGTGTGAGGGGTGGGGGGCTTGTCTTCCCAGTGACCGTGATCGTCCTGCCCCCTCTGGGAGCATTCCACACCTGGGGTACAGAACTGGCACCATTTTTATGAGAAGAGGCTGAGACCAGGAGGCCAGCCCAGCAGTTCCTCCTCCTGGAAGGTTCTGCGGCAGCCCAGCCTGAGGGTCTGGATCAGAACCTCTGCCTTGAGGGGGGCAGGGCCCATACTGTGCGTGTGTGTGGGTGGGGGCATCAGCCTCAGGTCAGCGCCACACCTTGTCCGCTGCCCACTGGAGATGTGAGCGCTGTTCCCTGTGCTTCCCCACGTGCCAGGCTGCCCCTCAACCTTCCACTGGTGTGGTTTGGGCTCGTCCAGTCAGGATGTGGGCAGAGGTCCTCCCAGCCCAACCCCCTCCCTCTGAGCATCTGGCTGTGGGTCACACCAACGTCCCTCTGACCCTCTGGCTGTCTCTGACCTGCGGGTTCCCAGGCCCCCTCCCTGAGAGGAAGAGCCCCCCCCCGCCCCCAGACCCTGCCCTGCCCCTTCCCCCAGAGGCTGAGCAGAGCTGTCCTCTCCAGTGGTCTTGACTTCCAGCTTTGCAGTCAGCACGAAGCCAGGCTAGGGGGCAGCAGAATGTTCCCAAGGGTCCACGCATAAACCACCGTGGGGGGCTCTCCATGCACCCAGACGTGTTTAATTGACCCAATTCACATCAGACTGGGGCGACAGCGCCCCATCAGGGCTGTGGGTGGCATGCAGATTCCTGGCTACGGTTGTCCTCAACGCACAAAACTGCTGCTCTAACAAACTACTGGATGTACGTTCAGTAATAAAAGGGAAGCATCTTAGCTAAAGGATCCTAAAATTCTCCTGGAGAGGGGCTTCTACACGAGCAGAGGTTTGGTCCTTGGAAAAGTGTACGAGTTTGCAAAGTCCTGCTGGAGGCCGCCGCCCTGCGCTAAGTGCCTGATGGGTCCCTGAAGTCACAGCAGCTCCGGGGAGGGGCTCAGCTCACGGGCCTCCTCCCTGCGCCGAGGCGGATGGGGGACAGGCTGCACCTGTGCCACGGGAGCAGGAGGGCGAGCTGGGGGCTTCGCGGGTCAGTGATGTGTAACGGGGAGGAGGGAGTGAAGAGCCCCTAGCCTTCCAGCCTGTCATGAGGCCCCCAGTGGGTGCCCTGTCTTCATGAGGCATCTAGCACCTGGGCTCGGGGCCACCTGAGCCGTCCCCACCACCACGTCCAGCCTCCTTGCCCTGGCAGTGAAACCTCCCCACATTCAGCTCTCTCCCTGTGGGGGCTCCTCGTTAACAGGACCTGGGACCCCAAAAGGAGAGTTTCAGGGGAGAGGAAGGTAAGGCCAAGCACCGTTCAAAATCAGTTCAACGAAGGGAAGCTAACTGAGGTGAGCAGGCCCCACTGCCGACCACCCCGTGGGACGGCACCAACTTGCTGGCACCCAGCCGGGTCCTCTAGGACAGTGAGGTGATGTTGGAGCGGCCACCAGGGGGCGCCATGATCTTCTGAGCCGTGCGTCTGGCAATGTGGTCGTCGGCCTGAGATCCTGCAGAAAGGCGGGACGTGGGCGCGGGAAGGACAGTGGAAAGTGGCCAGTGGGAAGGGGATGCAGACACTGCTGGCCACTCCCATAAGGCCAGGACTGCAGAGCCCCCCCCCCCTCCCCGCTCCCCCGCAGGTCCCTTATGCTCCCCAGGTGGCTGTGGTGGGTAGACCAGGCGATCGGGCAGCTGTTCCCACCACTGAGGCCTCGGATGCATGGGAAAGTGAGGCCAGCGTGTGTTCAGCCGGGGGCTGGAGGTCAGCGCTGACCCTCCAGGAAGCCCGTTCCGAGGAGCACAGGCTAGGCCAGACCTGCCTTGTCGTTCTGTGGGTCTCGGGCTCACCCTGCACATGAGCCCCCGTGATGGGAGAAGGCTGCCCCTGGCTTTCAAGATGATGCTGGGTTTCAAAGTGGCCCTACGTCCCCAGGAGGTGACCTCCATCACCTCCCCGAGGGAGAGGATGAGACAGGACATCAGGGGGTGAGCTGGCCCCACCCGAGGGCTGGAAATAGAGAGGGAGGGTCTGCTCTGGTCTTCAGGGAGACCCTGGGGCTCAGTGCTTCTGGAATAATCTCAGTCCCACATTGTGCTGGAAGCACTAGCCAAGCCCTGACCAGAGGCCCGACTCTGGTGGCCTGCACACTGGGGCCACCTGAATCCTCTGAGGCATCCCCGCATGTCCCTAAGTGCCCACAGGCCCCTCCTCACACATGGTTCTGGGCTGGCGGGGCTGGATTCCCACATGGTACTGGGTCCCCCAGGGGCTGGGCATCTCCTGCTCAGCCCTGGCTCAAAGTGACAGCCCCCTCCTCAGAGTAGTTGATTCAAGAGGGGGTCATCACAGCCACCCGGGGCAGACGCTGGGGCAGATGCTGGGGCAGTAAGGGTCTTCCCTGGCTGGGCCCCACACCCCTGGGCCCCATGCAGGGCAGGGGCCCTACCCTGGTGGCTGCCGGCTGTCTATGGCCAGATGTGGGCGGGGCCTGCAGCTTTCCCAAGCTCACCCACCCAGGCACAGGCTGGGCCCTGGTACCTGAGGCCCTGCGGCTCCAGGGGCTTCCTGCCCCTCAGGATGCTCCAGCGGAGGCCCCAACCCACCCCAGGCTCCACTCACCAGACAGGCTGAACCCCGACTGGTGCAGGTTGCGCACGGGGGGGACTGAGATCTTCCCTGGGCAGGACACGCGGGCCTGGGCACCGCCCCCTGGCTTCGTGGGCACCATCACCTCGTGGACTGGCCCGTCATAGAGGCCTCGGGGCACGCCGTGGATCTCTGCCAGCTGCGGGGCGAGGGGGTGGGCGTGAGAGGGGCTGAGCCGGCCCTGAAGCTGGAGGGCAGGAGGTCCTGCTGAGAGCCCACCTGCTCTGCCTGCTGGGCTCAGGAACTCCAGGGCTCCCCGCCAATGAGGACGCTCATCCCTCGTGCTTGGACCTACACTTGCCTCCCCTCCCACCTACACATGGGTGCACATACAGGCGTGCACACAACACCTCCTTCCCTGAGGCTGGGTGGCGATGCCCTGAGCTGGAGCAGCATTGCTCACACGAGGGCTGCTCTGCAGAGGAGGCCTCTTTTTGGAATCAAAAACTGGCTCCAACAGTTTCTGCCTCCTCAGTAGCCATCGGCCTGGGGCCCCAGCACAGCCCCCACTCCATCCCCGAGGAAGCCCTGAGATGGAGGGCCTGGGTCCTGTCCTCCCTGGAAAGGGCCCCAAAGTCAGAGGCATTTCCCAGTAGCCACCACGATGGACCAACGGTCTGTGGATTGAAGCAAAGCCTTCAGACGTGCTTGTGTTTCCAGCTGCCACCTCCCTCGGGACTTGTGGTTTGGACTATGGCTGGTGGGCGAGCCCAGACTGGGGGGAATGGGAGGGGTCACAGTGGGGCGGAGGCACAGGTCCAGGGCAAGCGAGTGGGGGTGTCGAGTCCCGAGGCCTGCGTCTGAGTTCTGCCCCGCCCTGCCCCCACTGCTTAGGCCCAGTGGAGGCCCTGGGAGAGTGAGGGACCCTCTCTGCTTTCCTGACTGCCAGGGCTGGACGGGCAGCACTGACCAGGAGGAGAAACCTCTCGGATGCACAGAAGGCTTTGCACTCTGCCCCGCCCGGCTCGGGCCTTACCCTGCTGCGCGCCTTTATCCTCTTGTAGACGAAGTCGGGGAACGTCTTCCGTGGGATGAAGCGGCCGGCCCCCGGGGTGACGAACAAGTTCCCGTTCTCCAGCACGACCCTGCCCTGACTGACGACCACCACGGGCACTCCGCGGCACTCCACGCCCTCGAAAATGTTGTACTCCACGTTCTGGGGGGACAGGGTGAGCATCCAGCACCGCGGCACTGTGCCCTCCCAGCCCTCAAAACACCCTGCGGGCCGCCCAGCGTCCTCGGAGGCCTGCGAGCCTGTTCCGGGACCTCGGACCAGACGCGGTCAACTCAGCGGGGCCGGAATTCAGAGCGAACCTGCCCCAGCCAACCTCGCCCAGTCCTGAATCATGGGTTTTGAAAAGGATAGAGGGGACGTGCGCGAGCCTGCAGTGGGGTTAACTCTCTGTGAGGGGGCCCTGCCGCGGGCTCCTCATCTCTAGGACGGCCGTCACTGGGATGAGTGAAGCTGCTGCTTCTGCCTGTGAGCGCCATCCCTGGGATGCTCCTGGGAAGGCCGCGAGGGGCTCCCGGGCCCCCTGCCCCTGCCCCTGGCCCTGACTCAGGGACCAGGCTTCTCTTACCAGGTTGTGGCTCTTGGCAGAGATGATTTTCGTGGCCCTGGGGTTCCATACGACCAGGTCAGCATCGGAGCCCACAGCCACTCGCCCCTTCCTTGGGTAAAAATTGAAGATCTTGGCTGCATTTGTACTGGTCACAGCAACGAACTCATTCTCGTCCATTTTCCCTGACACCTGAGAAGCAAGCAGGCAGAGCTGAGGGGGAGGGAGTGCCTTTCCTGGACATGTGGGGGGCTGGTCTCGGGGCTTCCAAGGACGGTGGCCCCTGACCCCCGGCAGCGATTAGTGTCAGCACCGCACTCCTGGGGCAGAGGGTGCTGCCGCGTGCGAATCGGCGGGTCCATCGCAGTCACGCTGCTGGTCTGACCCTTCCTGTGCACGAAGCCTGGTCTCTGTGCTCACGTTGTGGGTAAACAAATGGTGAGGCTCCCGCAACAACGTCCCCTGGAGTGGCCAGCAGGCCGAGGTCACAGTGGGGCGTGGAGCCTGCAGGCTGCCCTGGGGCTGCCCCTGGAGGACGTGACAAGTCTCTTTGGGGGGACCAGGAGGCCTGGGGAGGCAGGGCCTTGGTCCAGGGAAGAGCTCAGGGCCGGGGTTGGGGGTGCGTCGGGGGCAGAGGACACCGGGCAGTGCTTTCCAAGTGAGATGGAAGTCTGAGGAAATCTCTGGCATTGTGGGGAGCTCACTACCATGCAGAGTGTAATCCCCTCGGGGATGGGGACCTCACTCCCCCTCAGCCGTGTGCGCAGATGCGTTCTCCACGCAACATCAGAGTCAGGGCTGCACAGCAGCTGTGGGATCTCCTCCGGGTGACAAGGATGGAAAGTGTGAGGAGCCCTGGATGGCAGGGCTGTGGGGGACAAGGCCCCAGGGCCACACCCTCCGACCTCTATTCCACGCGGGGGCTTCCCTTTCTGACGAACCGTCAGCATCCGCTGGCAGCCCCGCTCCTGGTGGGTGCACCGTGTACCCTCCTTCTGTACTCACCACGCACTTCTCCCAGACCACGGACATGCGCTCCTCCACGCCGTTGGTGCCCTCGGGGATGAGAGTGAAGCTGTCTTTGCCCACGGCCTTCTGGGCAGTGGTGAAGGTGCAGTGGGCACTGCCAGTCACCTGGAGGTCCCCGCTGAGAACAAGCCGGAGTCAGAGGAGCCCAGAGGGGCCTGGCCTTCCTGAGCCAGCAAACGCCTGGTGGGCTTCGCCCCCTACCCCGGCCAACACGGCCCATAGGGGTGAGAGGTCGTCTAGGGCAGTGCTGGGCAGACCCTATGCCTCGGTGTGGGGGACACAAGGGCCCAGGGTTTGTGCAGGAGAGGCCTGGAGTGGCCAGCAGGCCGAGGTCACAGTGGGGCGTGGAGCCTGCAGGCTGCCCTGGGGCTGCACAGAGCAGCTCCTTACCTGGACAGCAGGGAGGTGAGGTGGTCTGCAGTGGTGGGATCGGGGTTGATGGGGGGCGAGGTGACGAAGGCCGCCGCCTTTGCCCAGTTCTTGCTCCAGTAGTGCGAGCCGTCGGTGCCCAGGCTGGCGGTGATGGGCTCCCCGAACACGACCACGCCTGCAGCAAGGCCCGTGAGAGGCGCCCCCGCCAGCCTGCATGCCCCCGGGACCCGAGCAGGGCGGAGGCCTCGGCACTGCGCTGCTGACACCCCTCGTCTGTCCCCCGATTTCCCGACCCTGGACAGCTTGTCCCCCACTTTCAGGGCACCTGATCCCCGGCAGGCACAGCCGGCCTGGGGCTCCTCAGGGGCATCGTCTCCAGACCCACTCCCTCAGAACTCCCTGCTGAGGGTCAGGCCTGCAGACACCCCAGCTGGACCACACGCTGGAGTGAGATACCGTCAACTCACTGCCCGCCCCGCCCGGCCTCGCCCTGTGCGCCGACCCTGGGATCTTCTTTACCCGCCGCCTCCCTCAGCCGCGTGGGCGTCCTGTGGGCAGAGGGCACCCAGCGATAGTCATGTGGGCTCCCGGTGGGGTCAGTTGGGCAAGGGTCCGGTGCACATGGAATCAGGATCTCACGCACGCACATGCACACGCACACACACAGTTCTCACTCATTCCTGTGGAAACAGGGCCAACAGGCCCCACGGTCTGCTTCAAGGCCCCTGGTGAACAGCTGCTGCTCCGTCAGGATGGGAGACTCTGTCACCCCCACCCCACTGCCCTGCACAGGGAGTGGGCACCTGCGTCTCCCACAGGCCGCATCCCTCGTGTCCCCGGAATGAAGTCCCCACCACGAAGAGGCCAGGCGGGGCGGCAGGCTTTTTCTCTGTTGGGCCTGCCTGTTCTGAGCCTCAGTGCAGCCAGCCGAGCCCCCGGGCAGCTGAGAACGTGACCCCTGACCCCCACAGAGACCCTCCCCAGCGTGTGGGGTCCAGGGCGCCACACTCACCTCTGCGCTTGGCTTGGGCAACCACATCGGCTGCGCCTTTGCTCATCACCTTGGTGACGTACAGGGGGCAGTTAGCCTGCTTGGCGATAGTGACGGCACGGTACACGGCCTCGGCCTCCACCTGAGGACAGGGTGCTTAGGCCACAAGAGGGCCCTGGGGCCTCATGACCAGTGTGGGCACGGGATGCCCATGGATCATCCATGGATCCTGGGCCTGGGGGAGGCACCCCTGGGTGGGTGAGGACCCTGGTCTGGGGCTTGGTGCCCAGGATCTGGGCTAATCCATGCAGTCGCCAGGGCCTGACCACACTGCCTTCTCTGCCCTGGGTAAAGGCCTTGGGATGACCAATGGTCATGGGGGGACATAGCCTGCCACGGGGAGGGCCCGTTGATTCAGGCATCCCAGATGAGGACAGCGTAGTCACAGCGCTGCTGGGGCCGTGAAGCAGGGCCCAGCCCCAGGGGAAGGCAGTAGTCTGGGATACGCGCTCAGCAGGCACAATCCTACCTCCTCAGGGTGGCTGAGCACGTGGCCCTCGGGGCCAGTGATGCCGAGCTCCAGCAAGCGCTTCTGCTCCTAATAAACCGACAGGACACCACGTTCCAGCCCAGGGGCAGCGAGAGCCCTAGGGAGCCTCGGCCTGGGCATGAGGTCCACGGCCCAGGAGACCCCACTCCCCAAGATGAGTCCCGGCCGCCGGCCTCTCACATGAGGTCTGGCTCCCCAAGGAGAGCCCCGACCCCCGACCTCTCCCGTGAGGCCCCGCTCCCCGAGGAGAGTCCCGACCCCCGACCTCTCCCGTGAGGCCCCACTCCCCGAGGAGAGTCCCGACCCCCGACCTCTCCTGTGAGGCCCCGCTCCCCGAGGATAGTCCCGACCCCCGACCTCTCCCATGAGGCCCGGTTCCCCGAGGAGAGTCCTGACCCCCGACCTCTCCCGTGAGGCCCCGTTCCCCGAGGAGAGTCCCGACCCCCAACCTCTCCGCTGAGGCACGGCTCCCCGAGGAGAGTCCCGACCCCCGACCTCTCCCGTGAGCCCAGAGGAAAACAGAGGAGCAAGGAGGAGAAACTCCACTGCGGGGCCCACTGCCCCGTGCGCCCCACCCCACCACCCTGGGTGAGAGGACTGCGTGGGGCAGGTGGGCAGGTCCTCCCCAGGGCTGCTGGGATGTGACCCAAGGAAGGCCACTAATCCCACACGTGCCGTCACTGGTCGGAGGAACACAAGGGTCCAGCTCCCAGAGGGGCAGCAGTCCCTGGGAGGAAGCACTGGGAAACCCCCATTTCAGGTCCCCATGAAGCAACATTTTGGTTTTGGGGAATTTTTAATAAGAAGTGTGATGATCACAAAAAAATCTGTGTTATGGCCAAAAGCCCCCCAGGCTCCCCTAACTCCCTGCTTGCTTGACCTTTGACTCAGGGCAAACTATTTACCGGAATACGTTCAATATTCCCTCCCTCAGGTTTGTGGGATTAAATGCTCACATCTGAGCGTCTTGGGGTCCCCCTTGCGCCCCCGCCCCGGCCGCACCTCCTCCACGATGTCCCCGTTCTCTGCGTGCACTTGGGCCACGGCTCCCAGGTCCCGGATGATGCTGAAGATCTCGTACATCTGGGAAGAGAGGCGCACGGGGCCGTGTGGGGCTGCGTCTCTCCCAACGGCAGCCTAAGGGACTCCTGCTTGTTCCCCCTCTCGGCACCTGCTCTTACCTGGCCATCGGTGCACTGGCACCTGTCCTTGTACGCCATGAAGACCAGGAAGGAGTTCACGCCTGCAGGAGAGGCGAGGGGTCAGACGTTCGGCCATCACCAGTCAGACACTAGGAGCCTTCCCTGCTCCCTGATCTCCAGAGGGGCCAGGGCAAGGGCAGCCGTCTCCCATGGGTGCCTCGCCAGCTGGCACAGCGGCCCTCGGGCATCAGCCCCCACAAACACTCCCTGACAAGCTGGGAATGGGGGATGGGGTCGGCCCCAGGCCCCTCCTTGCCTGCACCTCACTCTCCGAGGTTAGGAACCAATTGTTCCCCAGTGGCAAACGCAGGTGAGAACCCCTCACAACCCATCACAAATTCTCCGCACATCCCCCTCACTAATCCCTCACATCCCCCTGCCCCTCACACGTCCCCTCACTAGCCCCACCACCACCAGTGGACAGGAGGGGGCAGTGCGCTTCGGGCTCACTGCCTGAGTCCTCCCTGGTCTCTACAGGAAGGTGGCCTGGGCCATGGTGTGCTGGGTGGCCCTCACTTTGGCCATCTAGCCCGTCACCTGCTTGCGGGGGCCTCAGAGTCACGCCCTCCAGGCCCTGGCTCACAGCACGTGCTCAGGGGACCTGCTGTGAGGGGAGGCAGATTTCAGGGTCCTCAGCCAGGCTGGGCTCTCAGGAAAAGCGGAAGGAACAGGGTGGGCTGCCCATGTGTCAGGGCCCAAGAGGAGGAGGGTCGAGCTCTCCTGTTTCGTGGGCAGCCAGCACCTTCCCACATCCCCCAGGACTCAGGACCAGATTGGGAGCCCACCTGGGCCTGAGGCTGCATCCCAACCCTCCCACCACCCAAACCCTCGGGCCGGAGGCCCCTCCCTCCTCCGTGGCATCTCACTGGGTGGGAAGTGCCAATGTGAGGCGCTAAGGCACACCTCGGAGAAACTGAGTCACGCATGCCCCAGGAGCCACCGCAGGTGAAGACCTGTCCTGGGGCCTCTGAGGGAGGCTGCTGGTCAGCACGCAGGCCCGGCGCTGGATGCTGCCCAGTGGACCAAGGCCAAGGACCCGTTCCTCGCTCTGCTGGGAGCAGACCCCCGCCGAGCGCTGCCTGGCGGGTGAGTGGTGGCTGCAAGTGCCTGCTTTCTACCTCTGCTCTGAGCCCAAGGCTGCAGGCCTCCCAAGTCCAATTACAGAACAACCAGGAGGGCAGAGCTGCTGCCTGGAGTGAGGTGCAGAGGCCAAGAGCCCACCCTGCCAGCCCCCCAGCAGGGGAGGGGGTCCTGAGTACCAGAGGCCACCGGTGTGAGGACCACCACTCTTTGGGAAATAGCCTCCACAAAGCCTCCCTTCCTCCTTCAGGTCTGCAGAGAGGTGGGCATCTCCTGGGGGTGCAGGAACCCTGTGCTCCACGGCCCTGCCAGGGCCTGCAGCCAGCAAGTCGGGCATCCTGGCCCGTCGGCCCCACGCACGCTCTGACCCCGACCTCCCACTCCAGGCCGTAAACCAGGGACCACACTCGAAGCTGGATTACCAGAGAGCAGTTACCACGTGCATCTAACTCTGTCAAATCCACTAGGGAACTTGAGGGTGGCTTTAGCTTCTTTTGATGACTTTTGATGACAAAAAATTAAGCCTTGTTTATAGCCTGGCCTGTTTCAGCTCAGGCAGCAATAGAGGACAGTGGGTTTTAAAGCATTCTCCTTCTAGAAGGACCTTATGATGCTAGGAAAACGCACAGCACTTCTCCTTCACCCAGGGCCGGGAAACAAGGGGCCGAGACGGCAGCCGCGACCCCCACATCCTTCTGTGAGGGGGACAGTCACGGGACATGTCCCTCAGACGTGGGAGGCAGACGGCCTCTCAGGCTAGACCCTTTGCAAGCAGAGCAGACCTTCTTCATAAAGACTCCTGTCCAAAGTCCCCCCGTTCCCGGCCACCTGCTCCGGGGTCAGATGGATGCATGGTCGGCATGGCGAGGGGCTGGAGTGGGCGCCCTGCCCTCCCGAGGCCGGGGAAGCCCGGGGTCCCACGCCCGCCCACGCCTGCAGCCGCCCCTCAGCCGGCTGCAGGAGCCGCTGCTCACCCTTGTCCTTGACCAGGGCCTCCAGCTCCTCCCCGATGCTCTCGTGCCAGCGGGGGACGTCCACGTGCAGGGAGTAGTCGCAGCAGGCCCCGCTGTCCGCTCGCTCCCGCCACTGCTCATAGGCTGCCAGCAGGCTCATGCCCGCGTCGGGGCACACATGGTCCACTGTGGGGGGCAGCGCGGTCAGCGGAGCCCCTAACCCCGGTCACTGGGAACCACCTCGGCCTCCAAGGGAGACTGGCTTCATGTTCCCAAGAGATGAGGAAGCGCGTTTGAGAAAAGCAGAGGAGAGGCCACGGGCACCTTACATGGGGGCTGTGAACCTGCCCACTGGTTCTGTGCAAAGAGGCATCGTCTGCCCCACATCCCCCAGCCTCTGTCTGAGCAGAGAGGGAAAGTCCGAGTTCAAGCCGTCCCACTCTCCGATGGACATATCACACCCCCAGGAGCACGAGTGGCAGTTTAGGGCCTTAACCTCCAACACAGGTCTCTGCCTGAGTGAGGCGTACCTGGAGGGTGGGTGGAGGCAGGAGGGGGGAGGGCACCGCTGTCCGTGGTGCTGGCCCCAGCAAGCCTGCCCGGCGGCACAGAGCTGGTTTCCTGTGCCTCACTGACTGCACACCTTGGACAGTGCCACCCCATCCCCAGGGGAAACGGCGAGTGCACGTGGCCACTGCACTGTCACACAGCCCCCCCGCCCTTCACCTCATGTCCAAGGTCTGAGCACTGCTCACAGCCTCTCCTGGGTGCAAGGAAAGAGCTCGGAGTGGGGGTGGCCAACAGGAAGGGGCAGCCATCCCAGGGTTACTGACAAATGCTGTGCCTTCCTCCAGCACCTCTCACTCAGGGCCCTGCACTTCCCCCAGCTCAGATCGTGAACCCAGGACCCCGTGGGAGTGCATGTCCACCCTGCCCTGTGGGCTGTGCACAGCTCCAGCTCAGGGTTGGCAGGCTGAGGAAGACAGACAGCTTGACAGAGGCCACCCCATGCCTGCAGCATCTCTCTGTTCTCACGGTGACACCTCACAGCTTGTCTGATGCCTCAGCACGGGCACGAGCAGGTGATATCAACCAGGAAGATGTCCTGGCCAGCCTGTGCCACCAGTGACAAGTATGAGCAATGGCCTGGAATGACCAGTCTCCTTAGTCAAACTAAAAGACGGATCATCGTTGCTTTTTTTTCACTGTGTGGTTGAGTAAACCAAACCAAGCCATGGTTTTGGCAATGGCTAAACGTCAATTGTGAAGTGGCCCAGAGTCCTCAGTGTGGCCCTTCCTGCTGGCAGCAGTGGCAGCACTCACAGTGCCAGGCACAACAGAGCAACGTACATGCACCCACCCAGTCCTCACGACCTTCTGAGGAGGGTCTTCCTGTGCATCCTCCTACAGACTAGGAAAGTGGGGCTTCCCGAAGTTAGCCGAGTTACCCGAAGTCACGTAGTGATAACGTGGGGGAGCCAGGCTCAGCTGGGTTTGTGAGACCAGGTCTCTACCACAGCGGAGACGTCTGCACTCAGCACTGCTGAGCTGGGGGCATGCAAGGCTGAGCCCAGAGGTCCCATCCCGGGCTCCTGAGCTGACCACAAGCAAGTGCACAGTGGGCAAGAGAATTCACCTCACAAGCTGTTGAACGGGCTTCTCTGCTGAGCTCGGGGGGTTTTGTGGGGAGAGCACAGGAGCTGAAGCATGTTGGGACGGCACAGAGCCAGCATGAAAGAAATGGTAATTCTGGTGGCTATTGATAGGATAGTAGTAAGTATTTTTGTCATCCTTTTTCTAAAAACACAGCCTCTGTCTTTAACTCTTGTTGACAGGGGCAGGAACTTTCTGCGAACCAAGCTTCGTAGATATGAGGTTCAGGCGCAAACGTGTCTGACACTTCAGGCAACACAGCCCCTCTGCTTGCCCAGGGCATCTGGGTTTTCCAAACCCCATCCTTGGCCAGCTGCTGGCTGCCCAGGAAAATAACAAAGTACTAGGCACACGTCCATTTGTTCTAGATGGAATCTGAGAAAATTCCCCCTGGCCAAGGCACAGCGACTCGGAATGAGAAACAAGGGTAACAGAGGACACTCTGGGGTTTCTTAGACTGAGCTATAATCGAGGGAAAAAGGACTGAGGAAAACTGCAACACACAACGTGGCCAGAGGCCCAAGGCATGGGAAAGGCCCTCCCCACCGGCAGACACTCACGTATCATGGTGGTCCCTCCTGCTAGGGCGGCCTTGGTCCCCTGGCAGAAGTCGTCAGCTGGGGTCATGCCCAGGATGGGCACCTGCAGCCTGGTGTGTACATCGACCCCACCTGGCAGGACCAGCAGGCCATGGGCATCAATCGTTTTGACGCCCCCAGGGATGATGAGGTTTTCTCCAATTTGTCTGAAAGCCACAAAGGGAGATTTCACTGGTTATAAAGAGCCCGGATCAGAACCTGAAGGGGTTCCTTGGCAACACGGTGGAGCTGGAAGCGTGTGTTTGGGCTCCTGTCCTTGAGGAAAAGGACAGTATGGCCAGGACTTAACTGGACTGGGTCTTGGACTGCCAGAGAGCAGGACACCCCACTCAGTGGTTCCAGAGGGTCACCACGGAGGAGCCAGCCTGTGCACAGGGCACTGCCCTTGTGGGGTCCCCTGGCAGCTTTGCTGACTAGTGGCTCGAGCTGCCCGACAGATACAAGCAGAGAAGCTGATAGGTGTGGTCAGGAAGCATTTATTAAGCACCTACTGCGAGCCCTGCTTCGTCCTAAAGCTGTGATAACACAAAGACAGGCAGAGGCCATGGTCCCACTTTTCCAGACCTTACGACTAAGACATGAGATTCTGTTATCATGAAGTCTTGGGCTAGAGCCGTTTCCAGGGAACAAGGTTCTGGAAACAGACATTTACACGGATTTCACCCAAAAGTAAGCTTCTGGATAACGTGTGATCATGTGTACATGTATGATCTACGAGGAATTCGAGGCAGAAACTTACTTGATCAAACCGTCTTCTACATACAAATCAGCGTAAAAGGACTGGTCATCATTCACGATCTTCCCTCCTCTGACCAGAAGGCGGTCGCTCTGTCGGAAACAAACAAACAAAAAGTGGATACTTTTTCTCCAAACTGAGTTACCCAACAACACCTTTAGTATGAATTCTTATTCTGGAATTAAAATTGAAACATTTGGGCACAATTTGTATACATAAAAACAAACACCAAAGCCCGCACTGTGTGCCATCCCCCAAGAATGGGGCAGCGGTGGTGCAGAGGCAGCTCCCCAGGCCCCCGCATAGGTCCACACCTCTGGTCAGGCAGCCTGGCCTCGCCAAAGGCACAGGGATGAACGGGAACCAGCTCCTCACTGTGTCAAGGCAGGGTCGACGTTAGTGAAAGTGTATCAGGGCCAGTGAAGCGGATTATATTTACAGCTTCACATTTATCACCGAACTTATAAAGACCAGGCTGAGGGAAGAGGTGCACAAAGCCTTGCAGTGTCCCCCTGCCTCCTCCTCCATCCACTCTGAGGCGGCTCCCGGCTGACAGCTGGGCTTCGTTTCACCGCAGAATCGCGGCCTGTGATGGTGCCGGGAGGCGCAGGGCAGAGCAGCCCCAGCAGGCAGGTCCCTACCCCTGGGGAGGCTGCATCCCACTGGAGGGAGATGGACAATGACGAGACATCACAGACAAGGCCTTCACAGAATGTGACAATCGCAAGACCACGCAGAGGGTGACATGATGGGGGTGGTGGGGAAGGAGGTGTGGTTACTTCAGGGACGGAAAAGGGCCTGTCTGAGGGGCTGATGCAGGAGGTGATACAGCCAGGGGCAGCATTCCAGCCCGGGGGGGGGGGGGGGGGGGTGAGCAGCCCATGCAAAGCCCCTGAGGCAAGAAAGAGCTTGAGCTGATTTAGGACAGGAGAGGAAACTGTGGCTAGAACCTTCTGAGGGGCGGGGTGAGAGGCCCAGAGCTGGGGGTGGGAGGAGTGGGGGTGGTGTGAAGTGTGCTGGGCTTGGGGAGCCAGTGGGCCACCATGGGGGCCCCTAATCAGGGGTTTAAGCATGGTCTGATGGGTGTTTCAGAGATCACATCGGCTCTGTGTAGCAGGCAGACTGTGGCGTTCAACGATGGAAACGGGGCCATCGCTTGGGTGGTTTCTTTGTTGTTTTTTTTTTTTTTTTGTGAGGAAGATCAGCCCTGATCTAACATCCATGCCAATCCTCCACTTTTTGCTGAGGAAGACTGGCCCTGAGCTAATATCCGTGCCCATCTTCCTCCACTTTATATGGGATGCCGCCACAGCATGGCCTGACAAGCGGTGCGTCGGTGTGCGCCCAGGATCCGAACCCGGGCCACCAGCGGCGGAGTGCGCGCACTTAACCACTGCGCCACGGGGCCTGCCCCTCACTTGGGTGGTTTCTGAGGCTGACCAGGTGAGATGAGGAGCCCTGGAGAGGGATTATGGGGCCCGATGAGAAACGAACTCCAGTGAGGCTGGGAGTCGGGTGGGCAGGAGCTGCTGATGGAGGGGCCATGGGGGTGAAGGGCCAGGACGACATGGGGGTGACCACAGGTTCTGGTGCTGCCTAGAGGACCCCGATTGGGTGAACAAAGTGTTGGGGAGCAAGGCCAGCTCTTTGTGGGCCACCCCCCACAGCACGGAGCTGTGGCACCAGGTGGGGTTGAGCCAATGCTCGGCAGCCACCAAGCCACTCCTAAGAATCCCACCAAATGGTCCGGCAAGAGAGGAGTTAGGCAGACCGTGGGTGTCACGTGATGGAACTCTGCACGGCTGTCAGGGGTGATGGTCTGATTTCGGTGGAGAATAATGGAGAGAAACACGAGAAAGGAGCAGAAAGGCAGAGTTCTGATGACGTCAACAGGAACACAGCTTTACAGCACCTTCCTCCATCATCTTGTTCGAGCCTCCACACTCCCTACGACGTGCCCAGGCAGGAATGACAGCTGCATTTCACAGGGACGTCAGGTGCCTGCCGGGGGCTCCTGGGTGCCCACCCAGAGGCCAGGCCAGGACTCCAGCCCGGGTTTCTGGCTCCTTACACACCATCAGCCTGATGCTGAGAGAATCAAACTGTGCAGTGCAATTAGCAGGAACTCTAAGAGGCCACCAGGATGATAAATAATTCATCACTCCTCAGCTTTATTACATTATTCTCTGTTCTTCCGGACATCTAACTGTGTGGAATGAATTCTCAGGATTCTATCGATTAAAGGTAAAACCACCACCCCATGGGCTACAGAAGGACTGGCAAACTATGCCACAGACTATCCTTACCCAGCCTGGGGCTAAGAGGGGTTTCACATTTTGTGTTGGGTGAAAAACATCAAAAGAAGAACATTTCACAACTCATAAAAATTACACGAAATTCACATTTCAATGTCCACAGCTAAAGTTTTACTGGAACACAGCCACACCCGTTCATTTCCATATTGTCTATGACTGCTCTCCTGGCTGGGCTGAGTAGCGACAGAAACAGTACGGCCCACAAAGCTGAAAATACCTGGCCCATTAGGGAAGTTTGCTGGCTCCCGGTCTACAATACAGCCTGTTCCCAGCGGCCTGGGCCTCGCCCCACTGAGTCTTGCAGAGGCTCACTGCCCAGTCCCCCTGGGCCCTAGACCCAGCCCTGACCAGTCACATCATAATTACCCACTTTGCCCAGCTTCTGCGGCCAGTGTTGAGACCCCACCTGCCTTCCCTGCAGCGTCCCTGCTTCAACACTCCCCACACCCTCCCAGTGGACCAACTCACTCTCAAACAGGCCCAAGGAGAACCCAGCCGGGAAGAGGAAGGCTTCTGGCAGGAAGACACTGGTGGTCTGCATCCCCAGCTCACCCCCACCACCCACCCACACACACACAGAGTTAGGAGGAGACCGGTGGTCTGGGTCCCCGGCTCTCACTACTCCTCCCCCCTGCCCCCAGTCAGGAGAAGACTGGTGATCTGGGTCCCCTGCTCTCACACCACCCCCCTGCAGGTTGGAGGAGACTGGTGGTCTGCATCCCAGTTCACCCCACCCCCACACCCACACACAAAGAGTTAGGAGGAGACTGGTGGTCTGGGTCCCCTGCTCTCACCTCCCAGTTTTCAGGCACCCAGACTCAGACCCTGGGCACCTTCCTGGATTTGGAAACAAGAGGAAAACGTAACAGGGCCGGGGTCCGATGCTCACCAGGATGAGGGTGGAAGCTCTCCTAAACCAGCTGCCTTTCGTCTGACCCACCTGGGGTGGGATCATTCCCACCCTCAGCCTCACCCTCACCTGCGTGCCAGCCACTAGCCGGCTTCCTACATCAGACAGGACCCTGGGCCAGTCTTGACACATGATCCTCAAGAAGCGGCTCTTTATCCTCGAGTATCTCAGGAAGTGACCCGGAAAAGCCACGGACCCCGCGGCCCTCCAGCTGAGGCCAAGCCCAGAGTTGGGTCTGAGACCCGCGGGCTCCCCCGCCACCGTCCAGCTGGCGCCCGGGCGCCTCCCTCCCGCCCGCCCGCCCTCCGCCGGGCTCCCGGCCGCCTGGAGGGGGCGGCTTTGTTTCCTGGCAGCGCGGGGTGGACATCGGACCTCCCGCACCGGCGCGTGTGGGTGCCGGAGGGTCTCCTCTAGACCGCGGGGATCCCTGGGTCAGCGGCGACTAGTGAGCGCTCGCCTACCCCGGGGTCTCCGAACTCCAGCTCCATGGAGGGGTTCGGGCCGCCGGGGGCTCCGGTCCCAGCGGCCGGGGCAGAGTCGCTTTGTCTCGGACAAAGAACTCCGGACGCGGCGGCGGCGCGGTCCGGGGATCGGGCGGCCGCGCGGCGAACAGCATCTCCGGCCCCAAGGCCGGGCCGGCGGTGTCAACAAAGGGCCGCGTCCACGCGCCGAGCCCGAGGCAGAGCTCCGAGACCCCGGCCACCGCGGGGAAGGAGGCACTTCTGCGCTCTGGGGAGCAGGCCTCCCCCGGCCCCGAGCCCTCCCTGGGCGCAGAGGAGGTCCCGGGGAGGCCGGCAGGGCCCGGGCCTGTGCGCCCGGCTCCGTAGGGTGGTCCGGCGCGGCGCTAGCGAGGACCCCGGCGGCGCAGGAAGAAACCGGGCGAGAAGGACCAGCGCCGGGACAGGGGCACGCGCGGGGACTGGATCCGGAGGGCAGGGACCAAGAGGGTCCACGCCGGGGCCCGGAGGCCAGGCCCCGCCCCGGGCGGGGGGCGCGGGGCGGAGCGGGGGCCTGGAGCTGGGCTCACCGTCATCCGGGGGATGCTCTTCTTGCCCTGGAAAGACATCCTGCTCCTCCGGCCGCGCCGCCCCCTCGGTCGGCCCACGCGGCCTGGAGGTCTTGGGCGAGGAAGCGCGGAGCCCGGGCGGGTACGTGGGGGCGCCGGGCGTCCAAGTGCGAGCGCGCCGGGCCGCGCGGCTCCGGTTCCCGGCCCTGCCCCCGGCCCGGCCCCGCCCCGGCCCGGCCCCGCCCCCGGCCAGGCCCCGCCCCCGGCCCGCAGCTGCTCCTTTGCATTCGAGCCCTGTCCTGGCCGCGCTGGATACTAACCCCCAACTCCCCGGCCCCAGACACCCGCGGCGGCCACAGGCCGAGATCCTTGCGTCCCGGGTCCCGCGCGGACCGACGGACGCGTGCTGGGTGGGGAGGGGGCGAGGGTTGCGATAGGTCCTGGCCAGTGTGTGTGCGGAGTTTGCACCTCGGGAAAGAGGGTGGGAGAGGTCCGACGATGTCCTGCCAGGCCCCGCCTTCGCCCCTGCCCAGCAGGGCCCGCTCCCTGTGACCCGAGAACCCAAGGCCGCCGGGATTGAATCCAATCTCAAGTCCAGTCCCAGGCGCTCCGGGAGCCGGACTCTGTCTGAGAAGGTGTCTTTGGCCAAAGCCGGGCTCCTTCGCGGATGGCCCGCGCCGGGATCGGAGTGCCGGGCCGTGCACGGGCCCTGGGACCAAGCGGTGGAGACACCTCCCCGCAAGGCTTCTCCATGGTCGGCTGCGCGAAGCTTGCGGGCAGGAGTGAGGGGACAAGTTGGACAGACAGAGATAGGAAGAGACAGCGAGACCGAGAGAGACACACAGAGAGGCAGCTACCCAGAGCCCTGGACGGACCAGGGACCTAGAACTAGGGCGGGAGAGGCCGAGACCGCCGGGCAGAGCTCAGTGGGGCTGCGCCGGATAGAGAAGTCCCAGGCCCCAACTCGCCAGTCAGGGAGAGGGAGGCCCCGCCGCGAGCCCTCGCGCCCCTCGGAGGACCTAGGGGGTTTGGGAAGGGGATGAGCCCCTGGCCCACGCCATGGCAGTCTCCGGCGTGGGTGTGTCATTTCTCCGGGAGTCCGGGCCCGCGTCCCCCTCGCACTGGCCCCACCGCCCGCGACCTCTGCTCTGCGGCCACTACCTGCTGTGGGCCGCAGGCCAGGGCCGCTCCAGGCTGCTCTTGGAGACTTGCCACGGCCTCGGGGCTGTCTCCGCCTGGCTCACCGGGTCCCTCCGGGTCGCCGCGGGGCCCGCTGTAGGGCTCTCCTGCCCGAGGGTCCGGGCGACCGCTGCCCAGCGCGTCCAGCTGCAGCGTCTTGTTCTCAAAGGCGTCCTCCACGCAGCGGAAGACGCCCCCGAGCTTGGGTCGCGCCCGGGGGCTGCCTGCGCCCAGCGTCCTCAGGCACGCGGGCAGAGGCTCCGGGGGCTCCTGCGGCCGGCGTGCAGCCATGGCGGGAGCGGGCGAGGGGCGGCCGGTTCCGGAGCCTCCTGCGCCGGGTCTGCGCGACGCGTGGGGACGGGGCGGACCGGCGCCTCGCAATCTCCCCGCCCCTGTCCCCCAGCCCGCCCCCAGCCCGGCCTGGCGCCCGCGCCGAGCTGGCGCTGTCCACGCAGCGAGTGCTGAACGCGCCGGCCTGGCCCGGGGCGCGCGTTCTGTCCCCGCGAGGCGCCGCTGCCAGCCCTCGGTGCGCGCGTGGGTTCCGACCTCCCGCCCAATCCGCAGGAAAGGCGGGCGGGCAGGGAGCACGCACTGAAGAAACCACAGTCCATCGGAACTCCAGCCACATTTCAGGTCCCCGAGGGAGATCCCACGCCAGGCAAGGAGGCTCTGACTTTGAAACGTTTGGCGAGTCGCGAGGGTCGGGCTAGGGGGACAGGGAAGCGCCCACGGGAGCTGCTCCTGACCATCCTTAAAGCCGACTTCAAGGTTTTGGGGTGAGACACGGCAGAGGGACTCAGTCCGCCCAGGGTCACAGGGCGAGGCTGTGACTCCGTCAGGCCCTGCAGGGATTTACTTTTAAGGAAAAGATAACCTTCGCATTCTGTTAGTGCAGCCCGCATTTCAAAGCTTAAGTTCAGACAATGAGAGGCACTGCGGGGACCCTCTAGTACCAGCACCGCAGAAGTCCGACCGTCCACAGAGCTAGATCAGCAACTTTCCCAGCCCCCTTCCCACCTCTGGTTTCCACTCCCCCAAAGAAATCAATAAAGTGGCCTTTACTCACATGGGTGGGATCGTCCTCACTGAAATCTGTTGCCAAGTGTTCTTACTCATTCCTGGAAATTCTTTCACTCTTCTAACTTACCTGAATTTTCTCTTCCAATTCTCATTTGATAAACAGCTACAGGAGGTGGCCTTCCTGGTGGCTGACCCCAGCCAGGTGCTGCCAGGTACCTCTGATTTCAGAGCCTGTCCTCCAGGAGATTTTCCATGATTTAGGGTGAGGCTGCAGGTAAGACGGCTGGCTCCCCCTCCCCAGTGCGCAGAAGGCCCAGGTTCACCATATCTTTCTGGTGTGGAAAGAGGCATCATAGTTCAGAGAATGGACACGGAACACAGAAGTGGCTAACACAGCCGATAAGTCCAAACTTTAATACCTTGTGAGGAGGGGAACTTTGATATTCTAAGATTTAAAACAATTTTTTTATTAAAACTGTACAATAATTTACAAATGAGTAAAAATTCTCTGGTATATATCATAGGAATCACAATACAAAAATATGTGTAAAATTTTGTAGTTGATCACCACACAAACCTATTTTAGGCCTGTGAATACTGTGTAGCACTGAACAGAATATCACGTTTAGAATGTGGTTATTAAGGAATTGCTTCAGAGAACACAAATACTGCCCTGGCATAGTGCCGTGAGAAAACAAATCCTAATCCGTTTTTGCATAAATTTACAGTAAAGCTTTTAAAAATATACAGTAAACAAATATATGATTTGATACAATATTTACAACTTGATTTTCCTGAGCCTAAACGTAAATCCATTACTGTGTTAAAACACACAATCCATCTTAAGGTTTCAGTGATGGGGTGATGGTAAATGGAGATCAATGTCACATGCCTTCAAACCCACTTCCAGCACACCCTCCTTCCTGACTTCCAGCATTGGTGTTCACCAGCCGTGTAAGGCACGCAGGGGATCCTGAAGGCTATGGGTTCTTCGAGGGCGGAGCACTTTCAGGAAGAACCACAGTCCTTCAGCAACTGGTACTCCAGACCGTGGAAACGAGGTTCACACACATCCGTGTCAACAAGGAAGCTGCAATTTACATGGATTTCTAGTTTAGACAAATGAAAACACTTGTGTTGTTCTGGGTATTGTGCACATGTATGATTATGTTGATAATTGTTATGCTGTACACATGTCCACGTCTTGGTTACACAGCAAACATTTCTGGCAACGTTTTGGGGTCTCTCCTCTTGTTCCATCAGGAAGCGATGCATTTACACACAGACTCCCCTGTTTGAAGAGCTAGCAGTAAGAGAGTACAAATACTTGCAGGAAATTCAATCCAGCCCGCTGGTTTTGAATAAAAGGTATACTCTAGGGTTTAGAAAATGCACGTTATTTTAAAGCACTTGAATTCTTCAGATGCTCACTGAACCAGCAGGAATCGGTGACAAATGTTCATATTTGCCTTTTCTTTTGGCAAAAGCTCGGTCCTGAAATGCTGGATTTTGTAATCAGATGGAAAGAAGGTGCCTATGATACATGAATTAAAACAATGATATCTGAAGAATTGACATTGCAAATAAACATGTGCTTTCAGGAACATGGCAGGGATACAAATGCAGGCTGGTACATGGAGTGTTATTTAAAACATTCATTGAGCCATTTTCCCTTTGCTGCGTACGTACTTTTTACATATAAACAATAACAGCTTCATAAGCATTGGTACATATTTACATGCTTCTCCTTCCTGTATAGTTTGCTTTTTTTAAATTACAAAGCTGTGATTGAGAGCGTCTGGGGCATGTGAGGAGGGCATATGAACTACTCCAGACGTAGCTACAACATGCAAAATCATGATGATCCAAATAAACACAAGGAATGTGAATCTGGGTTTCAAATGCTCATCTTTAGATCCTAAATGGCCAACTCACATGGCTGCTGTTCCTGTGCAGCTGCACATCTGGAGCTGGAGCTCCAGAGCAGAGAGCAGGCCCTCAGGGAGTGCTTGGGGGTCCAGAGTGTCTCTGGATGTCTGTACAGTCTATCAGACTTCAGACTGGGAGTTCACCCATAGCTCTGTGGCGGCTTTCATTAACACGAGACTATTGTTTGCCATTCGGTTTTGAGTACAACAAATGTGCCAAGAGGATGCAGTCATTAGAACGAGACAAAACTCTGGATGGAAGATTAAACAAGATTTCAGACTTGAGCTACAAACCGTGACCTCGGGCTCAGCCAGAGAAGCAGTGAACTGGCCCCAAATCTTGTCCAAGTGAATAAGGAACTGTGGCTTTAACAACAGAAAGGATGGGCTCTTCTTGGACAAGTGTTGACTAATAGTGCATTGCCCAGCAGAAATCCTGCACCCACCAAAGAAAAGTGTATCTGTCTGATCCTATAAGCTTTCTCTCAATTTCAACCCAGGGAATCAAGCCCGGTCCAGCCGCCACCGTTGTCTGCACCAGAGTTGAACATTTCTTCTGACACAAATATAAAATGAGCCTAACACTTCCAGACAACACAGTCGTCCCTCCCTCTAGCCACTCGGTAGTGCAGTTGCTTTTCTTTATACAGTGTTGTTTGTTACATTCTCACCTGGCCGCACGTATCACTACCCAGCGCATCAACTTCTAGGTGCCTCAGAAGAGCTGACATCTTGTGGGTCTCTTCTGGTTGAGCATGCGCGTGTGCACACACACACAGACTCGCGTGTGCACACACACACAGACTCACGCATGCACACACACATCCCCCTCACAAATTCAGCACTGAGAGTGACAACCTCAGACCACCAAGGGAGCGAGGTCAACAGAAGAACCACCTCCAACTGTGAGTCAGGCTACATCTGAGCACGGGGAGACTCTCTTGGGCTGTGGATTGGAGCGCTCGGCAGCAACAGAAATCCACTTAAAACTGGTTTCATCAACTTGCAGTTTCCTCTGAAAAAGAGTGAAGACAAAAGCTTTATTTTAGCCTGAGACACCCGAGGCACTCATGGGCAACACTCTCGGTGGAGAAGGTCTGGAGAAACACCACAGGCGAGGGTGCCAACCAAGTGGGGGCTCTGCATGTGGACAGATTACAGTGGATCCAGGGCCAGCCAGGGCCCAACTTGAGCCTCCCACCCAGGAGACGCAAATGGCTCTTCCCAGGTGATCAAGAGGCTGCAAAGATGAGTATGTGGGCCCTGCGAAGCCGTGTGCAGAAGTGGCCTCAGATCTCCCTCAAAATGCCTGGGGCAGATGCCCATGTTTGTATCCAATGTTCATTTTTTCTCATTACTTAGAAAGTGGGCCTCTGTTAGGTAACAATTCCTCCTTATGATCTTTACATTTTTAATGTTTGGAACAAGGTGTGAAGGAGCTGCTCAGCTCCTTGTAACAGGGAGGGTGGGCCCTTGATCAGCCCCTGGGGTGGCAGCAGTGGGAGTAGGAGGCAGCGGGGGAGAGGTGGAGGGGCGGCCAGGGTGGAACCCCTTGAATCTCCACAGGTGTCTAATCTAGGAGAGCTTGGAGAGATTTTTGTTTTGGTCTTTTAACCTAACATTTGAGTGAGAGGTATTCTCCCAATTAGCATGAAAATCACAGGTGGTAGAGTCACACACACGCTGACCCCCACCACGTCACACTATAGCTGAAATCTCTGCAGCAATTCAAGCAACACACAGTTCTTCGTGCCTTTAACCTGATTCATTTCTAAACAGGTTCTCGTCAATCATCTATTTCTAGATGTTAGAGAGGAAGGGACCCTCCTGTCCAGCCCTCTCGTTTTGGGGATGGAAAAGCTGAAGCCCCAAGACAAACAGGGATCTCCCAAGGTCACACTTTCTAGGCTGGCGGGAGCCGGGGGCCCTGACCACCTACTCGCCAGTCCTCCCACCCCATGACCCTGCCTCTCTGAATTAAGATGACAACTGCCTGGGGCTATCATGAACTGCACACATGCAAATACAGAAGTCTTGCTGAAAATCAGGTGCAGAATTCTAACAAGTCACTCTCCAAACCGAAGGGACAAGACACCTGCATTTGGGTCCCTGTGGTCACCTGATCCCCTCTCCCGAGTTAGTTCTGCTCTACTTTGCTAATGCGTTCGTTCACTGCCACTGTCTCCAGAAAAGGGGACGACTCTCTGCCCTCATCTGTGACCACAACACTCCACACACACACGCACATGCACACACACACACAGGCACAGAGGCACGGTTCTGCTTCCAGGCCTCCAGGCTTCCCAAGGCCCTTCTGCCCCACCCCCAGTCCCATCTCCTCTGGGGATTTGGGGTCCTCCACCCCTCCCTTTTCTGGCCACTGGCCCAACTTCCTGACTGTCCCCACAGTCAGCCCAAGATCTCATCCAAGTTGGAGCCGTGCAAGACACAGGACAGAGAGTGTGAGGTCATCTTGTGGGTCTGCCCTTGGTCTCACAGCCCTGGGGGCTCCTCAGTGCCCCACCGAGCCCCCGGCCCAGTGCTAGGTCAGCGCCCCCCAAACTCCTCATTTAAGAGTGGCTCTGTGGGCAGGAGCCAAGGCTGCCCTCTGTAGAAGGGCCTGCTTGCAAGGTTGGCCCTTGACCGGCGTCTGGGAACCCAGCTTTTGAACTTTCCCTGTGTGATAAGGTTGTGCTCATGGGCTGGTCTAGACTATACAAATGATGTGATTTATGGCAAACACCTGCCTCCTGAGGTCCTGGCATTGCAGTGGGCAGGAGGTGCCCAAACGAGTAGCCCCAATAAAACCCCTGCTCTGAGTCTCAGATGGACTTCCCTGGCAGAAGCACTGCATGCACACGGCTGCATTTTGGCTGCTGGGGAGGGTGTGCTCTCTGTGGCCCCCACAGGAGGGAGAGCATAGGAAGTCTCTCACGGATCCCTCCAGACTCCATCTGTGTCTTCTGCCCTTACAGATCCAGCTGTGTATCCTGATTAATCGCTGCAGTAAATCTTAGCCATGGTACCACCACGTGCTGAGTTCCGAGAAGCCTAGTTAATCACTGAGCACGTGGGTGCTCTTGGGGACCCCCCGGAACACTCTGCTTCCACGGTTTCCAGGAACTGTGGGAGACCACGAGGCTGCAGAGTGGATAAGATGTGGTCTTTGGCCTCCACATATTTGGTCGTTCACGTGGCAACATTTGACTGTGTATTAGGGGCCAGGCACTCCCTGAGTGTGTACTGGGGGCCGCACTGAGGATTCCACAGCGAGAAGCCGGGAACACGGCGCCCTGTGCAGCTCCTCGGGGAGCTCCCAGCTCACGAGGGAGGAGGGTATCTTGTGGCAGGAGAGACACGGGACATGTAGGGAGCTCACGGCACTGGGCGGTGCTGGTGGGCAGGCCCCCGACCAGCTCAAAGCGCGGCAGGGCAGAGACCGATGGACAAGCAACTGCCCTGTGATGGGGGGCTGTCTCAATAACGGTGGGCACCAAGCACCACAGCCGCGCCCTTCCTTCTGGAGGGAGAGGTTACCGCGTGATTTTTATGTTGCACTGCACTGGGGATGGCTGACCACGTACAAGAAGGAGATGACAACCGAAGTCCTGAACTGGGTTCACTTCACAGCAAAAACAGGCAGAGGAGGGATAGCAGGACAGGAGGGCGTCTGGCTGGACCACGACCCAGCGGCAGCAGGGGCATTTTCGTGTGGGCGCCCAGCCGGGCAGGCATGAAGACCGTATCATGAGCCACAGAAGCAGGACAACCCCCCCACCCCACCAGGTGACACCCGTCGGGAACACACGCCAGCGCAGTCGCTCACATGGATCAGGAAACAACGCTCGATGTTAAACGGAGCCCGCGGAGCAGGCCCCACTGTCTGTGTTTGTGCCGGGGGTTCCCACCTGGATCCGACAGTTGGGAAACATAAAGCTGCTAGCGAGGGAGACAGGCACCTTCCCGGGTGGGAAAAGCCCACTTGGATTGGCGCCAACTGCAGATGGCGAGCACCATGGGAAAGCTCCGGCCCCTTGGCCTCACTGGGGTTTCCAGAAACACATGTAAACCTGTAAACCCGGGTCCCCACACAGCGGGGCCAGGCAGACAGCCAGGTGGGCAAGAGCCCGATTCCACAGACACCGGCAGGGGCGAGACCCTCCGGCCCCGACCTTTGCTTTCTGCCCCCACACACCACCCCCTACTTCCTGTGTCTCAGACCCCCCAAAATAATGCACACAAATACTGGTCATCAGATTAGAGGACCACAGAGAGCGGGCTAAAAAAAAAGAACCTTTTCACAGTAGCTCTTTCTGTCTGGGAAACTGTAGCCATTTTCAAACCAAACAGCAGCAAGTGGCAACAATAAACCTGCCTGGGCCCAGGGCTTTTTCCCTAAAGCTCTGATTTTGGGGGAATATCAAGAAATAGATGGCCTTGCCCAGACCCGGCTTATCTTCCTCCCCTCCTAGCTCTCCACAGGCTCTTTTTGTCAACCCTACGGATGGCGCCAGTGCTGCCATCAATGCTGCCTGCCCTGGGCAATCTGTGAGGGCCCCTCGCCCCAGCTCCACAGCGGGGTCCGCTGCGTGGCTCACACAGACACTGGGGTGGTCCTTGCCATCCTCACACTCCGGTGGGTCTGCTCTGGGTCTCCTCCTCCTGGTTCGACTCTGTAGCTGCCTAGGAAATACATAACAAAGGAAGCAGCCACTTTCTCAGAGCAGGTGAGGACATCATCCCAGGCTCCTTGAATGCTGCAATGGTGAATTTTATATGACAACTTGACTGGTCCACGGGTGCCCAGGCATTTGCAAGCATTATTCTGGGTGTGTCCATGAGGGTTTCTGGATGAGATAAGCATTTGAATCTATAGACTGAGTAAAGCAGATTGCCCTCCCTAGTGTGAGTGGGCCTCATCCAATCAGTTGAAGGCTTGACTAGAACAAAAGCTGAGTAAGAGGAAACCCTCCCACCTGATTACTGAGCAGGGACATCAGTCTTTTCCTGTCTTCAGACTTGGACTGAAGCCAGGGTTCTTCTTGGGTCTCCCTCCTGCCAGCTTTCGGACAGGAATTTACACCAGAGGACCTCTAATTCTCAGACCTTCAGACTCGGACCAGAGCTGCACCATGGGCTGTCCTGTCTCCAGCTTGCCAACTACAGATCTTTGGATTTCTCAGTCTCCGTAATCGTGTGAGTCAATTCCTTATGACAATTCCCTCTCTATATACTATAGATAGACAGATGGATGGATGGATGGAGAGAAATATACACAGACAGACACACACATCCCATTGGTTCCGTTCCTCTAGAGAGCTCCGACCAATACAATGCATGACTTAATTGCCCTCCCATACCCCAAGGAGCAGGAGGCTGAGGTGGACACAGCTCATCTCACCTGCAGTGGCCACATGGCTAAGAGAGGGCCAAGGCAGGACCCGAGCCCAGGCCTGTGTGACTCCAGAGCTGAACTTTCAGCTGCTGCCAAGTTTCCCAAGTTGCAGCCACAGCCTCCCCAGCATCTCACACAGATGGATGAGGACTGACTGATGTGACCTGATGGAGACCAGACCAGTCGGGAAGGGGTGCGGGGGGGGCGTTACAATCCCAGAGCGTATCTGGGCATACAATCCCAGAACACCACTTTAGGAAAGTTCAAACAGAGAAAAAACATGACACTGTAGCCAAGACACAAGGAGGTCTCCTCCTGACCCCGGGCCCTGGGAGAGGCTGAAGGCGTCTGTGGGGTCCCTCCCCACCAGAGACTCAACAGTTCCCAAAGTGGGGTCCCAGGGCCTGCAGCATCAGCCTCTCTTGGACTTGTCAGGAGTGCAGACTCCTGGGGACCCCCCGCCCTGTGGAACCAGGCACCCTGTGGGTGGGCTGAGGTCATGGTTCAACAAGCCTCCAGGTGACCCAGGTGCACCAAGTTTGGAGGCCACTGCCATGAAACTGTATTCCTGAGTCTCCAGAAGCCTCTTCCCCGAATGGTCACGTTGTAGAAGGTGACTATATGAGCATGACGGGCTGTTTGCTGGATTTGCTCCCCAGTAATTCGGGAATTAGAGACCTAAGGCTGGTCCTCAGCCCTGGCAGTCCATTCCAGGACCACAGTGCTCCCCCTTGGTGCTGCCCGCCTCCTCCTTGGGGCCTGGGGATGTTCGCTGGTGTGTCCTGCCGGCCTTGATACCCTTGGCACGTCCACCTTGCCGGGCATCGAGGGTGGCTGCGCCCCCTGCCCTGGCCAAGGCCGCCTGGCTGTGCAGGCACAGTCTGACCTTGGCCTGAGGTCAGCTTGGCCGTGGAGCAAACCTGAGGTGAGGTGTCCAAAGCCCAGGTACCACCCTGCCCGTGCCCAACACCACCGGTCACTGTGCCCTGGCACGAGCACTGGTCGCCCTGAGGGTCAGCGTCCCTCCCTCCCCGCCCAGTAGGAGGTGGATGCTGCGTGGGAAAGGCCTGGGCAGAGCCAAGTGCACCTCTGCACGTTGGACTCAAGTCACAAAATGCATCTGTTTCTCCCGCAGGAGCTCCTTGCAAAGCAGTGTTTGCTTTGACGGTGCTTCTTTTCAACACACATTGGGACATTTTCTCCAGTGTACGCCGGCAGGACGCCAGCCTCCTGACCTCAGAGACAAGGTCCGCCTCTCCAGACCCATCTGGAAAGGCCATGAGGAAGCAGGCCTCCTCAGCAACCTCGCTAAGCTCCAGAAGCTTAGGTCTCAGGGAGACCTTTCCCAGGGCCTCACTCCAGCCCCTCCAGGGGCTAATGGGGAGCCCCACCCCACTGACCCCGGCATATGGACGTTGCCCACATCGCCCATGCTGAACTTGGCAGCTGGGCAAATGGGAACATCTGGCTTAGAGAGGAACAGGCACAGAATGGCCACAGGTGGACGCTGGGACTGCTGTGGAGATGGGCGGTGAGGCGGCTGAGACACGCTGGGCAAGAGGAGACGATACCCCAGTCTCTCAGTTGCTGAGCCATTCGAGGGTCTCCTTTCGCTTCCACGTCCACTGTTCCTCATTCCCCTCACCTCAGTTCACCCTTGGCAGATGGAAATGGTCCTGAAGCTTGCAGGAGGGAGAGGGAGGCAAGGGGGTGCGGCAGTGACTCCACTGGCCGGAGGCCTGAAATCACAGAGGAGGCCTGGGAGATGGTGAGTCCCTGGCCTTACCCACGTCTAGACCACTCCTGTCTCCCTCACACACGTGCCAGGCAAGGCCAGAGGCTCTAGAAGACCACGCCTGGCCACCCTCTCTCCACCCACACTGGCTGCATGTCCTGGATGGAACCTGGCGCTCTGGAGATATAACTCAAGATTCGGAGTTAGCTATCTCCTCTGATGAGAAAGAGGCCCCCAACCTCTCAGGCCCAGCCTCCCAGAGCCCCCAGGACCCTTAGCCCCTAGCCCGGTCCCCTGGAGTGCCAGGGTAGGTGAAGTTTGGGCATCAAGGAGAATGTTGGGTGATGGCCTAGGAAGCGGAGGGGCCCACGCTTCCATCAGTTCTGCTCACAGCTGTCTGCCAGGAGCCCCTGGCGACCTCTGTTCTGCCCCTTCCTCCAGGGAGCCAGAGCACCAGCCAGGAGCTAGTAGGGCAGGGGTCCCCCGGGCAGGGAGGTCCCGAAGCAGACCCGGCGGGGGGAGCAGCTGAGGGCTGGAGAAGGCCACACCTGAGACGCCCATCCAGGTGACAATGGGAGGCGAGCACAGGTGTTGGGAGGCAGGAGGTGGGGACCCTGTGGGAGCCCGTGAGGGGAGACAGCATGGAGAGAGCTGCCAGGGCAGGCTGGCTGGAGGAGGCTGTACCTTTGCTAGGAACAGCCTGGCACCCTGTGCAGCAGCCTTGCTTAAAGGCACGGGGCCTGGGGGGCCTCGGGGCACAATGGATCTCTGAGTCCCCCACTGCACCTACCATGACTGGGAAGGTTGTCTGTTCTAGATCCCTCCATGGCTGCCCTGTGTGCAGGGCTGTGGGCACCCTGCAAGGCGCCACTGCAATCTCCATGGTCCCACCACTGGGCAGATGGGCCCTGGGCTCTGCCTGCTGCCCTCCTACTGCCCACTCTGCCTCTGGCCTCCATCCTGCCTCGACTGAGCGGCCCTTTCTGAGCCCCTTACGGCCTCTGCACATCGATGGCTCCTAATGCCTGTTGCAGAGGAGGCAGCACAAGGCTCCTTTGGGGCCGGGTATCCTGGTCCCCTAGCCCAGAGCACTGATGGGGTGTGGCTGGCCGGGTCACCACAGCAGCTAGGCCCACGCTGATCTGAAGATGGCATGTCCTCAGCGCACCCACAGTTCTAACCACTGAGCTCTTACTAGCACACAAGGATCTGTGCCTGAGGCTCTGAGAGCGTGGGGGCGCCAAGCACAGGGTGACAAAGGCGGGCTTCACCCCTTCACTGCTGCTCAGCACAGGTGAGGTGGGGCCTGTCCTCCGTTCCCACGGCCCCCCACCAGCCCCCATCCTTGGTTCCCTGGAGGACAATTCCAGTGAGGGGCCACACCTTGGGGTCAGGGGGACAATTGCAGAGGTGGGGGAGGGGCAGGAAGCTTCTGGTGCTGTGTTCACGGTACAGGGACCAGCCCAGGCTGCCACTGGTGCGTTCCCCGCCTTCTAACCATCTGAGCACGCAGGACCCCACCAAGTCCACCTGAGCCCAGAAGTTACCAGGGTCAGGGCTGCGCCCTCCAGGTGATGGCCACAAGGGTGTTTAGACACCAGCTCTGCTCTGTCCCTCCTGGACACGGACAGTCCCCATGGCTGGAGTGGTTGCAGAATCCACCACCCAGGCTCCCAGGCCTCTGCCTGACCACACACACCCACCCAAATGCACAGACATCCACACACAGCCAAAGGCACAGGTGTGCACACACACAACACACACACAATGCACAGGCATGTGTGTGGGTGCACATCCGTGCACACACTTTCTGCCTGCTCACCCTCGGTTCTTGGTTTTGTTCCCCGCCTGGGTTCCAAGCAGCTGCTGTCACAGCCCTAGAAGGGGCTGTCAGCTCTCTCTTCTGACACTGACTTCTCTAATAACGGCATCTCTTATGAATGGCCTCATGGTCATGCTAGTAAAAAGATCCATTATTGCTTTAACCAAGATGGTTATATTACAGGTCGCTAGACAGCTGGCCGCGGGCCATGAGCTGCTGCGGGCCAGAACAGATTAGACAACAGAGCAATACAGGGGGAAGGAAACCACCGGCATCAGGCCAGTTATTCAATTTCTGCCTGAGAGTGTGTGCAAATCTCCCAGTAACATCAGAGAAAAACCTTTGCCGTAAGGTAAGAACAGAAGGATTCTGAACAAAGACAAGAAAATAAATTGCTCCAAACCCGACTTGAACTGGAAGAGTTTGGCTGTGTCTCCCAAGGTCGCGCGTTTGTATGGCTGACCCGGCGTTTCGACACCCAGGTAGAAACCCAGAAGAAACTCCTGCACTGGCACATTAACTGACTTGACAAGAATGTTCAAGAAGCACCGTCCACAAAATCAAAACCCAAATGTCTGTCAGAGGGGAAGGAAAACCCCAGAAAGGAGTCACAAACCTCAACAAGCGGACACGCACCACGGCACGGGCAGATCCCAGCAGTGATGTTAGTCGCAAAAAGTGCGTCCAAAAGATACATGAAGCACGGAGCCTCTTTCTATAAAGACTTAAAAAACAACAAAAATTTTGCCTTTTAGAAACACATGTGCCCGCCACAAAGCTCTCTGGGGGCTCTGCACCAGGGTCCGGGTGGCAGTCACCTCTCGGCAATCAGGTGATGGGACACGGTCGTGTGGTTGGAAGTCGGTGTAGCCACAGACGCTACGGAACAAAATAACCAGGTGGGCCACGCCCAGACCACGGCAGGCGTGCGGCAGGAGCCAGCATCAGGACCAACGCAGCTCCGTGCACCAAGCAGACAAAGATGAAGAAAACTCCGCGGCGAGGAGCAGTGAGGCGGGGAGCAGGAGCTGCAAGCAGCCGCACACGCCAGCAGCGGCCCTTCAGGCCAGCTCATTCTGACACGCAGACGCAGTGTGACCCCACGACTCCGTGCGAGTGGGATGATGCAGGGCTTGTCACCTGCCATCAGATGAGCGCGCGTCTGACCTCAGCCTCTGTCCAAGCGTTTCCTCATTCCCACCTGGGGCCAGAGCCAGGCTGGCGAAGCTGCCCTGACAGGATGGCTGCCCCCGGGGATCCTGCGGGAGCATCTCTGGGCGCCTGGGCAGGGCCCCTTCTGTGCCGGGAGTCTGGGGGGGTCCTGCCGCCTCGGCAGGCACCCCGTCCCTGCTCCCAAGACAGATGGGCAGCCCCGGAGGAGCGCAATCCCCTGAGCTCAGCCGCCCGCAACAAATAGCCTCAAAGAGCAGGCTGTTCACACTCGGGTGAACCTTCTACGAGGAAACAAACATTTCACCTTTTGTTTCCTTTTTTTTCTTAACATAAAACAATATACATAGATTAAGAAGAAAATTTCATTGGGTTATGATGGTGAATATTACAGATATTTTTTAAATGAAGGCTCCATATGTGCACAGTGCTCATTAACTGTGGACGTACTCTGAACAAGAGCGGCTCACTCCTGAATCACAAGGATGACAAAAGAGCCATCATTTCTGGCCCGCTTGGGGTGCAGCGCGGCGTGAGTGATCCGTGACCAGGCTCAGAAGGAGTGGGGGCTGCTCATTGGCATTTGGTGCCTGCTCCGCTAGGAGCCGTAAATCTGGGCCTGCTGACAGTTAATCTCACACATCTCCAGCTCCCAGACCCCGAGCCGGGCAGGTGCAGTCCCTGGTGACCCAGCCCCACCCCCAGGATCCAACGGGGACCAGGTACACCAGGCAATGCCAGCTAGAGGACTCCAGCGAGCAGCAGCACTATGCCCCTGCTTCCCAGTGTGAGGTGACTCAGAGTTAGGGAGGACACTGCAGCCAGGACAGGGCTGACCACAGAGTGGGGATTTGGTCCAGCTGAGCAGAGGGATTTTAATCAAAAAGAGACAGAGTTCTTTACAACCAGGGGTGGGAGGACACAGGGATGCACAGCTATGTGCAAAAAAATGTGGTCCCACTGAAACCGTGCACCATAAGCAAAAATAACTAAAATGGATCATGGATATAAACGTAAGAAAAAAAGCCATACAATGCTAGACGGAAATATGGGAGAAAATATTTGTGACTTTGAATCAAGTAAAGGTCCAACACCAAATGCGCAACCCATTAAATAAAAAGTTTATAAATTAGGGGCCAGCCTGGTGGCATAGCAGTTAAGTGTGCGCACTCCGCTTCGGTGGCCCAGGGTTTGCAGGTTTGGATCCCAGGCGCCCACTGATGCACCGCTTGTCAAGCCATGCTATGGCGGTGTCCCATATAAAGTAGAGGAAGATGGGTACGGATGTTAGCCCAGGGCCAATCTTCCTCAGCAAAAAGAGGAGGATTGGCAACGGATGTTAGCTCAGGGCTAATCTTCCTCAGCAAAAAAAAAAAAAGTTGATAAATTAGACTTCACCAAAATTAAGAACTTCTCTTCAAAAGATACTTGTAAGAGAATAAAAAGACCAAAGAGAGATTTGTAGAAAATACGTTTGGATCATATATCTGATCAAGGCATGTATCTGGAATATATAGAGAAGTCTTAAAACTCAATAAGCAGAAAGTAAACAATCTAATTCAAACATGAGCAAAAGATCTGAACAGACTCTTGACCAAAGAAGATATATAGATGGAAAGTCAACACATAAAAAGATGCCCAACGTCATTGGTCATTACAGAGATGCAAATTAACACCAAAATAATACATCACTACACCCCCATTAGAACGGACAGTAAAAGTCCAACTATATCAAGTGTTGGCAAGGACGAGGAGCAACAGGAAATGCCACACATGGCCGGTGGGAACGCAAAACGTACCGCCACCTGTGACGACAGTTTCTAATAAAATTAGGCACACACTTACCAATTCTAGGAATTTATCCAAGACAAATGAAAACTTATGTCTATACAAAAACCTGTACATGAAGGTTTATAGTAGGTTTTTTATTTTGCTGAGGAAGACTGGCCCTGAGCTAACATCTGTGCCAATCTTCCTCTATTTTGTATGTGGGTCACTGCCACAGCATGGCTGACGAGTGGTGTAGGTCCACGCCTGGGATCCAAATCTGTGAACCCAGGCTGCCGAAGTGGAGCGTGCCAAACCTTAACCACTACGCCATGGGACTGGTCCCAGTTTATAGTAGTTTTATTAATAATTGTCCCAAACAGGAAACCAGCAGATGTGCTTCAGCTAGAGACGGTATAAACTGTGGCACATCCTCGAAATAGAAAGGACTCGGCAATAAAAAGGAACGAACTACAAAAACACAGAGAATCCTCCGTGCATTTTGCTAAGTGAACAAAGCCAGACCCCAAAGCTACATGTTACGTGCGCACATCAGATATTCTACTTACATGATTCAGAAATGGAGGGAAACAGAGCAGTGTGGCCAGGGGGTGGGGGTGGGGTGACCAAAAGGGTAGCAAGAAGGAGTTGGGGGCGATGGCATCATCCTGTATCATGACTGCAGTGGACTCATGCCTGTGTCAAAACCCGGAGAACTGTGCACCACAGACCGTGAGTTTTACTGAGTATAAATTGAAAAGAAATCAATCTGTGGGGGATGCTCAGATAGAACCCAAGCTATAACCAACGGAGCTACCGGAGGGGGCGGGAAAGAGAAGAGCAACCTCAGCTATTTTGGAAAACAGTGTTTTGTCTGGATACTCTAAGGCTGAAGATAAAAGGAAATGTACACAAATGCACCCTGGTTGTGTATTTGTTTCTCACACGGTATGTGGGTTAGCAGTTTTCAAACCACTTTGTGAGTATACCGTGGGCGTGAGCAAGGAAGAAACGTAGCGTGTGCAGTGAGAGCCACGTCTCCAGGCTGCCACAGAAAGGAGTCACACACCAGGAACTCAGGAAGGCTGCAGGGAATCTTGAGTTGTGGGCCTGGAACTGAGGTGTCATTATGAACTCATGGTGTTATAATAGACACGTGATAGATAGATAGAGGGATAGATAGATGGATAGATAGCTAGATAAATAGATGGATGATAGATGATAAATATATGGATGACAGATAAATGATTGATAGTAACTAGACAGATGATAAATGATTGATAGATAAATAATAGATGATAGACAATAGATGATAAATATATGGATGATAGATAAATGACTGATAGATGATAACTAGATAGATGATAGATAAATGATTGATAGATAGGTAATAGATGATAGATAGATGATACATAAATGATTGATAGATGATAGATGATGGATAGATGCAAAAATAAACAAAGAAGGGTGGGCACACATGCGTTAGCACACAGATGTGTATTTCCAAGCTGAGCCTCTGAGAGGACCAATAACTAATGTCACCCACTAGCAATGAGCACACCTAGCACCCAGAGATGCTGGTTCCTGAACACCATTCTCCCAGAAAAGGAACCAGAGCTCCTTGGAGAAGGGGTTGATTTCAGGCTGGGGGGCAGGGAAAATACAAGATGACCTTGAGCATTCTGTGGTGACAGAAAGTAAGACAGTGCTCAAAAATCGGAAGAGGGCGTGTCCAAAGGACACAGGAGCCAACCTGAAAGAAGGCTCAATGGTGTGAGCTGGAACAATTTGAGCAAGAAGATAGTTAACGATGGTGTTGGATTACAACCCATAGAATAAATTAAATATCCATGAGTCCTCACTGATATAAATATTGGACACGTAAAGAAAGAAACGAGAGAAACATTCTAACGGAATAGAAGGAATGTGGGGACTAGAACACCACCATGATCGCTGCTGCAGGAAAGACCCACGGACGGACGCTGAAACCAGTGGACAAGCTGAAGGAGAAACAGGATATTTGCAGTCTCAAAGTATCTCTCCCCAGTATATTTATTAATTACAAATGACACCTTTTCGGTGGAGAACCTGGCAGGCGCTGCCTCAGCCATGTAACCACGGCTAACATCACCAGTGATAAAACGTCTCGACACCATGCAGCCCAGATAGGACACACTCAGCAGGGTGCACCTCTCCTGTGGTCTTCTTGCCAAAAATGCGCAACCTCAACCTAATTAGGAGAAAACACCAGACACGCCAAACTGAAGGACAGTCTACAAAATAACCGACCAGTTCTTATTAGTGTCGAGGTCAAGAAAGACGAGGAAAAGCTAAGAAACGGTCACTGACCGGGAGGGACCAGGGAAACTGATGAGTAAGCGTAGTGTGGGATCCCAGAACAGAAACAGGACATCTGCCAGTACAAAAACTGGTGGGATCTGAATGAAGTCTGTGGACTGGCTGAGATTTGGGAGTGCGCTACGATTATGCAAGATATGAAATCAGGGAAAGCTGGGTGAAGGGTATACAAGAATTTTACACTATTTTTGCAACTTTTCTTCAAGTCTAAAATTATTTCAAAATAAAAAGTTTTAAAAAAGTTCCTGGGGTGGAGGGAGATGCTCAATTAGGAAGCATGGTGACTCTCATATTGCAGGTCCTGCTCCAAAGTGTGCATGAAACAGCAGTTCACAAAGGTGCCTGCAGTGTAGAGACAGCCCCGCAGCCCTGACTCTGCTGCTTCCAGTGACGGGGGCCCTTCACTCTCCACGGGTGATGGAGGTCGGTGGTCCTGGGCTGGGAGGGGGTGACGGCACAAAAGACGCTGAGCTGGCTGCGAATTTACATGGCAGCTCTTTCCTGACATCCTCAAACCTGCCCTGGGGATGGACCAGCGAGACCTCGGTGGGCGGGAGGTCCGGAAAGGGTCAGCAGAACCCCATTTCCGCCGTGGCCGTAGCCCAACGGCCCCCAGCTCTGTGCCAAACTGCCCCCCAGTGAAGCAGCCTCAGGGGGTCTCCACTCTCCCCTCTGACTGAGCCAATCCAAAGCGGCACTGTTGGGCGGGTCTCAGCCGTCCCTGTTACAGGTGATTACCGGCCGCAGGGCCGTCCCTCACTGACTGTCCGGGGCTGTATTTCCACCTGGTGTGACAGGACGGCCTGGTATCAACCATTTCACACATTTTTTTCCTACTTTGGTGCGCATTCAAGTCTCTCTCCCTGACCCCGGAAGCCGGCGGCTGGGTGAGGGGCAAACGAGCTGCTCCTGTGTGGCTCTGTGTCGGGAATCTTTGAGAGGGTCTGACCCTAGCAACAGGGCTGCTGTGTGGCACGTCCCAGCACGTGCCACCACTCCCCGCTGGCCCTGAGCTGAGACGTGAGCAGAGTTCTTTCCCCTCATCGGTGACGCCCACCGTCCCCCACCCTGACCACCCAGCATGAGCACCTGGGAGCAGAGCTGCTCCGAGTCACCCTGGGTCCCCACACCACGAAAGGGCTCCCTGCAAGGGGCCTCCATCCACGTTCGGGTCCTGAGCTCACCGAGGGGGCAGTGGGAAGGGGCCTCGCCCCAAGGAGGCTGTGCCCGTGCAGTGCCCCCGGCCCCTCTCTCGTGCTCCCAGCCCTCCTTACCTGGCCCTGGCTCCCCTCCACAGGTGAGATATGCTAAGGGCTCTGGGGGCACGAAGCGGCCTTCCAAACACTGGCAGCTCCACCTTGCCCCGCACACTGTAGGGCAGACCAGAGGGCCACGGGCCGGATCACCAGGGAAGGCTGTGGGGAATAATGTTGACAGGGCAGAAGCAATGCTGCCGCCCATGGGGGCCTTTCCAGGGGCTCTGGGCTGTGCATCTCCATACAAGCGTGTGCTGCTGTGATATGCAGTGTTCACCGTCCTTCACCCCGATAAGGGGGACCTTAGGGGCCAGTGACTGTGGACTGTCCTCACTGAGCAACCAGAAGTGCAGCAGTGGTGTGTTCAGTGCTTTCCAGAGTGCGACATGGCACAGCCCCAGGACTCAGGCACAATTTCTCCTGAAAGGTGACCCCTCGTGTGGCTCTCAGGGTATCTCCGGGACCAGGGCAGGGACCCGGCAGGTTCTCGCTGGTTCCAAAACAAGCTTCTAGAGTGACCTTTCTAGCCTAAGGCTGTACCATGTACCCCTGGGGACACAGGGGCCAGGTCTTGCCTGTGCCTGGGGCCCCGTATCAGGCTAACCACATGCACGATGTGCCTCTTGAGAGGAGCATGCGCCCAGACGTGCTCCACGAGAGATGAGGAGAATGTCAGCAGGCCCCTTCTGAATAAGCAGCAGTGCTGTCACCTCCTCCTCCCACGCTCTGCCTCTGCCTCTGCTCACCCTCACTTCCTCTCTACAGGCAGGCGGCTCCTGGACTCCTGCAGCTCTGCTGTTTGAGGTACAGGAGGCTGGAGGATGGGGAGGGTTGGGGGAGGCATGGGTGGGCCCACCATCGCCACCCTACAGATTCAGACAACAGACCCTGCTCACGATCCGGCGGAGTCTCACCACACCCCACGGAAACACTCTCACGTAGGAAATCCCACTTGCAAAGAAGAGCTCAGCAATGGAGTGCCCGGCCATGTCCTGATCCTCCTCCCTGCTGGGAAGCCAGCCTCCCCGCCTCCTGGCCCTGGGGGCAGGGAGAAGAGGCAAAGTGGGCGAGGTGGCCCTCATGACTGCGCCTGGGACATACAGGAAGCCCCTCTGAGCTGAGAGTTGGGGCAGAGAGGGATTTCTCCTCAAGATAACGTAGGAAGCTTTCTTTTTTGGGAGTTTCTGGGAGCAGCAAGATGGGGTGTGGGCAGAGCAGGCCAATAGCCTCGGCTCTTCACTGCCAGGAGGGAGGTGAGGCCGTCCTGGTGGCTCAGGGATGTTCTCCATGGCAGGCTCACAGGTGGCTTGGGGAGGCCTCGGCTGGCCTTGAGGGCACTGTCCTGGGTCTGGGCCGAGTTGGCCCACAAGGGGCCCAGCACATGGAGGGCCAGCGAGGAGCCCAGGCACGGACGCCCGCAGGGAGCTGCCTCTGGTCTAGAGGTGGTGATGGGAAGTGAGCCGCCCCACCTCACCCCACTCGCCTATATAGATACCCAGGGGGAGTGTCTCAGCAAACTGAACCACATTTCAAACGGGGCGGCACTGGACTAAGCAGAATTAGACCAGGCGGAATCCAGCACACCAGAAGGAGTCGTGTCAGTGCCCACAAGGGCCCCAAACAGGGCGGAGGGAGAGCTCCATCCTGACGGTCAGATGGCAGCGCCTTACCTGCTCATCTCATGGGGTCAGGCTCCCTTCTCACATCCGCAGAACCACAGGTGCATGGCCAGCCCCTTGCTGAGCACTGCCCCTTGAGCGTGAAGCCTGCAGCTCTGGACAGGGCAGCTCGGCCACGCTCGGCTCCCAGCAGCCACTGGCGTCCAGGCTGGGTGGTGCCAGGTGCCCAGGGCCCCACGTTGTCAGAGGCGGCCTTCGGCCTCCATGATCTCTGAGACAGTCAGGCCCCTTTCCAATTGGCCCATCCCTCTCTCATCCACCTCCCCTTATCATGCCCAAACCCTCCCTGTGGTCAGTCCCACCACACTTCTTGGGCTTCAGCCTTCATGTCTCAGGCGGGGTGGGAGGCAGAGGGTTGATGGCTCGGAGCGGTGAGGCAGCCTAACTCTCGTCTGTTCCCACGGAGTGACGGAGTCATAATCAAGGGGGGTGTCGGGATGTGACCATCGGTAAGTTCTCGGGACCCCAGCAAGCGAGCAGCAGCGTTCCTGTGGCCCACCCAAGGTGTCACAGGGAAACTGTCCTCAGGACGTCCCCAGTGAACGGTCTCAGTTCCCTGGGTGAAGGTCACCACTGAGACCACAGCTTTCGTGTCATCACGTTGTGGGGTGGCTGCGTTGTTTCTGAGCATCTTCCTCTGAGACACATGGTACAGCTCATGAGGGAACCGAGAGAGGTGAGAGTCCAGGGCTTGGGGACGTGCTCCTGCACAGAAGCAGCTCTTCCCACCTGCACAGCAGGGAACTCATGCATCCCTGTAACCGGGATGGAGGCTGTGTCCCGAGGAGGAACCCCAGGGTCCAGCAGCCAAGACCAGGCCTCTTCCAGAGGAGCCCAGTCAGAAAACTAGTTCTAATTCTGGCTCAACGACATGGACAGTTGTCCGCTCAGAGACCCTCAAAGCCCCCCTTTCTCCCTCTTCCTCGACGGGAGGGGGTCCGCAGAGACCAGATCCTCTTGGGTCTTCAGGGATGAGACGGGGTACCTCGTTTTGCTGCCTGGGCACCCACTGCTCTCTGGTCCAGCTGGAGGGATGGGGTCCGGCTGTTCTGGGGGCTGGAAGAAAAGAGACGTAGGACACACATCAGAGAGGCTGCTCGGCGAGAGGGAAGGGGCTAGAGAGATGAGGGCCTCGGGGAAAGGGTGACCACAGCTCCCGCAGGGAGGGCCCTCTGCCCCTCGTGTCAGGGAAACCTGGACATTTCTGGCCGAACGTCCAACATAACCCAGGCTTGGACTCAATACTGACTATGGGAAAAGGACGGAAAGACAGGAAACAGCCTCACTCCACCAGCACTGCTTCTGCTGAGATGCCGCAGAGGCAGGGGCCTGGACGCGCCAACTGAAGGCATTTACATGCTCTTCTCTCCTCCTGGGGCAGGTCCTGTGGGAGGGTCCTCTGCTCCCCTTCCTTCTCAGGAAAGGCAAGTGCCCTTCGCACCCTCTGACGATGGCGACCCCTCTGAACCCTGACCCCGGGGCAGGTGCTGAGGCCTGAAGGCTGTGGGCCGCTCTGGAACAGACCCTGGGAAGCCCTGGGCGTCGCCCTCCTCACGGAAGAGCAGGCGGCAGCTCCTCGGGCTGCGAGGGCCGTTCTGGTCCCCCAGGAAGCAGAGCGGGACCCTGGCCAGGAAACGCCAGTCGATGAAATACTCACCACGTCCAGGTGTCCAGGAGAGCTATGACCACAGAATGAAGGCTAAGGAGAAAAATAAGAACAGAAATAGAAACTGAAAAGGAAAGGGGAGGGTGAGGACATGGAGGGAAAGAAAGAGAAAAGAGAGTTTGTAGAGCTTCTGGCAGGAAATAACGTGTGATCACAGACAGAGCAAGACGGGGCTGCCGGCGGGGGGACAGGGGCAAATCCTGGCGTGCTGGCGTCCAGCGGTTAAGGGTCATGCCACCAGGGGCTGTGAGGATGCCCTGGGTCAGAAGTCACCACCTAGGGACACGCTCTGGGGACCTTGCCCCCACCAGAGGCTGGGCTGTGGACAACGGTCGGGAGGCCTTGGTCCAGCATGTCCCCGGCAAGAGCGAGCCTCTGCTGGTGACCTCGCCTCTCATCTCCTCCTCTGTGGGGCAGGACAGACCACCTGCACCTGTCTCCAGAGCTGATGGTGAAAGCACTAGCTGGCTAATCGTAATGATGGAAGTCTTGTGGAAAGACACTCCAGGCGCCAGGCAAACGCCAGCGCTCCCAGACAATGTTTTGGTCTCAGTCCCATTATAAATGATACAGCACAGCCAGCATCCTGAATAGATTTCACACTTGGAGCCTCATTTTGAGTTGAGGGGAGGGAACCAGGCCAATTTAGACACAAGAGAAAATCTGGCAGTGGCACAATTGCTTGGAAATGCAGAGCTGCGTTAGAGAGATCAAAAGAATAAACACCAATTTAAAAATTTCTAGTATTTAATACAAACAAATACATGTCCCCTCTGCCTCTCTGGCATCTCGGGCGAGCCTGGTGGATGTTTCCCCATGTGTCGGGCGTCCACGGGGTGGGCAAATTCCTATCTGCTGGTTGTGCCCTATGCGGTCCTAGGGGCCGGAGACAGGCACTGGTGCGATGGATTTGCATGTTTACCGTGACGATTGCTCGGCAGATGGCAGTAAAGTGCCCAGAGAAAGGACGGGTTTTGTCATTGACGAGGAGGGGCGGGCAGGGCGGGGTGGGCAGGGGGAGACCAGCTGTAGGAGGACAGCCCTGGGGAGGGCCTGCTCTTCCTCAGGCCAGGCTGAGGACCTGCAGCCCACAGGGGGTCCTGTCCAAACACCAGCCTCCTGTCCTCTCTGGAAGAGACAAGCCAGGGAGGTGGATCCGAGTGACCGCTTCACTCAGCGCTCAGGGGGAGGCGGTCGGTCATATGGTGAGATCTGCCCCACAGGCAGGACCAACAGTCTGACTCCTAGAGATCACGGAAACATCCCTAAACCACAGAAAAAGAACTGTCCTAAAACTAAGCAACACCCTGCAGGAGGAGCCGGGGTTCTCTCTGGGCTCACTCTGTGCACACTGACTTGGGGAGCACCAAGTGTGACTGCTACCGTGAGTGGACCGAGTGTCTGCGACCCCATGCCTGGTAGAGCCGGGCATCCAGGAAAAGACTCGGACAGTCCTGCTGGGGCCCCGAGCCGAGTGGCCCCAAACTAAACTCCCACCAGCATCCAGAGTTTCCTAAACCTGGAAGCGATTTCTGTAAGGACCAGACAAGAGAGTTGTACTGATGGACAACCCGTCCTCAAGAGGAAATCCCATCTTTCAGGAACCTGATTTTTAGACCAGTGTGCTTGGTGAACTTGGAGGAATCAAATGCTTTAGCACAGCCATCAGCACTAAAGGGAACCTAGGTTGCTGGTCTGGCACACTGGGGAAACTGAGGCTGAGAGAGACATGGCTCTCTGGGGTCACATGGCTGGGTCATTGCAGAGGGGGCGTTCCCAGGCCCCAGCTCCCAGCTCCTGGTCCAGAGCAGATACCGCCCTGACACCTCTTCCTGTTCACGCTGTGCCCCGAACCTCAGACGTAGTGCTAAACGACACCCCGTGGGAGCTGTCTGTTCTCTTTACGTAAGCTCCGAAAGAAGCCCCGAAATTTTCATTTATTTTACCTTTTCCTCCAGTTCCTTTATTTGTCTCTTCTGAGCTTCTATTCTTTCTTCTAACTCTTTAATTCTCTGCAATGTTAAAAGGAGGAAAATCTTCAATAACCAGAGTATTTGTGAAACCAAGCGGGAAAGCCTTTCAAGATCTTCACCCCTGCACGTGGTGGACAAATAGCCACAGAGCGGCTGCCATGTGGACACGGGCCCGGGTGGCCGTGGCTGACCATGTTTTTGCTGCTGTCGGTTTTTAAGTCATGTCTGCACCATGAGGTGCAGGAGCCTCAGTCTGCCCTCTCTAGTGGACTTCTAGGAAGCCTTGGCTAAGGAGAGGGGCAAGCTTGCTCACCTCAGTTTCCCTTACGGACACAGCCTTTCTTAGTCTGCTGCTTTGCTCCAACAGGAGAGTGGACAGCCCTCCCCACCAGCCATGCTTCCAGCGGTGGGAATGACACCCTCCCGCCTGGTACAACTTCAGACCGTAAGCCATAATGCTAGGAGCCCAAGGGAACGGTAAGGAATCGATTCACAGTCCTTCCCAAATGCCATTACAGCAGGATGATGAGCAGCAGGAGGGTCACAAAGCCAGCCACAGGAGGACTTTCCTTGCGAGGATGATGCCACATTTTGAAGCCCTGGTCTTCACCTTGGTAGGCAAAGCAATGCCACCTGGATGCAAATTTGTGTGTCCACACTGGACCTGGATGCCTGTGCCTGGACCCCAGCTAAGCTCTGACCACGGCCTGTCTGATGGGAGCAAGAGGGGCCACAGATGACCGTCCCCAAACTGACCAGCCTGGAGCCGGCAGCGGTGTCCTGGTAGCTGACCAATGCTCTGGTCAGACATCAGCCCGCTGACAGCCACAGCAAACCCCACCTCACTTCATCTGACTTCACAAGCTGTCTTTTGGGATGAACACATCCGTAAAGGCCCCTCTAGGTCACGGTGGCACGCTCAGGGGAGTGGAGACATGGCTTACACACCAAGGCTGTCCAGCCTGCCAGGGTCCCTCACCTCCTGTTAGAAATGGACTGGCTGGACTGGCCTGAGGTCCCCAAGTGCCCCTAGGCTAGGAGAAGGCCAGAGGCTGCTCCCGGGCCCACGAGCTGCTGCTCCCCGGATGCCACCTTCACTATGCCGTCACCATTGAGGGAGGAGTTGCGGAGGACAACGGGCAGTCAGGGTCCCAGCAGAAGGGACATGCACCCAGAGGCCTGGGCAGTACGACCCTCGAGGCTGGTCAGGAGACGCCCAGTCAGGCAGGAGGGCCCCGTGGCGTGGCCGCGGGAGGGCGTGGCCATTGGCATGCCCCGAGGTTGGAGGGTGTGGCTATTGGAAAGCAGGCCATGGGAAGCCCGGCCAGAACGCCTCCGCTGCCCCCCAGGCCCCGCACCTGCTGCGCCAGCTGCAGCAGCTCCATGCGCTCCCGCAGGATCTGGGCGTCCCGCTCGCGCAGCTCGCTCATGACCTGGCGCTTCCACTGCTCCACGGCCACCTTGAGCTTCTCACGCTCCTCCTCCGACAGCATCTCGGCCACTTTGGCCCCCACCTCCTGCTGCAGCGCATCGTACAGCATGGCTTCCAGCTCCAGGATGTGCTGGGGGCGGGAGGGAGACGTCAGTCCTCACCTTCTCCCAAACTGGACCTGTCTCCCCCAGGGACTCCTCGGGCCTGACGGGGGCCTGGGGCACCCCGAGATCCCTCAGGGTTACAACATCTCCAAGTCTTTCCACGAAGGGGACTACTTTATTCTCAATCGGCTTAAGTGATGTTCTATAGAGTGGAAACAGTCGGGGTAACTGTTTCAAGATCACTCCCTTCGACACGACTTGTAACGCGCAATGAAATGTGGCAGAATTCTTGTATCATGTTAACATCCGGGAACACGTGGTCAGCACATATTTGAGATGGGGGGCAGGCATACCTGGAGAAAAGAACAGAGGGAAGGTGTCTTCCTTTGCCCACGATCTTCATCATACCCTGGGTTTGGGGGTCGCCAGGAATGAAGGAGGGCAGCACTCACAAGAGTTTGTTTGAAGTTAAAACAGCAGGGGGGCAAGTCTTTGAGTTCCCAGCCTCCCACCACACAGGGCTAGGCCACTCTGCAGGCCTCAATGTGGTGGGGTGAATCATGTCCCCGAAAAGATTCATTCAAGACCTAACCCTGGAACATGTGGGTGTGGCCTTATTTGGAAACAGGGGCTCTGCAGATAACCCAGTTAAGAGGAGGTCATGCTGGATTAGGATGGGCTCTAATCCAGTGACTCTTATCCTCAGAAGAAGAGGGAAATTTGGAGACGGTCACAGAAGACATGGGGGAGAAGTCATGTGACGACAGAGGAAGGACGTGGGGTGACACAGCCACATGTCAAGGAGCGCCTGGAGCCCCCAGGAGCTGGGAGAGGCAGGAAGGAGCCTCAGAGACACCTTGACTTCAGACTCTGGCCTCCTGGCTGTGGGGCAGTCCTTCTCTCTCTCTCGGTTGCTCCCTGCTCCCTCAAACATGGCCTCACCTTCGCTCGGCCTCAAGGCCCCGTGTGCCCGGCCTCTGCCCCTCTCCCAGCTTCATCACCTCCACTCTCCCAGATGATAACCCTGAGGATGCCCACACCCATGGTGCCTGGTGTAAGACTTCACCTCCACAAAGTCTTCAGCCCCTCGCCCCTTCCATGAAGTAGGAGCTCTTGTTAGCTCTAGTTCACAGACAAGGAAACTGAGTCACACTCAATTGGTTATACAACTGGGGATGAACAACTTACACAGGGTCTTGCGGGGGCAGAGCTGGGGTCCGGACCTTCCAGGGGGCTCAGAGTGCATGGTCCTCACACTGCCCCGTGTGGGCCCTGAGATGGAGAGCCCCCCCACACTGCTGGTCCCCAAACATGCATGCCACCCACACCTCCCTGACCATGCTCAGGATGCTTCTCTGCCTGGAGCTTGACAAACTCCTCTTCATCCTTCAAAACCCACCTACCTAGCCCAACTTGCTCTGCCCGTGAGCCCCTCTCCTCCTCTACAATCCTGCACCTCCTTTTTGACTGTCAGTTAATTCTGTCTCCTCCAGGCTGAGGGGTTTTGTTGCCCACCTCTGTGCAGTCCCAGCACAGAGCCCAGCTCATGAGCAGACACTACGTGGTAACTGAATGACGAATGAACACAAAACCCTTCAGGGAGAGGCTTCTGATGTTTTAAAACTATTCACACATAGCATAATTGATGCAATTTATGGAATCAGGTAAATTTGTGAAATAATTATGTCATTTGTGAAATCAGGTAAGATGTCATAATGATCACCTTCAATTCAAGAAGAAACAGAGCTCTGCAGCCTTTGGCCAAGATGCCCCATTCGGTGGGGTCCGGGGCAGCCCACCCCTCAGCTCTCCGGGCAAGGAAATGGACCCTTCCCCCTCTCCTGCTGTTGGGAGGCCCAGAGAGGGAGCTGATGGTGGGGGAGACTGGTGGGAGGACAGGCGGACATCTACAGAACGCTGTCAAGGGCATGTGGCCAAGCTGAGTGACGAGCAGAGACTCACATCAGCGTGGATTCTGAGGGGACCACCGGCGCGGTGCCAACATAAAACAGAGCCTGCCGGCTCACGGCTGCTCTGGCCCCGAGGAGTGGACGCTAGTGAGGGAGTCGTCAGAGCTGTGGGAGAGCTGCCAGGTGCCGCTCTGGCACTGGGGTGCGGACTGGGGGGCGTATCCGGACCTTAGGGGTCGCCCAGGTCCACTCGCTGGCCTCGCTGGTAGCTTCACCTCCCAGCAGCCCTGGAGCCCTCAGGAGCTCTGTGCACAGGCCTCGTCTGGTGGACGGCTTGGGGCTGAGCACCGTCCAGGCCCTTCAGGAGGAGCCGTAGAGGCTGGGTTCCCCACTGACGGGGAGAAGGGCCACAGTTATGGGGACAGTGCCCACTGTGGATCTCGGGGGAAGGGCCTGGAGCCCACAGACGCCCACCCATGAGAAGACCTGGGAGAAGCAGGGCAGCTGACCAGGCTGAGTGGGAACCAGGCCCCGGAGTCCCCAGGTCGGGGCTGATGCCACGAGGCCAAGGGCGGGGGAGAGACTGAGGGAGGCTGGAGCTGGGGGCAGCGAGGGCCAGAGGTTGGGCCGTGTGCGGGGACGCGGCGAGAGGGAAAGAGTTGAGCAGGGAGTGCTCGTCCCCTCTGCTGCCTTCCAGAAGTCCAGTTCGTGACCCAGAAACCACCGTGCAAAATGACGCAAAATGATCCCTTTACTATCGCTCAGCAGCCAAAATACATACCTTGTTATAAATTCCTAAGCATTTAGCAATTTGATCTGAAGTACTTTTAAAGCTTTTTCCTCAGGAAATTTTATTGATATAATCTGTGAAAAAACCAAATTCTCAAACTATAGAAACCCATCTTCCCATCAAAAATGTAACATCTTTAGAAATAAATGTTTCCTTTTCTTCAGGCAAAATGATTATGCAAACGTCTTTTGGCTTAGGAGACATTTTAGGAAAAGCAAAAAAAAAAAGACTTTCGGACCTCACTTACATTTTATTGTTCTTGACAGCCACAAAATAAACGGTCGCCAGCTGTCACAACCAGCTCACACCCCATATCAACTGCCACTTCTTACAGAAAAAGAGCTTAGTGCTTTTAAGATAAGCTCCAGCATTTAAAAATAAAAGGGTTGAGCGTGGGGCTTAGAATTAACATCACAATGGCTTCCCAGGAACCTGGGAGCGGGGATGTCCGTGACCTTCCCTACATACAGGAACACCAGTGATGGGCCACCTGGAGGACCTGGGCCACCTAGAGGAGCGTCTGTGCACACCCCCTTTCCCCAGCCTTGTCCGGGAACAGCGGGTCTGCTAGCAGCTTCCTAGACAGCCGTCACCGCACGTTAGGGACCATCCTTGCCTTTCCAAAGCCTGGCTGTGGTTCTTGTGCTCATAGAGCAGAGAGGGTGTGAAACCCAGCAGGTACCCACAGGCCTGCAGCCGCCAGAGCACCCCAGACCTGGTTTGTGCCACCCTCCTGCACGGGGTTTCCTGAATGACAGATACAAGGCTAATGGTCCAGGGGAAAGTGCGAGCTGGTATAGCGATAAGAAAACAAGAGTGAGGGGCCAGCCCGGTGGCGCAAGTGGTTAAGTGCGCGTGCTCTGCTGTTGCGGCCCGGGATTTGCAGGTGTGGATCCCGGGCGCACACCGACGCACCGCTTGGCAAGCCATGCTGTGGCCACGTCCCATATAAAGTAGAGGAAGATGGACACGGATGTTAGCCCAGGGCCAACCTTCCTCAGCAAAAAAGAGGAGGATTGGCATCGGAAGTTAGCTCACGGCCGATCTTCCCCACAAAAAAATAAATAAGGAAAAAGAAAACAAGAGTGAGACAGCAAAACGTGGGTCCTTCCTGCGGGAATGGGCAGAAGGGCCCCCACAGTCATCACCCAGGGAGGACCCCTTCACAGTCATTGCCCAGGGAGGACCCCCCACAGTCATCTCCCAGGGAGGACCCCCCACAGTCATCGCCCAGGGAGGGGTCCTCACCCCCCCATCCCCTCCCTGCTCCCCTAGGGCAATGTTTTCTTTAGCATTTCTATGGTATGCGGGTGTGTGTGTGTGTGTGTGTGTGTGTGTTTGTTATAAAGCCGTCTCTCTGACATCATCTCAGTGACCCATGTTTTCTGCACAGGTGTCATATAATAAATTCCCGTTTGTGAGGCTGTCTTCTGAGTAATGCCTGGGTCCTAGAGGTGAGCTGTGCCCTTCCTGGGGGTGTCCAGGACTCAGGACCAGAGCACAGACAGCGTCAGTGTGGGTGGCTCAGAGCTGCCTGGCTGCCCCCATATACTGTGAGCACCTGGCACCTGAGTTGACTGGAAACACGGGCCTTAGCACATATTTCTGAGAAGGCCCATCAGTGCCGGTTTGGCTCTCTCTGAGGCCACCTCCTTCTGCCACCTCCTCTGTGGCTGTTCCCGCAGGCAGCACACAATGACTGGCCAGTCAGCGGGCCATCATCACCATCATCACCCAGCAGAGGGCACACTCCCTGACCCTCAGGAAGCCCACCCTAAGCTCAGGCAGAGCCCCCCGGCACCCCCTGCCTCACCAGGGCCCTGATGGGCACAACAGAAACATTAAACTGTCAGCTTCTAAGCCTGGCAGCAATAGCTATCCTGAATAAGCTGCTGTGACCCACTCTCCACACAGCAATCTTATTTTCCCAACAACTCCAGGAGGCAGGAATTAATACCTCTATTGACCACAAGTGTCTGAGTCACTGGGTCAGGCCGCCCAGCTGGCGGTGGGGTAAGTTTCAGACTCCACGCCTACTTTTAGCTAATCCTCCGGCCGCCTCACGCGGGCCGCAAGACAGCTTTTCCTGAACTAGTGCCATGATGTGCTCTGACTTTAAGGATTCAGTCTAGGAGACAAAGGCACACCCAGCCAGGAAGGACCATTCTCAAGGGGGCATTAATTTACAGGTGTAACTGATGGCCAGAAAGGCAGTGCGGGACGCGCTCCTCCAGGAAGCCTCGGCGTGTGCCTCTGCTGTGCTCGTTGAGGAGCTATGATGCAGCACTTGATACGGGGTCACCACCTTGACACAGGAAGGCTGCCTGAAGTTCAAGTGAAGTTTCTTTTCCTGTTCTCAAACCAACCTCTGTGAGGACTGACTCTCAGAGACAAAGTGTCTACAGATCCCTCAGATCTCGGTGTTCACCCCACATGGGGACACCCCCTTAGGTTTACCAGTGGCAGACACTGCCCCGCGGGGAAGCAGATGTGCAGAGGACAGGCACGACTTGCATTTCTCGGGTGGTCGATGAACAAAAGCAGGGGTCCCCAGACGAATGATGTTACTTACAAACATTCAACTGTGTTCACTTAATTCGTACATGCATAGTTTTCAATGAATTCTATTTTCTCAACTCACTTCAAATGTCCTTTTGAGCTCTGCTCGTGTGCCTGCATTCCTGGGGCGAAGGGTCTGCTGACTGGGCAGGAAAGCCTCCTCAGAGCCCACTGAGCAGGGGGTCTCCAGAAGGAGAAATGCAGAGAGTGACCCCACGCTGGTCACACTGGGCCCAGGATCTTCCTGGGCAGGGGTCTGAGCCCCCATGACACAGCACTGGACATGTGAACAACTTTCCCTATTTCTACCCCAAATCCTGCCCCCCCGGGGGTTCCAGCAGTCACGTTTCTCTTACCTTGTGAGCTTGGTCCAGGGCCTGCTTTCTGTAGTCCAGCTCCTCATCCAGGTAGCCTTTCTGTTTACTGAACAGCTCCTGAAACACAAGAGGACCCACGTCTCAGCCTCGGGTGTCGGACCTGGTGACCCCATAACGCAGGGCCACGTGGCGAGATGTCCACCGACCTTCTCACTCTCCAGATCGACCATCTTCCGCTGCAGAGCTGACTCCGTCTCTTCGATCTGCTGGAGCCACTGGACACAAACACAAAGGACAGGTGACCGTGACCTCTCAGGTCGCCACACAGGCACCTGAGCCACCCCACCTCCCCCGGCTCCACGGAGACAGCCTGGGAGAGGAAGGAGGGAGGCCTGGCCCTCTCTGCCCTTCCCACTCTTCCTCCAGGAGGGGAAAGCTCAGCCCTCGCCGGGAGTCGGGGCTGGGCTGGCGTGAGCTCCGTGTGCCAGGTCCAGGCTCCACCCCAAACCCCTGCCTGGTGTCCAGGAAGTCTCTACCCCACCCTTCCCCAGGGAGAGGAGGGTCACTAGCTGGGGGGAAGTGGGGGTAGATGCACCTGAGAGCTCTTCCAGGAGACGTAGGGAGGGGCAGCCTGTTCTCTCGCAGTCCCGTCCCCCTAGCCCCCATTCACTGGATACCCCTTCCACTTCCTGCTGGAGGCCCACAGGAGGGAGTGCTGACAGCCGGCCTGCTGGGCAGGCTCTGGCTATGGGGGTGGGACCAGGAGCATCCTGGAAGCCCTGGGAGGAGGGAAGCTAGGGGGTGGGGAGCCCAGGTGGGCTGGGCGGCCCCCAGAGAAGGGTCCTGACAGGTCAAACAGAACACTGACAGTTATACAGACCCATCATATCTCCTGGTCTTTGGGGGTAAACTGAGCCAGAGTTGGTCTTGGGGCAAGTTCTGGCTGAATCTGTCATTTGCAAACACGTGTGGTGGGTTCTATCTGACCTGTGCCTGTACCAGACCTCCCAAGGCAGACAGGATTAGTGGACCCCTTGCTCTCCATGGCCCCTCTTCCCAGGGAGAACATCTTCTCTGAGCTGAGCACAGAAAGGGAGACATGCAAGGAGCCGGACGCTCTCCCGAGAGTGTCCACACAGTTGCTGTTACCTTTTCGGCCAAGGTCAGGACTGTCCTGGCTTGTATGACGACCACTTGCTCCTCATTGGTCAGATTCTGCACCCAAAAGCAGAATACACATATAGTCAGGGGCAGCGCTTCAGCCGGCCAGGCTGAATGATGGGTGCTGGGTGGTGGAGCTGAATGACAGGTGCTTGGTGGTGGGGCTGAATGATGGGTTCTGGGTGGGGCCGAATGACGGGTGCCTGGCGGTGGGGCTGAGTGACGGGTGCCGGGTGGTGGGGCTGAGTGACGGGTGCTTGGTGGTGGGGCTGAGTGACGGGTGCCTGGTGGTGGGGCTGAGTGACGGGTGCCGGGTGGTGGGGCTGAGTGACAGGTGCCTGGTGGTGGGGTTCAATGACGGGTGCCTGGTGGTGGGGCTGAATGACGGGTGCCTGGTGGTGGGGCTGAGTGACAGGTGCCGGGTGGTGGGGCTGAGTGACAGGTGCCTGGTGGTGGGGTTGAATGACGGGTGCTTGGTGGTAGGGCTGAATGACGGGTGCTGGGCGGGGCTGAAAGATGGGTGCTAGGTATGGGGCCGATGGGACAGGCATAGGGGACCTGGGGTCACAGCTAAAGGTCAATTTTACTAAAACTCCATCCCGAGCCTTTGACACCCTCTACTCTTGACCTCGTTCACTCGGGGTGCACTCTCTATTTTGTCCCCTCTTGTCCTCTCACTGCTGATAGCCATGTAACAAGCAGGCAGGCAGTGATAAATATGTCCCCACTCTCTGTCTTTGTCTCCATCTTTGTTTAAAGCCAGCTCTCTGCATATGCAACTGTGAATTATTGAAACACCACTTATGAATGTAGAGTGAAGATCAAATATTCATGGCTTGAAATAGTTCCCATCCCTGGTGGTTTTGCCTTTTTTCTGCATGTTTTTTTCATGCCGCATGCCAAGGGGCCCACCTGGGTGGTCTTTCTAGGCAGGGTGGGTCTGGCTTTGGGGCCAAATGAGCATCCTTGGAGTATGTGGGCACTTCACCCACTCAGATTCCGACTGCAACCTGCATCAGCACCAGGGTGGGAGCTGGGCCGTCCCCACTGCTGGGCCCCACCTTGTGGGACAGCCAGGAGGGGGAGTGGGAGGGCATGGGGAGCAGAAGCTGGAGCAGCCAGGAGCCTGCCGGGATCACTGTGTTGGAGGGTGGCCTCGCTCCACACCTTAGAGCTGCCCTGATTCAGTGTCTCTCGTCATCCCCCACCCCTCGCAGACAGCACAGGCTGGGGGCTAATGACCAACTGCTGTAGGCACAGAGCCAGAATCTGCTCTTGGGGCACGCTGCACCCCCAATTGGTGTGGTGCTGGGGCTGGGGCCAAGTGCCCCTCATCCCTCCTGCCCCGGGGAACCCAGCCAGGCTGCCCATGCCACTTCCCCTTCCCAGGGCAGGGCTGGGCCTGAAGGGCAGGTTGGTGAGTCAGGAGGCTGAGCAAGCGGCTTCAGCATGACTGAGGAATCTACCTGGACGTGGTTAGGCCAGGCTGAAGGACCTGCGACGTCCTACTTGGTGAGCAGCCTGGCCCGGCTCCTCTTCCCCTCCTGGAGTTGACCACGTCCTGATGCCCCAGCCTTGGCAAAGTGCCATCTGCTCCATCCCACAGCCCCTGCTCTTCCTTCCCCAGGTGACCTGTCCTCTCTGCAGCCCCAGTGCAGCAGCGGTGAGCACATTGCCCACCAGGGAGGACGGGCCTCCATTCTTCTCCCGCTAGCCTTCCTGCTCCACTCCGAGGCCCCGACTCCTGAGGAAGCCAAGGGCTGGGGTTCAGGTACCCACGTGGCCAGTTTGGAGGCCGCAGCTTTCTCTGGGGTGGTCTGGGGACAGTGGCCACAGCACTAGCACATCCTGGATGTAAGGTGACGGGGGCCAGGCTGTCCCTGTCACCTGCCTGAAGTGTGCCCATATGACCACACAGTCAGAACCGAAGGGACGCCCCCTTGGCCCATCAGCAGGAACTGCCAAGGATCTCTTGAGTGTAAAACCCAGTTGTGTGTCCTCCAGTCCCCAACTGCCTCTGTCCCTGTGCTCTGGGGCTGCGTGATGGCTCATGGCAGTCAGCTCACTGGTGCTCTTGGGTGGGCAACTACAGGGCTGGGGAGGAGCCCAGAATAGGACTGGGCAGAGCTGGGCTCATCATGGCTCTGCCACTACATCAGCTCATGACCCTGGGTGGGTGACCTCTGGGGCCTCAGTTTCTCCAACTGTGAATCAGAAGGCTAACCAATATGGTTCCCAGGAGCCCGTGATGGGGGCTGATACCCAGGGCTGGACCCCAGAGCATACTTGACAACAGCCGTCCCTGCTGTGGGCTAGTGCCTTTGCTATCTGCAGCTGAGACGGAGCACAGGTCTGAGTGAGGGGCAGATACAGCCAGGAGAGCCCCCCTGCTGGGGGCTTCACCCTGCTCCTGCTCCTCATGGCTTCCCAAGTGGAGGGCAGGCAAGAGGGCTCCTGTCAACACAGGCCCTGATCACCCCGCAGCTGCCAGGAAGAACAGCTGGCTCCAAAAATGTGCAGGAGCGCCTGGGTTTTGGGGTGTGTGTGTGTGAATGAGAACGTGTGTGTGAGTGAGAACATATGTGTGAATGACTGAGAATGTGTGTGAGAACATGTGTGTGAGTGAGAACATGTGTGAATGAGAACATGTGTAAGAGTGTGTGTGAGAACATGTGTGAGTGAGAACGTGTGTGTGAGTGAGAGCGTGTGTGAGAACGTGTGTGAGAACATGTGAATGAGTGTGTGAGAGTGAGAACGTGTGTGTGAGTGAGACTGTGTGTGAGAACATGTGTGAGTGAGAGTCTGTGTGAGAACGTGTGTGAGAGTGAAAATGTGTGTGTGAGTGAGTGAGATTGTGTGAGATCGTGAGTGAGAACATCTGTGTGAGACTGTGTGTGAGAATGTGTGTGAGTGAGAACGTGTGTGAGAGAATGTATTGTGTGAGTGAGAACGTGTGTGAGCAAGTGAGAACGTGTGTGTGAGAATGTATTGTGTGAGTGAGAACATGTGTGAGAATGTACGTGTGTGAGCGAGTGAGAATGTGTGTGAGAATGTGTGTGAGTGAATGAGAACGTGTGTTAGAATGTACATGTGTGAGTGAGAATATGTGTGAGTGAGAACTTGTGTGAGAGTAAGAATGTGTGTGTGAGTGGCAACATGTGTGAGTGAGAACGTAAGTGTGAGAATGGGTGTGTGAGTGGGAACATGTGTGAGTGAGAATGTGTGTAAATGTAAGAATGTGTGTGTTACTGGGAACACGTGTGAGTGAGAATGTGTGTTTGAGTGAAAACGTATGAGAACATATGTGTGAGCCAGAGCCTATGTGTTAGTGAGAATGTGTGTGTGTGTTTGCATGCACATGTTTCTTTTTTCTCTCTCTCTACTGCACAAAGTGCACTAATTTGACTAAGTGCCTGGCTCTTTCTCGAGAGCAGTGACCAGGATGGCGAGCCCAGGGTGCCTTAGGACCAGCTGTAGACTGTGTATTTGTTAGTATACCTTGAGAGAAAAAAGTGCTAGGGTGTGGAGTGGGGCTGCCTTCCAGAGCAGTTGAGCCCTCTGTTGGATGAGGGTTCAACAAGTGCAGGATGATGGATGGAGGGTGGAGGGAGGATGGATGGATGGTGGATGGACAGAGGATGGAGGATGGAGGATGGATGGATAGAGGATGGATGGATGGATGGATGGATGGAGGATGGAGGATGGAGGATGGATGGATGGATGGAGGTTGGAGGATAGAGGATGGATGGATGGATGGAGGATGGAGGATAGAGATGGATGGATGGATGGAAGGTAGATGGGTGGATGGAGGATGGATACACAGAGGATGGAGGGTGGGATGAAGGGGTCAGTCACTTTGCCCACTCAGTAATTAGCATTCTTTCAAGGAGTTAGCTGTAGAAATTGGAACTCCGCCCTAACTAAGATTTGGGGATTATTTATGGGCTCTGCCCCTCCTCCTAAACCAAGGGAGTGGGAACCCCTAAGAGTCTGGAATGTCTCAGGCACTCCAAGGAGCCGCAGCCCCCATCCCCACCGAGGGTGTGGAAGAGCCTAAAGACTGGGAGGGGTTCCAGAAACTGGCAACATGAGGCCAGAAGTGTCTCTGCTGGAGGAATGGGGGTGCGCACAGCAGAGGCTTTCCCATCCCAGCAGAGCAGAGGCCCCGAACCCCCGTGCTTCCAGGGGCTGGTCGCCACCTGGACAGGCGCAGGAACAACGGGAGGAAGGAATGGAGTCTCTCCCAAATGCTGGGCCCCTCCTGAGTGGCTCTGGCCGAGGGGAGGATGCCAGCATGGGCAGGGCAGCCTGCAGCAGGACTGCAGTGGGACTCACGAGGCCCTGGACCTTGGAGGGGCTGGGGCTTCGGGGTGGTCGCATGGGGAGGCATGCACAAGTCAGGAGAGCAACATACACTTACGGCGTTATCCCCCAGGATGTCGAGCTTCTTCATCAGCTCTGTGACCAGGATGTCCTAGAGGCAAAGAGACAAGGGACAGGTGAGTGCCAGCCGGGCAGGGGCCAGCGTGGGCGGAGTCGGGGCAGGGGCTTTACCGTCACGCCTTCCGCCTCACAGTACGCCTGGAGCGGGCTCTTGCCGTCCACGAAGGGCGTGTGGTGGAAGTTGATGGCGGGCGACTTCCTCTCCCTCTCCTAAGACAGAGAGTGGAAGGCTGGGCATGGGCGGGCCGTTCCCTCCCCATCTCCCCGTCTCCCCCCGCAGAGGGCTGTGCTGGGAGCCCACCCAAGGAACACGGTGAGGACACAAAGGCCACCAAACATGGTCAACACGGAGTTTGTGAAAGCGAAGCCCTGGCCGCAGCAGCAGCAGCCTCGCTGGACTTGCCCAAGAAGACGGCCCCGGGCAGATGCTGCCAGGAGCGGGGAGCCCCCAGCACAGACAGGCCCTTGGGACCCCAGAGCTGTCCATCATGAATTCCAGAGGGCCGTCGGGAGGCTGGAGGAGCAGTGTCCCCCACAGTCCTGACCAGAGCGAGCCCTTGAGGACAGTGGCTGGTGGTGCTGCCACCATCCTCATCCAGGACCATGTGCAGGAGCCCTGGAGGCCACAGGGGGCCATCACACACACGCACGCGAGCACACACACAGATGCACTCGTGCACACAGAGCGGCCACGCAGCCTTCCTGCCACCTCAGAGGGGTGGAGGGGAGAATCCCGAGGGGCGGCTCCCTCTGGACCTAACCTGCTTCCTCAGCAGGGAAGTGGGACCCCATTCCCGACACCTCAGGTGTGTGGGGACCAAGACAGGCGGAAATGCTGGTGCATTAAAACACCAAGCAGGCTGGGGCCGGGGTTGTATGAGAGGGTGGTCATTCTCGCCAGTGAAGGTCATGACCTCCTGTCCCCGGGTGCCCGGAGGGTCACGGGGTCTGAGAGGGAGGCCCCGGCGCTGTGTGCAGACACTCGTGTTTTTGACCACTTGGTTTTGTTCTTGCTTTTGTTTTCCTCCCTGATGGCAGTGACGGAGGCCCGACTCACAGCCCTCAATCACACCGGCTTACAGGGTGACGACACTCAGGTCCCCCCCAACGCCCGGCACCCATGCCCGCGGCACACCTCCAGCTCCAGGATCCGGAATTCCAGCAGCTCGTTTTGGTCTTTTGCATCCTGGACCTCGTGTTTTAGCCGAGCCTCTTCCGTCTCCATTTGCTTAATCTGTAAAATAAGAGATGGAAGAGATCCTGGAGGTCACATGAGGTCAACCCTCTGGCTTTTCCAACTGCTGCCGGATGTCCATGGGGACGGCCGACTGGCACTGGGCACACAGCCCAGAGCCCTCACTCCAGCCTGAGTCCACGTGAGTCCATCCTAGTGAGACTGGGTGAGTTTCCACCCCTCGGCTAACCCAGGGTGGGAGGACGCAGGGCCGGGCACAGCAGTGGGGAGCTCTGGAGCTGGAGAAGCAGCCCTGAGCCCAGCCCATCTGCCTGAGCAGAGATGGTGAAGAGAAGGCGCCTACCAAGGACAGAGGCAGTAAGATGTCCCTTTCGGCCCCCACCTCCCCATGGCTGGCCCAGAGCCTGGAGAACACTGTTGTCTGATGGAGGGGCCATGTGCCATGGCTGCCTGCCACCCTCCAGAACTAGCTTCACTAATTAGGGACTGTTGAAATATTGGGTTTAGCAAGTGAAGCCAATGTGTGAGGCCCACACCTTCTACGAGTAAGCTCGATGCTGCTTGTGGCGTGTGTCCTCAATGGTCTTGTGAGGACAGGGAATTGCACCAGGAGGGTGTCCACCATGGGCTGAACTTGGGGGGCTGATGGGCCTGCTCTGATGCTCAGGGGACGGGTCCAGAAGGATCCAGGAGCATCAGCGTTTCCTGAGTGAGCTGACGCAGTCGGGAGCTGGATCTTTCCCTGTGCCATGTGTCACACTGCACAGCTGGGGCCACAGGGAGGCAACAAGGGCCACAAATGTGACCCTGTGCCCATCATAGCCAGAGAAAAGCACAGGCTTTAAGTGTGCACACGAGCATTTAACTGTGCACATGAGTGTTTATGTGCACATGAGCATTTCAGCATGCACACAAGTGTTCATGTGTGCTCACGAATGTGTGTGTACATGTTTAAGTGTACAAGCAAACCATTATGCATGCTCACCAGTGCTAAAGTGTGCACACGAGTGTTTATATGTGCACATGAGTGTTTGTGTGTACATGAGTGTCACATGCACAGGTAAGCATTTAAGTGTGCATGCCAAGTGTTCAAGTATGCTCACGAGAGCATAAGCCTGCACACCAGTGTTGATGTGTACACACAAGTGTTCATGTGTGCTAGTGAACATTGAAGTGTGCATGTGTTTAAGCGTACATGCAAGTATTTATGTGTCTGCAGGAGTGTTGAAGTGTGTGCAAAAGCATTTAGTACACACAAGCTTTTAAGTGTGCATGTGAACATTTATGTGTGCACACAAGCATTTGTGTGCACATGAGCATTCACATGTGCGTGAGTGCATGTAAGAGTGCATGAGAGCATTTATATGTACACCCAGCGTTCATGTGCACACGAGTGTTTACGTGTGCAAGTGGGCACAGAAAGAGCTGTCCTGATTCACGATATGTGTGCAGGATCCACAGGAAGCATGTAGGTGTCGCTCACCATTCACATGTGAACGGCACCCAGGGCACAGCCCGGTGTGGGACTCACGGCTTCGGGTGGGGCATGACTGGCCTTTGGCCTGTGGGCTTGGTTTGGAGGCTGCTGGTCTGTGTGATGCGCTGTCATGATGGTGGGCCTCAGGCTTGTGAGCTCGCAGCTAGCCTGGCTCTCCTCCGGAGGGGCTGTGCCTGCCACGGAAGGCGCTGCCTCTTCTGCCAGCGGACAAGCCCAGCTGATGGCGGGAAGGGTGGCGAGGAGCACCCTTACCATGCACCGTGATGACTGGCCGCCGAGTGAGCTGTGAGGCCCCGGGGGCTTCTCTGCCTCTGGACACGGAGCCACCGCCACCTCCTGCCTCATTCCATGTGACCTGCTCCAGGCAGGGCTCCCACACAGGCTTGTCCTGAACTGCCCAGACCTGATGTGACCAACCGTCCACAGTCTGCGGCCCTCAGTGCTGCGAGCCCCTCCTTCTACCTAGCCCAGAGATCCGGCTGGACTGGGGGGTCGTGACGTGGAAGGAGATGCCCTAGAAGGGACGACTCACCTCTCAGGAAAAGGGAAGGCCTGGTGGCTCCAGGCAGGAGAACAGCCCAGCTGAGTACTGTGTTTTCTGACCCACCTTATGTCGGATAAAACCTTCCTGCCAACAGAGCCCAGCCTGGGGGTGGGGTGACAGGGACGAGAGCATTTTGGGACCTCCTGTTATCCAGAGGCCAGAGCCCACGGGGCCACTGCCAGAGGAAGCTGTGGTCAAGTCAGACACGCACTCACTGTTGCTGCGTGGTGATAGAAACTAGAGCCCAGGCTCCTGTGGACTCTCACAGGTGCTCCTCCCTGCGGACCCGCTGGCTTTAAAACGAACACCGTTAGGAGGAGAGTTCCCTGGCCCAACGAAGTTTCCGGTTGGTACTATTCCAGTAGTTTCAAAAGGGCAACTCTTGCACAAAGTTTTTCTAACCATGACCAACCACAGCACCCAGCAGCACAACCAAACGTGGACTGGGGAGCTGCTATAGACACAGGGCTCGCCTGGCCCCAGGGCCGCCTTGTCTCCAGGAGGCAGAGAGGGGCACCCCCACAGGAGCGAGGACCACAGAAGGCCCGGAGAGGGGCCATCGGGGAACCTCTGCCCGAGTCCACCCTGTCCAGCACTGTGGGGATCTGCACACTTCCGTGAGCGCAGAGGAACTCCTGCTTTTCTCGGGGAAGCAGCCCAACGCTCCGACAGGCTCAGGGCCTACCTTCTCGACGAGCTCTTGGTTTCTCCGATACAGTGCTTGCTTCTCTTCAATCCACTTCATATCCTTGAAAATGGAATTGAAATGGAGAAATAAGTACACTGCAGGAAAACATCGTAAAGCCAGCGTTTAAATCACTATTCAGCAGAACAGAGGGTTTGACGAAAGGACTCAACCCCCAGCTTCTGAAGTAACCACCGAATGACGGCTTATGTCACACAGCTAATGAAAACCTGTGATTTCCCCCATTTTCTTGGAGGGAGCTGGATACAGAGCAGGTGGAGGCAGCCCTGCTTCTGCAGACCCCACATGTCGCCATGCAGACAGCACCCCGGGCTCATGTTAGCCCAGGCCGGGTGTCCGATGACACAGTCCTGTGTGGACGTCACAGGTCCAGGGGACTCTGACACAGAGCTAGTGAGACCAACGGGTCTCGGGCAGGTGGGGTGAGGAGTTTACTCAAGGTGGGGCTCCTGTCCATGTCACACTCAGGACACATGGACGGAGGCAGGCTTTGTGCTCTGCTGTGCCACACGTGTGGACGCCCCGCTGGCCCTACGCAAGGTCAGAGCTTGGTGGCAGTCCAGCGTCTTCGTGCACCCCCTTCTGTCTTGAAGGCCTAGTGTTCCCTCTGCCAGCAGCATTTTGTCACAAAGCAAGGCATCAGGGAGAGGCTGGTTGCCTCAGACACTGAACGTGTTTCCAAATTCCTTCTCAGCAAAGTCATCTGCGAAGATCTTTTCCATTTTGAAAGACTCATCTCTGCCAACGAAGGAAGCAGCTTCCTCCTCCTACTAGTCCCTCAACCACCCTTGACGGCTCCTTCTCCAGCACAGACCACAAGACAGCGGCTTTAGAGGGGGAACTTCACTCTCCAGTCCAGGGTCCATGGAGACGCTCACAGCGCAGCTCCAGAGCGCCATCCTGCAGGCCCGAGTGCACGGCAGCCCAGGGGAGACGCACGGCTGTGGAGGGGCGCAGGCCCATCCTGCATGTTTCAGGTAAACAGCTCCAGGTGCCACAGACTGAGTTCTGGGCCTCACGCTCTTGGGTGAGGGATGCAGCGACGTGGCCAGGCAGTCCTCCAGGTCATTCTCTTGTCTGTCCGTCCAGCCGTCCACCCGGCAGTTAACACATTCAGGACCGCTGTGGGTCTGCACTGGGCTTGCGCTTTCCCATGCGGACCCTCCCAACTCCACGAGGATGTCCTCCAGCCTCGTCTTGGGTCCACCTGGAGCTGTGCTGTCCAATGGGTCAGTGGGGGGTGCTCAGGCCTCGTGGCCATCATGGATGGATTCCTCTCCCCCTGAGGTTTGAAGAACCCAGAGGTGTTGGTGGTTGTAGGAGGTAAGAGGAGTGACCGACTAACCCCAGGGACCTGAAATCCTGGCCCTGAGCTAAGAGGATGAAAAGGACCTCCCCAGATCGAGTCCAGAGAGGCCGCATACCGATGGTCAGGTGATTCCTGCCTCATTCAAATCTTCTGTGGAATTTCTTTAGTACATTCCTTCCAGCTTTCAAATGTTTTATTGAGATGTGATACAGTAAAGTGTGTTGAGCTGCCAACCTTCAGCCTGCAACCAAATCATCTTGCCCTTGTCCATGTCCACAGACCGCCACCCTCATCAAGGGGGAGACTCTGCAGCCCGGGGGCCGCGGCCTCCCTGGCACTCTCCCCGTGTGGCTGGAGGGCCCAGGCCACCACTCCAGCTTCCTGGGGACCCCGGACCCACGCACTCACCTGCCCCTGCTCGGCCAGCGCCTTCTCAAGGTCTTCTATCCGCGTCTGCGCCCGCTGCACTTCTGCTTGTAGCTGCTCACGGGTCTGTAGGATGGGAGGAGAAATACATCAAATTTTCTCTAAAAGCCAGGACACGCCCACACAGACGGAGACTTTCAGAGGACTATGTGCCCTTCGGTTCAGCTAATGGAGAAAAGGCTGCTCACTCCTTTGGAAGGAATGCTCTGTAAGAAAGGGAGATCTTGAAGCCTTACTTGAAGCCAGCGACATCACTGGGATTACAGGGGATGATCTATAGATTAATTTTGAGGGATTACTAGGGAAAACCCTTGTTTACAGGATGAAACAGCCCATGAGGACGATTAAGGCCTGTTGGGTGCTGGCCACAAGGCTTTGTTTCAGTCTCCTGGAGGACAATGACAATGACACGCACAGACGGGCTTGCTGAGCGGTCTGCCCGGCACAGACTCTGAGATGGCACCTGCCCCTCTGCTGGCCCTGGCTTCCCTTCCTTTTCCAAATTTTGCTTTCACTTAACTACTTCCCCGGGAGCCTGTCCCTCGTTTAGGAGACCAGCCCTCAGTGCCCTGATGCGTGAAAGTCCCCACGAGCACCACCTGGGCTTCCTGGGGGTCTGGGCGGCCCTCCTTTGAGTTAATTTGCTGTTGTGAGGTCCAAGCCACAGGGCACTCTATCCCAATGGGAGCTCCAGCTCCCCTATGAACAGCTGCCAGGGCAAATGGACGAGAGGTTTGGGGCCGGTTGGGCACAGGGTCTGAGGGTCCCTCAACTTGGGGAGGGCAGGCACCCCGCCCTGGCCCTGGGTCCCAGCCTAGCGCTGCTTCCCAAACATTGGATCTTAATTGCCTCCGTGAGCATTACAGCCCAACAATAACCACGGGAGGGGAGGGCCCGGCCCGTAGGTGAAGCGATGCGAGTGTCCCTGCCAAGGCCAGGGGTCAAGCGGGGAGGAGCCCAGCAGGAGCCGGGAACGTCGTGGAGTAGAAGTCAGTTAGACCTTAACTTCTCGCTCTGCGTCCAGCGTCCCTCCGACCTGCTCCTGCAGCAAGGCGTAGGCTCGCTGCAGGGCCTGGTACTCCATGGTCAGCTGCCGGAACCTCAGCTCCGTCTCCTCCTTGGCCACGCCCTGGAGAGCACACAAGACACAGCATTAGAGCCCGGGCCTCCACCTGGGGACCTGGGGAGGGGAGCCCTGAGCCCCCAGGGTGAAAGACCTCGCAGGCCGGGGGCCAGGGCCGGGGGCTCAGCTGGGGTCCCACCTGCCAGCCAAGCTGCCCTGACCTGGGACCCTCCGTTCCTAACCAGGCTAGCCTGAGGCTGCTCTGCCCAGAAGGGTCAGAGGAGGAGAGCTGGGCACTGTGAAAGGCTTGAAGCCCCCCAGGAGTGCATCTCCTCCCTGCCCGCCTCACATTACAGGCTCCCTTCCTGCCTCCTTCTGGCTGCAATCACGCCTGCTGCCCCAGGGAGAAGGCAGGCGGCTACTGCTGCCTTCTGAGGGCCCCACTGGACAGAGGAGAACAAGCCACAGGTCTGGCATGGGAGAGTGGCCGTGTCCAGGAGTGATAAGCATGAGTCCTTGGCGTTGGTGCCAATCCCCACTACTGGGTGGTTCAGACCCCCCCCACCGCTGCAGCCTTTTGAGAGGGTGGGGGCTCTCTGCGCCATTCTGCAGAGGGGGCACTGGCACAATGACGGGCATGCATTCGAAGGAAGGGGGGCACAGGCCACCAGGCAGCCAACAATGAGGAGTGTCTCTCACTGTGCAAAATCGGGGACTATTGGGGGGCACAGCCACTGAGGGTCACTTAGCCCACCTCGCCAGGGAGCAGGCCTCCAGGGAGCAGGGTGCCGACCCCGATCCGCCTGTCCCCCTGCCCCGCCCGCCCAGGACTGTCCAGAAGCCGCTGCAGAAGGTACCTCCTCCAGGTCATCCTCTGGGGTGCACGGGGTCTGGTCCGTCCTGTCCGTTTGGTAAGAGATGGAAGAACCGTCGGATTCCAGGGAAGCCTCTTCATCATATCCAAAGAAGGTCTCCACAACAACCGGCTTCTGACCAAAAGGAACCATGTTAGTGCAAACCCAGACCCCGCCAGCAGAGCCACCAGCTCCCTTGGGGCCTCTGGGCCTTCTCCTGCCTCCTCCTTTGCTGCCCAGCTGTAGGGCCAGCTGCATGGCCGCACCCCCAGCGCACTCTAGTCTTCATCCTCCACTGTCCCCTTGGGGGCCGCTCAGGGCTGCCCGACCTCAGGCCAAGGGAGCCGCCATCATGGTTGTTCTGGAAGCGGGGGCTGGTGGAGGGTGGAGTGCGAAGCGGGCCTGGAGGTCTGCAGGGAGGCAGATAACCCCCAGTGGGGAAAGAGGCCCTTCCGTGGGGGACACTCTCTGCGGTTCCCCAGGGCAGTGGTACTCAACATCTGCCACTGTGCACGGTGACATGACACAGGATCAACATGAGCACTGGTCTTAACACATAGCACGTGATTACTTTTCTAGAATCCATTTTTGTTGTGTTTTAAAAAGGATCAGTCCTTGAAAGGTTGGAATAAAAATAAAAACAAAAGCAAAAACAGGTTCTTCTCCAGCTGGTTTGAGAGGCCCTGCCTAGCGGATGCCCCCACGGCTCACCTCTGTCTTCGGCGAGTCTGGGCTCCCCTTCCTGCAGGCCCCTCTCCCCTGAGCACCCTCCACCCCTTCCCCACTGCTCCCCTCATCTCCCCACCTTCCAAAAAAGGTTTCCTCATCTTGTTTTAGAAATATTACAAAATCCAAGCCCACCATCTTCTCTCAGTCACACTCAAGGTCCCTTCTTTCCTTGGTGACTCCGTGAATCTGGCTCCAGGTCTCCTTGCTGGTTCCTGTGCTGGGACCTTCCAGTAAGCTTCTCCCGGGGGCCCCTGCGACCACCTGCTGCCCCACAAACCAGTCGGTGGTTCTGGTCCTACACGCCCCTGGTGCAGTGTAGAGGGGACCAAGGCCACCTCCTCTGACCCCTCCCCAGACATCCTGTGTCCTCCAGCCTCCGCTTCTCCCCATGACGGCCCCCACCTGAGCAGAGAGGCCCCAGGGTGCTGACCGCCTGCTGAGTGGAGCCCTGGCCTCTCCCAGAAATGCTTCCCCTGTACCTACGACCCTTTTCCGGACTTCTCCACTGAAATGTCCAGAAAATGGGCAAACTGAACAAGCACAAACGTGCTTTATTAAACCCCAGCCCTCCTGTCGGCCCCTCTGGTCTGTGATTATCCAGCCTCAGTCACGTCAGCCGGCCTGGCCTCCTCCACTTCCTCCTCCCCCCGTGTCCGTCACCCACTCTATCGACACCCCTCCTGTCCAGCTCCCTGACACACTCTCCCTAACTCCTGGCCCAGATGGCCGCAGTAGCCACCTAGGTCCTCCTCTTGCTGAAGCCACGAGAACGAGCCTGCTGAAGCCCCATCGGCCCCTTCGTGTTCCAGCTCACGGAAGCTCACCGGCCTCTGAGGCTGGAGTCACTGCGGCCGATGCTCCAGGCCTTCACAAACCGACCTCCCGTCTTCGGCCCCCGAGCCCGTTTTGCTCATTGATGGCTCCTGACTCGCTGGCTTCTCCCTCCTCCCATTTCACGAAAGCGCCGGGACAGTGGGGGGCCCAGGTGGAGAGGGTGGGCCTCCTCCAGCCAGTCCATTCCACTAGAACTGTGCTGTCAGGCTCCCGGGCCTCCAGATAATCTCTAAATTTGTTGTTAGTGCTGTCGAGTCGATTCCAACTCCTAGCAACCCTGTGGACAGCAGAGCAGAACCCTGCCCGGTCTTCTTGCGCCATCCTCTCCCCTTCTAGAGCTCTATCAGACAATGCTCTGCTGCTGTTCACAGGGTTTTCATGGCCAATTTTTTTAGAAGTGGGTGGCCAGGTCCTTCTTCCTAGTCTGTCTTAGTCTGGAAGCTCTGCTGACACCTGTCCAGGGGTGACCCTGCTGGTATTTGAAATACTCGTGGCATAGCTTTCAGCATCACAGCAACAAGCAGCCGCCACAGTGTGACAATCACAGACAGGAATCTCCAAATACCCTGAAATAACCCTGAGGAGAGAGGCCCTGACACCCTCTCTCTCCTCCTACAGGGCTTTCTAAGGGCCAGACAAGCCAGGATTTGCACCTAAGGAATATCTAACAGTTTGTATGAGCAACATTGTTGATTGTTCAAAAATTAAACAAAAAAATACATAACACACATTTTGCATAAAGCAGGACACAAGTTAGGTCCTTTGGGAATGTCTTCTAAATCTTCTTTATTGTAAAACATAGATTTATCAAAAAGGATTGTACTGCAGAGAAACTAACCCAGGTCTTCAAATTCCCTAGGGGCAGAGGTCAGCCCTGGAGGAACCTGTGTGGGGCCTGTAGATACACGTGCTGCAGCCTGCAGCTGTGGCCGGGGACCCTGTGATGGTGAGGCGGGCCCTCTTGGGCACAGGATGGCCACGGCTCATCCTCAGGGCCGTGTGTCCCAGGCAGACCCGGGAATTCAAACTCCTCTGCAGGGCAGTAGGAAGGCCAGTGTCCCATGGCTAACTCCTCCTCCTTATTATTGTCATGAATTCATATCTTCTCTTGGAAATTTAAAAGAAATAAGGTTGAATTTTTAAATTTAAAATTATAAACAGAATATTTACTTTGGTCCTGTTTTGGTTACTTCACAGTAACAATTTTTAGAAATAATGAAATTATCTTCTTTTCACCTCCAAATAAAGAGAGTCAATCTGATTAAGTGGCTTTTTTAAATACACATTTTATGTACGCACACGTCAACATTTTCCTGCTTACCTTGGGGAGTTTCGCCATTTTCTTTCTTTGTTTCCGATATCTTAAAAGCTTATCACGCTCCTGCAAAAACCAGTTGAAGAGATCTTTTAAGCAGTTGAACAGCTCTCTCAGTTTAATCTTTCTCTGTTGTCATTTTGAATGGACTTAGAGGAGGACGTCAAGATTGGCATATTGTCCACATTATCATAAATACACCAGAATGTAAGGCCCCGCTCAGGGCAGTTCACTCCGAAGGTCTGGATGGCTCATCTTTTCTGCTGGGGATCAGGATAAAGGGAGGGATCGCCCGTTTAGGGGGCTCTGAGCTCATGACGCTCCCTCATCCTCCAGCTTCCCTCACGGTCTGCGGCTGGGGGCCCGTGCAAGGAGCAGGGGATGTGAGCGGCACACACAGAAACGGGAATTCGAGAGGGACGATGGCCCAGCCTCCCGCACACTCTCTGAGCAGATGTTCGCAGAAATGGCGTGCACAGACACGTGGAGACGGACCTCCATAAACACGTAAGGAGACCAATGACCGTTTCTCTCCAGGGAGCTATGCTGCATCTTCGTGACCATGATTGTGAACCAGCCAGGCCCAGACCGCCAGTCCGTGTGGAGGGGGGAGGAACCTATCTGGGGGTGAGTGCCCCAGAGAGGGAGCCATCTGACCCTCGGGCTTTAATAAAGGGAATGACAAGCAGAGCTGGGCGCTGCTCCTGCAGCCGTCACCAAAGGCCAACGTTCCCTGGCATCTGTCTGACTCTAATGGATGCGTGCTCTGGGTCACCACGGCAAAGCCTCTGGGCAGGTGGTGCCACAAGACCAAGATCCGCCCTGAGTACTGGCACCGCCTCTATCTGGTCCGGAAGGGACCCCTGGCACAGGAAAGGTCTCAGGGATAATGCACTGGAAAATGGGGTGGGTGTCAGGAGAGGGGTACAAGCGGTACTTACTAACACGCTCTTCACGTAGCCGGCGGTTTCCAGGGTCTAGGAAGAGAAGACAGCATGTGGGAGAATTAGAGCCCAGACCTTGCTCCGCAGGAGCCCCAACGCCCCGCCACACACCCCAAACCCCTGCTGCCTCCTGACCGCAGACGGTGTGGCTCTCGCCCCTGCCTGAGAGGGAGGTCCTACCTGGCCCTGACGGTCCTCCCTCCCTCCCTAAGCTGACCCCCTGAGGGCACCGTGAACCTGCAGAAGCACCTTCAGTTCAGGGTTGGGAAAATCACTTGCCTTTCAGAAATAATGTGCATTTGTAATCGACCGATATTTCTTCCTTTTCCTATTCCCCCATAAATTCGTATTATTGTGGGGACTGATGATCACTGGGTCATTGAAGGAGAGGTCAGGGAGGTCACGGAAGGCTGTGCCGGGAGACCCCAGCCCACAGCCCGTCGGGGCAGGGGCATTTTCACGTCCCATCTCATGTTACTTTGGAGGCGACTTCAGTCATTGAAGCAAGAGGCCAGTGCTTCCAGGCCGTGTGTCACCAGAGACAGAGAGGGACACTGCCGTCCCTTCTGCTGCCCCCGGAGGACACAGAATGACCAAGGCCACTAGTCTGCAATGATCTGACTGTGGGGTCAGTCGGGATCCCAACAAGAAGCAGAAGGCGCCCCAAATCAGGATGATTGGAGGAGCGTTTGATGAAGGACTATTTGTAAAACTGTGCTGGGTGCCACAGAGATCAGGCAGTGTAGACGGCTGGTTGAGACCCTGAAGAGATATGCCCACAACCTAATCCCCAGAACCTGGACTGTGGGCTTATTTGGAAATTGGGTCTTTGTGGGTATGATTAAGTTAGGGATCTTGAGAGGAGACCATCCTGGACCAGGGTGGACAAGTGTCCAGAGAAGAGAAGAGAAGAGAGAGACACAGAGAGACACAGAGAAGCCCTCTGAAGACCGGCAGAGACTGGAGTCATGTGGCCCATGGCCACCAGTAGCTTCCCCGTGACAAAGAACGGCCACGCCCCCAGCACCTTGGGAGGGTGCGGCCCCACCACCGTCTTGATTTTAGAGTCTGGCCTCCAGACTGTGAGAAGAGAAGCTGCAGTGTTTTAAGCCCCCAGCTGGGGGGGCTCTGTTATGGAGGCCAGGAAATAATCCCAGTGGCATTGCTGCTCCTGAAACCCCTGGTCCAAAGGCGTGAGGACAGGAATCAGAGCGTCTTGGGGAGGCCTCGGCCAGCATGACCAGGGTGGAGGGACCCGGCCCAAGACGAAACCCAGGGAGGGGCCAGGAAGACAAACGCAGGTTCTCCCCCTCCATCTCCCACGGGGCTCCCCGTTGGCCAGACCCCCAGAGCCAAAGAGTGAGGGGCCGAGTGTGTAACCCCTGGGGGCAGCAGAGAGCCAGAACGGGGAGGGCGCCCAGTCACCTTGGAGAGCTCGTCTATGAGGCTCTGCTGCTCCACAATCTGCAGCTTCAGGAAGTCGACTTCTCTTTCATCTTGACTCTGATCCAGGTCATTCAAGGAACTGGGTCTCCTTATGATTCCCGCTCTCTGTCTCTGAAAGAACAGCCAGAGTGCATTACAAGGGGTGGAGCGAGGGGATCGACTGGGTGGTGGGAAGCTGGGGGTCTGCATATGCCTGAGCAATCACTGGTCACCCCTTAGCTATGGGGTGAGGGAGCCTCTCTGCTCAGGCCTTGGAGCAGCCCGGCTGCAGAGCCCCAGGGAAGCCAAGGCCTGTATCTTGGCTGATCCCTGTAACAGGGCAGGGCCGTGCAGCCTGGACTATGTGCACATGGGGTAACTCTGCACCCCAAAGACGAGATTGTGCAAGCTGTTCATGCCACTTCACACTCCACCGCCTCTGCCAAATGCAGAGTGTGGAAAGATGGGGATTTCTGCAGAGAAGGGTGTTGAGGGCACCCCTGACTGCCTCCTCTACTTCATGCTGAATTACTCAGGCTAAACTCTCGCTCACAGCCTCCAGGGCCCGCAGGGCCAGAAGGAGCACACAAGATGTAGCTAATCCCCCACACTCTGCTTGTGACTGCAGCAGGAGTGGAACCTCCCCCACTCCCCGCTCCATGCCCCATGCCTGGCCTGCTCACTCCTTTCCCCCCACTGCCGGTATCCCTGGGGCTCTCACTATTTCTGCCCAATATTCCCAGAGTTGGAAGATGGCTGGTCCAAGCCCCTGGTGTTAGATGGGGCAATAGGCCTGGGGAGGGGAGACACAGTAACTTGCTCAGTGACCTCTTAGACGCAGTGTTACCCTTCGTCCACACTGTCACTCCCTGAGGCAGGCGCCTGTGACCCCGGGACCTCAAATGTCAGACCCTCCCCTAAGGCCTTCTCCCTCAGTGAGCAGGCCTGTGTCAGCTCCCGTCCCCACAAACGTACGTGAGACCAGAGGCTTGGGTGAAAGCCCACAGCCTGGCCTGGAGATCTCATTATCAAACCTTGGGTGTGACAAGTTGGCTACACACCAGTGCGGGCACATCCTGCTGGCCCGCCGGACCCCTCAGGCCCTTACCATTTCTATGTTCTCCTGGGTGACAAATTTTAACTTGTTTTCCATTCGACGTAAAGTGTGGGACAGGTCTTCATTTTTCCGAGTAAGGCGCTTGTTTTTGTCCAGCAATGGCTTGTACTGACTTTCAGCTTCTCTTAAACGCTTTAGCTGAAAGACAAAATTAATTACACAGCATGATGTTTCTAAGTGTCACGGAGAACCAACAGCTCCACACAGAGTTGGCAAACAGCAGAACAAGCTTCGGCCACAGCAAAGGGCAGCCATCTGGGGCCAATGCTCTATTTTGCCAATAAGAGTCACGGTAAACTCATCTGGCCCATGGCCCTTTGGGGCACTCTGAGCAACTCACACACCTGCAGGACAAGTCACTGGCAAATCTCAATGGCTATAAGGACTAATGGTGATTGCGTCACCGAAGGGTGAGGTTCTCACACATCCCAGAAAATGTGCAGAACTGGGGTACTTTTGCCCCAGTAATATGGAGCAGAGATCAGCCAACTAGCGCCTGAGGCCCATATCTGGCCCCCCATCTGGTTTTGTTAATAAAGTTTTATTGGAAACAGCCAAGAGGGCTGGATGCAAGGCCGGCCCTTGTCACCATCACTTCTCCTTTCTACAAGAAATGGATGCACCCCAGCTCCTCCCACACTGTAGCCATAAAACGATAGGATCCTGAAGATTCCCCCTCACCCCTCTGCCCCCCGTCACTCACCAGTTCATTCCTTTCTTCCGACAGCAAGGCATTTCGGTCCTCAAGTTTCCGGATGATTGCACTTAACTCTGCAATTTTAAGTTGGAAGCGCCGAGCATCCTTTTCATCCAACTGCTGTTCCTAAAACAAAAATCAACTGCAAATAACTGTTCGTAGACACAGACACAAAAAACCTTTGCAAATCCCAACACACCATGGAAACCCAAGGACTTCTGTGTCATGATCGCCAGTAATTCCGAATGGCTGGTGGGCGGTTGTGGACCCTCCTAGGGGAAGGCGACTGCTGCCCAAACTGCACAATGGGGACAGAATGGAAGGAGCAGAATGTCCAGAAGTATGCAAATGTAGAGGGTGAGGGCGTGCAAAGGCAGGCACAAGTGTGGGTGACGCCAAGACAATAAGGGAACCAGCTCCCTGTTCTCCTGTGGGCCCTGCTGCCTGCAGCCTTCAGGAAGGGCTGCCCTGCGCTGCAGGCGGGGACATCATCTTCCTACTGTTATAACACGAGCACAGGAAAAGTATTCAGCTGAAGACTTTCAAAATTGGTTTCCCAAGAAGTGTGCTCCCTCAAATTGCGTTTCTAAAAGGTGACTTTTGGAACCAGTGGAGCTTCACTCAAAAATCAATGAAAACACTTTGATCCAGTTTCAGAATCTCTCTGGAGTGAAGGCAATCTATTGAGTGCCAGAGCAGGAGCTGATTTTAATTCAGTTAAGCCATTGATAACAAGATTAAAAAACGTCATTTCCTATCCTTGAAATGTCACTCTCCTAGGGCTGGCTCAGCTCAGACACGGTTGCATCCTCAAAGCACACAAACACGTGTCCAGGAAGGACCGAGGAACGGTTCCTCATTCAGCAGGTGCAGGAGAGGCCAGGGAGCAGACCCAGAAGGACCCGCATGGAGGGTCCGTGGAATTTAGACCCCCTCCCGGATTTCCCAGAACCACTCCAGAGGGCTCTGAATGAGGAGCAGCAATGAGGAGATGGATGGTGTCACAGCTGTACAGCTCTTGGCTGCCCCCGCACTGTCACGGCAGCCTGAGGAGGACCAGAAAAGTAGCAGGTTGCACGAAAAGTGAGTGGGAGGGTGACTGGTGACGTGAGTGGCAGAAATCACTGCGTGAGGTCAAAGCCGGAGATGCAGGGTAGCAGGGAGCCAGGAGCTGGCCCTCCCGGGCAGGAGGGCAAAGCTCGTGCATGGAGATGGAGGCAGCACAGACTCATCTCCCACCAGCCCAGGGCAGGAGCCACTACCAACAAGTACCAGGGACCCTTAGTGACCTGGGGGCCCGGTAGCTGCAGGTGGGCTCCAGCTGGAAGCCTGAAGCCTCGGGGGTCCATGGGAGGGTGATCAAGTGAAGGCCAGAATTATGCCACGTTAGCAAGGAAGGAAGAAAACAAGTCTGTCCGCCCTCTCAGCCAAGCCTGAGAAGCCGAGGGGTCCAGGGTCTGGCTGGCGGGCTGCAGACATGGTCGGCGTCCCCAGGGACGGAGGGCTCTGGCTCTGGACCTGGGCTTGGGACTCCCTGGGAGTTGCCTGCATGGGGCGACACAGCCGCGGGCAGCGCTGTCTGTCTGTGACACTGGGGTGTCCGGGCGAAGCATGGGGAGGTGCTTACAGGGCTTCCCGAGTGGTCTGAGGCGTCTCCTGCACCGCTTGCATAAGGAAGTTCCCGTCTGGGGCTGCCCAGGTGCCGATCAGCCTCTTTGACCTGGGACAGCTGCTCATCTAAAGCCTCTTTTTGGAGCTGCAGTCTCTGAGCATGCCCGGCTTGAACCCCTAACTCTCTCTCCAGCACGAAGACTGCTCTGTCTTTAAATTTTATCTCCTCCATCTACAAGGAGAACAGAACACAATCACACACGCAGGCAGGGTGCAGATCTGCAGTTACCATAGAAACAGGCAGAGGACACTTGCGCACAAGCATCGGGGGGCTCCACACGGCAGCAGCCCTGCCAGCATCTCTGAGCTTTGAGAGTGGAAGCAGAGCAAGCAGCCGTGGACCGAGAGCCAGGAGCCCCACTCCCCGGACCACAGCGTGACTCCCTGGCAGGGCTGGCCTCTGCTCTGCCGGCTCAGACCAGCTGGTGCAGCTGACACCTCCGTCCTGGGACTCCGTGCATCCCTGCCCAGCCTCCTGGGCGCCTGGCAGGACCACCCTCTCCAGCGCTGGCCTGCAGGAGCTCCTAGGCAGCCACAGGGCTGGCGTTGTCTGGCAGGGTCCAGAGAGGCCACCTCCAGCTCCTGCCTCCTGCTGTGCATTGGGCAGAACAGGGGGACTCCCCGAGTTCCCCCAACTCCGTCAACAGGAGGGCATGATGAGCAAGGTTCATCCTAAAACAGGCGGGCTGTGAACCTGGAGAAGTAGAGGCCTGGGGCGAAAGCCCTGCGGCCTCTTTCTCTTTGCTCCAAGGGGTGCCTGGCCTGGGAAGGGCTGGGCAGTGTGTGGGGAGCTAACACTCTCGTCCTTCTGCACCAGCCTCTCGCCCGGCTCCAAGGTGTGGATAGGAAGCGGGGGTGCTGCCCAACTGTTTGCAGGCAGCTAAGGTTTGGCGGGGGGGTCCCCGGACAAGCAGGCTCCAGAGGGGAGGATAGGAGTGCCCTGTGTGTCTGACCCACCTCAGCCTCTGCATGCCGCCCAGCTGGCGGCTGCGAGGGCTCCCTCCCCCCCGCTCCCTACAGTGCCCAACCTCCTGACAGCTGCCAGGAGCCCTGCCCGACACAGCTGCCACCTGCCTCCCAGCACCCAGCACCCCTCATCAGGGCTCCGGGCTGCCACACGCACGTCCTCGGCTAGAGGGGGGGCCGCTGCCCTTGGAGGGGATGGCAGAACAGACCCCAATGCTGCCCATCATTCAGACAGACAGACTCAGGCGCTGTGAGCATCATCACAAACAGTGTTAGATTTACAAGAAGACTCGGTTTAAAACAAATTTTCAAACAACAGAGTGGGATAGGATATCTTCCTGCTTTACTTGCTATTTAAGTTTAAAATAAGCTAATAAATCTGCCATCTGCTGAAGTCAGCTTGGAAACAAAGACACGAGATGTCTAATTAGCCCCAATCACAGAATTCATGGGCTAGCGATGAACTGAACAGAATAAAAGAAACCCTTAATTGCTAAATTCCCGTTTACTGGAGCACACAGAAATACGAAAGAGGCGACACAGCCAATCAGTGAAAACAAAGAGGCCAGTGGAAACAGACTCATATTAATAAGCAGCTATACTCTATGGCCCAACATTTACACTCTCACACACATACTTCAGAAACGTCACTTTTCTTTCATCAGGAAACAAGAAGATAAGAGTCTCTATATACAGATCCCACTTAAATCAGCTACTTAGACAGACAGTTTGGACCAAAAAGCAGACCTCCCTTGGAAGCCACACATAAGTGTCCCAGGATGCGGCCACGTTAGATGACCCACCCAGACGTGGAGCTTCATGACCTGCCCACAAAGGAAATGTGAGGAAAGTGGTTTTCACAGAGGGGCAGGATCTGATTTTGTGTGTGTGTGTGTGTGTGTGTGTGTGTGTGTGTGTGTAAGATTAGCCCTAAGCTAACATCTGTTGCCAATCCTCCTCTTTTTGCTGAGGAAGATTGGCCCTGAGCTAACATCCGTGCCCCATCTTCCTCTACTTTATATGTGGGACGTCTGCCACAGCATGGCTTGATGAGCGGTCCGCAGGTCCGCGCCTGGGATCCGAAACTGCGAACCTGGGGCTGCTGAAGCGGAGCTCTCGAACTTAACCACTACACCACCAGGCCGGCCCCCTAGGATCTGGTTTTTTGAAGATGGGAAATCACTTTAAGTTCAGTGACAGTGTCTCCAAGGGAGTCCTCCTAGAGCTGCGGTCTCTTGTGCAGCGTTTCCGTTGTGCCTGAGATGCCGAGAGTCCTCAGCCAAGGGCACGTTCCTGTGTCTTATAATCCCATTTACACACAGAGGCCTGTTTGTGAAGGAGAAAGTGCATACGCGTGACGCAGATGCTCAACTGAGGTGGAGAACTTGCTTCGTGGGGACATGTGGGGTCCCCTCCTCACGTACAGGGGGCTGTTTCCAACTCGGGGCCCATATTCAAATACCGGTAACAGGATGGCGCCAATGCCCAGCCAGACCAGGGAAGCAGTAGCAGACGGTGTGGGACTGGGGGCTGCACCCCTGTGCCTGTGACTCCCTTCCTGCAAGGATTAACACAGCGTCTGGTGGCGAACCTCAAAGGCTCGAGGCTCTGAGCCACTGCCCTGGTCCCCCTATCCCTCCCAGGGGGCTGAGGGGTCCCGGGGAGCAGCTCTATAGAGAGCACCCAGGGACAAGCCCTGTCCCCTGTCTTATGTCATTGCCCACTCCACACCCACACCCATGCTGGGTGATCAGCCCTCCCGAGACCAGGACAGGGGCTTTCGAAGGTGAAACTGGGGTACAGCCACCTTCCTTCACCTGGACCCCTGCAGTGGCTTCCAACTGGCCTCCCTGTGTCCACTCCTGTGCCAGCTACAGCCTGTTCCCCTCACAACCACAGTCATCTTCAAAAAACGAGAATCAGATCTCAGCACTGCCGTGGTCTAAAAACCCTCCAAGGGCTTCCCCGGGTGCCAAGAGTAAGACAGAATCCTTACTGGAGCCGGCTAGCTTCCACATGAGCTCCCCAGGACCCCCTCATTCATGAGCTCCCCCAGGCCCTCCTTCCATGAGCTCCCCCAGCCCCTCCTTCCATGAGTTTCACCAGCACCCCCTCCTTCCAAGAGCTCCCCCAGCACCCCCCTCCTTCCATGAGCTCCCACAGCCCCTCCTTCCATGAGCTCCCCCAGCCCCTCCTTCCATGAGCTCCCCAGCACTCCCTCATTCATGAGCTCCCCTAGCACCCCCTCATTCCATGAGCTTCCCCATCCCCCATCCCCTCATTCCATGAGCTCCCCCACCTCCTCATTCCATGAGGTCCTCCAGCCTCCCCTCATTCCATGAGCTCCCCCAGGCTTCCCCCATCACTCCCAGTTACAGAGGGTGTATGGAAACCTGAGGGAAGCCCTGGGAGTGGCGGGTCCCTAGGGAAGGGGCGTGGGGGAGGATGCTGAGGCCCAGAAGATTGCCTTCGCTTAGAGGAGATGTCCTCCCCACACAACCCACACACCTGACTCACCCCCAAGCACAGAACGTGCTCAGCCAGATGCACAGAGCTAGAACTCCTAGGTGGAGTCTGGGAACCTGCATGTCACAAGCACTCCAGATTGCAAAGCACACCGACAGGATCTAACCACTGCCCCACAGTGCTGAGGGCCCCCCACAACGTGTAACCCTGCGACGCTCACCCCGGGCACCATCGCCCTCCCCCGTGTGGCCACTCACAGCTGTGGCAGCTCCCATGTGGGGAACCACAGCAGGGAACCAGGGGACAAGGTCACTCCTGGGGGTGGGGCCTTACCTGTGGGACCTCTCTCACCTTGCACGGTGCAGGTGAGCACACACCTACTCCAGTGAGGACTGCTCCCCAGAGAGCAAACACACGGACAAAGCCTTTGCGGTGTCCGGTTGTGGTTGGCTGAAATTCCCATCTCTGATCTTCAGCAAAACCCAAGAACTGCCCAGGAGCCAGGGGCCAGGGACTGTGACAAAGCTGCCTCTATATTTAATAACATCATTTCTGAAGACAGACTCATGCCCAGACTCTGCAAGTCTCCATCAGAGAGTAAGGACCGCCCCCCGGGGTGGGCCACTCCCCTGAAGCCGGGCCTCCCTGCAGCCCCGCGGGGGTGTCACCTCACTCCCTCAGGCTTCTCGCCATGGGCCTTAAGGACTGCTTGTTAGATTCCCCTTCAACGAGCTGTCTGGGCAACTGGGTGAAGGGGGGCAATACATATCACAGAGTTTTATGAGAAGGCTGGAATTGATTTTGGCCTGTACTTCTTTGGTTTTATAGAATTTTTAATAACAGTCTGAGCTTGTATTTCAGCGAATGCACTTCAGTGTGCAGTAGATGCGTGCACGACAGACCCCCCTCTCAGAGCCAGTAATAACAGTGCATGAACGTGCCATGAGGCTGTTCCCAGGCCCTAGAGCCACACCTGCTCCCCGCCCGTTGGCCAGGAACCCCCCCACCACAGGGGCCTGGCTTCTCCAGGGATGCTGTGTGGGATGACACAGCTGAGGAGTCGCCTCTGGAGCCTTCCGAGGCCCAGGCTCCCATTCTGTAAGATCTGGGGGCGCTGTGCAGCAGAGTCCTTGGAGGCCCTAAAACAATGGCCTGGGGCTCACCAGGGAGGTCCTGATCCTGTAGTTACTTCCTGAAAGGGCCCCCCTCCAGGGCATCCTGATGCATGTCCAGATGCAGAAGCACCTCTGACCCCTCAGGTCCTTCCCACTGTGACGGGGGCAAGGTGGGGCACTGCTGAACCCCGTACAACCTGGTCTCTCCCGCCCCCAGGGAGCGGCCTCACAGACCACTCTGCATCCAGCCCTGCTCTGGCTCTGTCTGGGTTGTGCCTGCTGGCCCCTGCCTCCCCACCTAGTCTCTCCTCCACATGGCTTCTCTTTGAGACCTCTGCACCCCCACTGGGGGCCACACCTCTGGCCAGCACCCAGGGTCCTCGGGTCAAGACAGGGACTTAACTGTCCACAGTTTCTCCTGGCTCTGGGTGGCAGAGCCTGGTTGCTCTGCTCCTGCCCATGCTCCAGCTCTGCAGGAAGGCCCCTCAGTCTCCCACGACATCAGGGCTGGCCCAGCTGCCTGCGGGGCTCTCTGAGATGGTCACAGGTAGCCACAGCCTCCCCCTCGGCACCGTGAGCCGCACTCCAGAAGACCCCAAACAGGCTGGCATCAGACGACAAGGGTTGGAAGGGCCAGAGCAAGTGGGCAGTGGCAAGGCCCCAAGATGCCAGCGAGTCTGGGCAAGTTGCTGCGGGGGAGCCTCTAGCTTTGAGCCACTTTGGGGGTTGTTGTGTTCTTCACAAAGTGGCCACCACTTGTTGAAATCCATTCATTCCCTCCCTCCTCCCTGGCCAGCGTGGCCTATCAATGAGCCTGGAGCTCCCGTCCTCCCCACAGGGCTCACGGAATTCAGGCTCCAGGTTTGCCATAAGCAGCGCACTCAGGGTGCCAGCCACACGCGGAATACTCTCTACAGAGACATGGAGGCACAGCGCTCCCCGCATGCTCACAGCCTCCGGGGTCAGGCTGCCCACGGCCACAGCTCCACCTTCGGGCCTGGGCTGCAGCAGGACTGCTGGGCCGGCCCTCACTCAGCTGCGGCCTGTCTGTCCACTGGCTCGTGCACGGCCTCCCGGGGGCCGCGGCCTGTGTTCACCCCCTGGTTCTAAGTCCACTGCCGGGCGGCGCGTGAGGAAGCGGCGTCCCCCACAGGCCAGCGCTCCCTTTGGCGCAGACCCAGGCAGCCATCACCACACACCGGAACGCGCGGTGCGAGGGCCCGGGGAACAGCAACCTCTTTGCCTGACATTCGTAAGGGACTAGGATTGTCAAATGTCCTCAGATGTAAGAGCAGGGGCGTCTCTCTGTGGGGGCCCTGAGGGACCCTCGACGCCCGCCCGGAGAAGGGCCTTGCTGGTCTCCCCAGGCAGCATCTCCGACCTCGCTGCACCAAGAGCTGTGCTGACAGGTCGTCCTGGGACCTGGGCCCACGTCCTTCCTCTGGCCTGCAGCGCCTCACCGGTCCTGCCCCTGGACCAAAGGGCCTGGCTGGGGCTCTGACCCCCTACTCGCTGTGCACTGCGACTGGGGGGCGGGGCTGCCTCTAGCCAGCGCCCCGCCGGCCTCTCCTCGGGCCAGGCCCTTTCTCAGACCTGCCCCCAGTGCACTCCTCCACCCTCCACTTCTGCTCCTGCCCTAGGGCCACCCCCTCTCTGGGCCACTTCCATCCCCACCTCCTCCAGAGCTGCCTCTGAGCTCCACTCCTGCCCCCAGGCGGGGACGTCACTCGGTCACACCCTCCCCGCCAGCCAGGCTCGTAGCACCCACCGCCTGCCTCACTGCTATGTTTTACTTCAGACACATCCGCACCACGGGGCCTGGGGTGTCGTCGCTAACTTCACAGTCGGGTTTAGGGGCTGGGATGCTCTCCCACCAGCTGGAGCCCTAAATGAGAAGATCTACGAGATGCCGAGGCCTCTGTCAGCTAAGAGGGCCCCACTGGAGCTGTGCCGCGAGGGAGACAGGGCCCCGGGCAGAGAGCCTTGGGCCTGCCGCTGGACTCGCGGGCGACCTGAACCGGCTCTACCACAGCAGCCAACCCTCGGAGCGCCTCCTGTGTGCAGGGCACTGGGCTGAGCATGTCACTGTGGTTTTCAATTTCATTTAAATCACACAAAAAACAAAATATTATTATATATATTATATAATACAGTTGGGCTTTGGGAACAGTGGCTGAGGTGGACTGAGGGGAGCTGTGTCCATGACGCCAGCAGGGGCAGCTGTGGGCAAGGCCAGCAGAAGAAAGCCCCTCCCAGCCACCATGTGGGACCCGTCTCCAAAAGAGACAGCTCACGGAAGGGGCCAGTGAAGCAGTGGGTGGAATGGGAGCCCACAGCCAATTCCCTCCCCATCGGGCTTGAATGAGACACAGAGTTTTGGACTATTGGGGCGGGGGTCTCAAAGGAGATGTATTGATCTTCTTGCTAATCGGGCATTCACGTCTTCAAGCATTGAAATGATAAATTAAGGAGATTCCCCAAACTGATTACGAATTCTATAGGAAAAATTGTAGAAAACTTTGAAATAAGCAAGAAAAGATTCTGGTTCCTCTTCTAGAAATGCTGGAGCCTCTGAGGGCCGTCTGACCGCACAGAGGTGTGCACCTTCATCTTTGACGAAGCTGTCCTACGACTGTGGAGATAGACGTTTACCTGGAGGAAACGGTTGGCAATGCAAACATGTCATGTCCACTGACGTATAAATGATTCCTGATGTGGCATTGCAAATGATCTTTCCCAGGTAGGCAACATGAACCTCTTTAGATCAAATCCTCATTTGAATTGGTTGCAACTTTTTACTTGTTTCCTCATTAACTAATGAGTTAAATAAAATTTTTGACATGGATTCGTTGTATATTGTATAAGAATCATGATTATAATCTCTGTGAAAATATATCCTTTCACAGTTTAGTTATAATCTCAATAAAAATTCCAACAGTTTTTTATTTAGGAAAAATGATTCTGAGGCTTATGTGGAAGTCTGAAGAGCCAAGAAGAGTCAAGTTACTCTTGAAGAAGAACAAACTGGGAGGACTTGTCCCTCCAGAAGGGGAGACATTATAAAGCTAGAGGGACAGACGATGGAGCAAATTAGAAAGCCCACTCATATAAGAATACTTAATACATGACAGAGGTGGCACCATGGATTGGGGGAAAAGATGGTCTTTTTAGTAAGGGCTGCTAGGACAATTGTGTATTCATATGGAAAAAATATAACTGGGCCTCTACTTTACAACACACACACATGCACACACACACGCACGCATGCACACATGCACACACAATCCAGGTGGGGCAAGGGCCTATGCATGAAAGACAAAACCATAAAGTTTTAAAAAGATAAAGCTTCATGGCTTCAGAATAAAAGGATTTCTTAAACAAGACACAATAAGCACCAACTCTAAAGGAAAAGATTGACAAGTTAGACTACTTTAGAATTTAAAGATTTAGGTCACAAAATGATACTACTAAGAATGCAAAAAGAAAACCCACAGAATAGGGGAAGATGCTTGCATTTTTATGTAAATTTTAGAATCAGCTCCTCCATGCCTGCAAAAAAGCCTGTGAAGATTTTAACAGGCACTGTGTTTGCCCTTGATGTTAACTTGGAGAGAAGTGTCATCGTAAGGATATTGAGTTTTTAAATCCGTGAACATGGAATCTCTATTTACTTAGCTCATCTTGAGTTCCTCTCAGCCATGTTTTGCAGTTTCCAGTGTACAAGTCGTGCACATCTTTGGTTAAACTTATTCCTAAATATTTTATTCTATTTTTATGCCATTATGAGTGGAATTTTTAAAAAATTCATTTTGGATTGTTTGCTGTTGCTAGTACAGAAAAATACGACTGATTTTTGCATATTGATTTGTATCCTGAAACCTTGCTGAAATCATTTAATAGTTCTTTTTTGGGAATTCCTTAGGGTTTCCTACATACAAAGTCATGTCACCGGCAAAAAAGACAGTTTTAACTCTTCCTTCCAATCTGATGTCTTTAATTTCTTTCTTTTGCTTTAGTGTGCTGACTTGAATTCCTCGGTTGGAAAAGACAAAAAAAGATAAAAAGAACAAGTCCCCAATAAAGTGGCTGCATTTCTTCCAGTTCATCTTAAAGTAAAGCTCCCACTCAACACACCAGGCCTCCTGTTGGGGTCCCTGCCAGGATGTGAAGGGTCCCCGTTCACTCAAGGAAACCCTCCAACATGAGAGACAGCAGCCAGAACAAATAAAAAGCCAGAAAGGCCTCTGAATGAACACAGACAATGAGAGGAACCAAAAAAACTTTTAAAAAAAAGCCAACTAGAATTCTTATACTCAGAGAAATGAGATGATATCACATCTATGAGTAAGAGAGGAATGCCAAAAAGATTTTATTTCAGGGAACACACATTTTTGAGAGTGAAATGTATGACGGCATAAATAAAAAATTAAACAGAAAAGTTAGAAGAGAAAGTCAAGGATGTTTCCTAGAAAGTGGAACAAAAAGCCAAGTTTGGAGAGAAAAATAAGAAAATCAGAGTGTTTATTCCAAAGCCCAACACCTGACTAAGAGGAGTTCTGGAAGGAAGACAGGGAAGAAAATGATGACAGAAGCAATAGAATAGAGCTTTCCAGGTGGAGGGACATGGGCGTCCAGTTAAAAGGGCTCCTGACATGAGCAGATACTCACATTTCAGGGCACCATCATAAGACCTCAGCATGCTCTGAGCTCAAGGAGAAGATCCTATAACTTCTGGGGGTGGAGTGGGAAGGGAAATAGGGCCAAATGAAGGATCAGGAATCAGCATGGCATCCACCTTCTTATCAGCAACCCAGGGAGTTAGAAGACAATGCAGAAACACCTTCACATTCCTGATGGAAATTGTTTCCAACCTATAGTTCCATACCCAGCTAAAACATCAAGTGTGAGGCAAGAATAAGAATCTCATACACACAAGGTCTCATAGAATTTATTTCCCATCCTCTGTTTCCAGGAAGCTATTAGAGAACATGTTCCACCAAAATGAGAAATATACATCAAAAAAGAAGAAGATACGGGAGGGATCTGACACCGGAGTGGGCCAGGGGCTTCCCAGGATGTCAGCGAAGAGAAATCAGGATGAAGGCAGGATTAGGGAGAAAACAGTCCAGGTGGAGACTGAAGGAGAGAGTGCTCCGGGAGGGATGTCTCAAAAAAAGGTACATGGACAGGATGTTTATGGTTTTTGATAGCATTGAGAGGAGATTTACCCTTCCGTTGGAAACTCAGGGGTGAACTCAGAAAATTAAGCAAATGAAAAAATTAATTCCAAGGAAAACAAAAGCATGTACAAGATAGGAAACGTAATTGTGAGTCACTTTGGGTCTTTAGTGAATGACATTTATGTAGCAATAATAATGCAGACAGTAAATATCCATGGAACCCAAGATGAAGTTCCAAGGGCGAGTGAGAGCCTCTCTTTCTGTCCCCCCAGACCCACCCCCTCCCTCAGCTCTGCACCCAGGAGGCTGGCCCTGTGCTCCCCTCTCCTGACCTCTGGTTTGGTTTGGCCAAATGGGAGCATGAAGAGCAGAGGTGGGAGGAGTGGGAGGTCTGGGTGTTTGCTGCCTCGGATCCCTGACTGGGCTGAGTCTCCCCTGCCCCCAGGCCACCCTCCTGTCGAGGCCCTCGCCACAGCTGCAGCACTTGCTCTGTCCTCTTCCCTTGGGCCACGGCTAGCCCCAGCCTCGGTCACCACCCCCAGGGGGTCTCTGCCCACACCTCTGTGAGTTGCCCTTCACTGAAGTCTGCTCTGTTACCTGTTTTGGGTGCACCATTTGCTCCTGCTGAGACCTGGCCAATGTAATTTAGGGGGCGGCTGGACTGGGGAGAAGGGCAGAAGGCCAATGGGGGAGCAGAGGAGGAGCTAAAACTGAGAAATCAACAAGAAGTTTAAGCATGTTTTCAAGAATTTGGAATAAAATCCAGAAGAATCATTAGAAGAACTGCAAGTTGTTGCCTCTGGGGAGTGCAAGTCAGGGGTGAGGGAGACCAAATGGAACTGCTGGTTTGTTTTAAGCCTTTGGTCACAAAGATAAGGCCACCTGCCTCCACTGCGAACACTGAATCCATGAGACGGAAGAAGGGTCGTGTGGACCTAGGCAGCGGGCGCTGATGCAGTGCCAACACATAGTCCAGGGATGGATGGAGAGTAGTATGGGGGAGCTTGGAACAGGGACACTCTGGAAAAGGACAGGGGACCATCCAGGTTGGGAATGTGTGGGGGCCCCCATGTGCACACTGTGGCAAAGCTGTATTTGCTTTACAGCTCTCCATTTCCCCTTCTGGGCCATGGGTCCAGAATGACGGCAACCTTTCTGGGCAGTTCAACATGGCGATACAGCCTGGAGGCACTTTGGGAATCAGAGGCCCAGGGAAGTAGGGAGAGGTGGCCTGGGTACATGGCTGTGCTGGCTGGAACGCTGGCTGCACCCAATTGAGGGGCATCCCAGGGGCCCTGAGTGTGGCCAGCAGCAAAGCCAGCTGGGTCCTGATGAAGCACACGGCAGGGAGCATGGGGCACACCTCTAAGGTAGAGCTCATTTCTCCCAAATGACCAAGGAGGTCCAGGCTCCAAGGGATGAGGAAAATCAGGCACAATCCCTCTAAGATGTTGAATATTCTCTTTAACTTCTTAGCACTGGGGTTCTGAGAACATTGACTCTACCGGTGCCTGCCATGGGACATCTGGTCTCTGGAACCATTAGGATGCACCGGATGAAGGTGCCAACTTTTGACCAACTTTGACCCACAAAGATGGCAACTTCAAATGGGGCAGCCTAACAGCGATGCTGTCCCAGACAGTGCACATGGCACAGGAAAGACAGGATGTCCTGTGGGACCCATGACCACCCCCCTGTGGGCCTTCTGGCCTCGCCTCTCTGGATCCAGTGAGCTGGACAGACTCTGCAGAACCCGCTAGTTACGGAGTATGCAACTCATGCCAGACAAACACTGGCCCCTGCTTGGCTTCGAGCTTAATCTGGGACTCTAAGAAGAGCAACCCTTTCGTCATAAATCCTTTTTGGGGAAGAGGAGAATGTTAACTTGAAGATGTCTTGTTCTGGCCCAAACTAGAATTGGGAAGTAAAGCTGGCAGGGTGTGGTGGGGATGGGGTCGGGGCAGAGGGCTGGAGCTTGGCCTGCCCTGTACCTGCCTGCCCATGTGCGTTCTGAACCGTATCCTTCTAAGAGCCTCGCATCCCTGCATCCTCAGAACCAACAGAGATGGTGTGAGGCACGCTTTGCTGAGAAAACAGGCCGGTGAGCGACTTGGAAGAGCTGCCCCCGCGCCCCGCCCCCTCCGCGCCCCCCCCCCCCCCCCCCGCGCCCCGCGCCCCGCGCCACGTACCAGCCTGCGGATCTCCCGCTCGCACTCCTTCTTGATGCGCGAGATCTCCTCCTGGTGCAGGTGGTACACGCTCCTGATTTCCGCGGCCTTGACCTTGTCGGCCTGGATCGCCAGCGTCAGCGCCTCCTCCACCTGCTTCTTGGCGCCCTTGAGCTCCGAGATCTCCTGCTGCATTTTTATCTTCTCCACCTCGAAGCCCTTCTTGGCCTCCTCCTTCGCCTCAGACAGCAGCACGGTCTTGACCTTGTCGGGGCCGCCGTCGCGCAGGCCGTGCAGCAGCGCCTGCAGCCGCTGGTTCTCGTTGTCCTTGATCTTGATGACCCGCAGCAGCTCGGCCTCGTGCTGCCGCAGCAGCGCCTCGCGCACGGCCTGCAGCTCCTTCATCTTCTCCTCGTGCAGCTTGGTCTTGAGCTCCGTGAGCAGCACGGCGTTCTTGTGCTGCTCGTGCTCCCGCACCTGCTTCAGCTCCTGGTTCTTCTCCCTCTCCACCCTGCTGACCTGAAAGACATGAGCAAGGCCTGTGTGCTGTCTGCGGCCCCACCTCTGCGTTTGCTGAAGCCTGACCACGAATTTTGGAAAGTTTTGTTTTTGTTTTCAAACTTGGGCGCTATCTTCCATTCAAGAATGTCTCCTTAAAATGTGGATTAAAATGGGATCGAGACTATTGGTGGAGAGCGCGAATGTGCACCCAGAGGCGTCGCAGGAGAATGCGAGGCTGGCAGCACTGCTGGCCTGGAAAGTAGGATTCTAGACACAGGGGTCCACAGAAATCTGCTCGGCTGCTTCATCTGGGAACAGGCTGTGCAGAGGAGGGCAAAACCATTCCCTCTGAAATGAGTCTGCAAGGAGAGCGGGCAGGACGCCCCTTGGGCACAGCCCTGTGGGGAGCAGGACTCCTGCCCTCCAGCCGGCTTCAGCCCCACCCCTTTCGGTCCATATAATGTGGGGTGTTGCGCTTATTCTTGGCAAATGGGGAAACCAATCTAGGCAGCTGAGTGCCTGTCTAGAAGATGTCTAACACCTAGATTTTGGGAAACACTCAGATTTTTTTACTGGATGTTTTCTTTTTATCCAGAAGCTTCGACCTTGGCTAAATGACCACACTCCCCACCATCTGGCACAAAGTCGATGCTCAAAATCTATTTATGGAATGAAAGAATGGCTGGGATCCAGATTTGCCCTGGGTCTACATGGGCCAGACAGTCGGGAGAGGCCCTGCCGCAGGCACGCTGAGTTCACCCCCTCACTGCCTCCCCCAGGCACGCTTTGGGTGCCATCTGCTTCCTGCTGGGCCCTGAGAAAAGCAGCCACCTGACAGACACCCTACATTTAACGTGTCCAAGCAGACACTTCATCACCCGCCCCCAGCTCCAAGGTCTGCATCCTCAGTCCATGGCACCTCGCCTGGGTCCATCGTCCTCAGACCCTGTCCTTCCCTCACGTCCCCCCAAGCCATCAGCAAATCTGCCAAGCCCACCTCCAGAGCGTACCCCAAGTCTATTTATGTCCCTGCTCTCCTGGGCCCAGGCCAACACCACCTCCTAACACCTCCCTAACACTCACTCTCCACGGGAGAGGGCTCTGCTAGCATGAAGCTCATCACTTCAGTCCCTGCGTAAGCCCCTTCTGGTGCATTTAGTATAAATGTGGAGCCTCTCTCGGCCGAAGAAGAGGGCATCATCCACAGGTCATCGAGCTACCTCCAGGAGCAGATCCTCATGGGAGAACAAGCCCAAGTTTCAACCTCACTCATGGGCCTCGAACGCCCCCACAGTGTGGGGTTCTTCCCTGCAGAGCTGTGTTAAGCTCTGACCCCACAAACCCTGGACACACCTGCCTCCCACCCTCCTCGCTCACTCTACCCCAGCCAGGCCCAGCTTCTCTGTCCCTCATCAGTGCCACTCCCGCTGCCCCCGGTGCCCTCCCGCAACCTTGGCTGCAACCTCTGCAGACGCCCATGGTCAGGAGCTCCTGTGCCCAGCCTGCCACAGCACCAACCCCATTACTTGGTGTCACTTTCTTCACAGCAGTTATCACTCCCTGGAAGTGCCTTATTCATCTCTCTCTCTGACTGTGTAGTCTCCCTCCCCTGCCAGAGCAAGTCTCCCTGGGAGGGGCCATGGGGGCTGTGTCAGCCTCGTCCACTCTTATTTCCCCATTAGGACGCACATGTCCTGACCAGCACATGACGCTGACCAGCAGTCCTATTGTCCACTGGGATTCCACCCCAAGACTTCCCTTAGGACGGCTCGGACCCTGCAAGGCCTGGAGAAATCCTAATAGCTGTGCTTCTCTCTTAGAACCTTCCACAGCCCCTGACAATTCCCCAACTGCATCTAGGGCAGAGTAACCATTGGTCCAGCTGTTCGGGTTTCTGCCAGGAGAACTGGAGTGTTGCTGAAGGCCTAGAGCAGATATTTATTCATCTTCCATTTAAGATGAATCTCCCTTTTTTCCAGTATAGATTGAGTTCAAGACAGTGAAAAGCAAGATTTTTGATGGTGTTCCTCAGTCATGTGGAGGTGACAATGAATAATCCTCTACTCTCTAGGGGAGTCCAGCGGTGCCATTTCAGAACACACTCTGGGGGAGGCCCTACTGTCCCCACTGTGGGGTGTAGACGCTGAGGGTCGGGTGTAGTACGCGGACCTGGTGGAGCCAGATGTGCTGCCTGCATCTGCGGATCCAGAGCCTGGCTCTCCCTCCCTCTCAATGGATGACAATAATATCCATCTTCGTGAAAACTTCTTGGATGGGAATCCGCAGAGAAAAGAAAAATGATGAGCATGTATCATAGAGCACTTTTTTTGTTTTGTTTTTTTGGAGCAGGGAGGGAGAGTGGAGGAGAAAAGAATATCAGCAGAACAGTTCAAGGTTAGATAGGGTCTAATCCTCACTCCGATCCAAGCTGTTTGGAATGGTAACACACTTGCTCACGGTCACCCTTCAGCCCAGCGCCCGTGACTGTCACAGAAAAGGTCTCTGCCAGAGTCAGTATCGGACATGCAGGAAAGGCCTGGTCAAAAATCACACCAACACAAAGCGCCCTCCCTCCAGTCCCAGCAGCACCCCAACGTGCCCTCAGCTGGTGGGAGCGATGGGCTTCTGTCAGCGCAAACGGCGCAGCTGGGCCCCCTCGGAACACAAGTCCTCCAAGACAGCTGACGGGGTTCCTGGAAGCTAGACAGGAAGGGATTCGGCAGAAAGAGGAACAAGGAGGACGCGGGACATTCCCAGGAGACACTTCTGTGCACCGGAGCATCGTTGTTCAGCTGCGGTGCTCACCTGCAGTTCTGAGCAAAATGCGCTGAACATGAAGACGTAATCCCTCTGCCTTCCTGGGAGGTTGGCTGAAAGGCGCCCCATAAGTGCACTGGGCTCCCATCTCTGCCATCGCTCACCACTAATCTCCAGCAGCAGGCTTTTCTCTGAAGCTCCATCCACTAAGTGGACCGTGACCCAGGAAGCTCCCTGGTGCCATGGAGGGACAAGACACTCAGGGGTGCGGGCTCCAGTGGGCAGGAGAGGGAGAAAGGGGGTGGAGTAGAGGCGACACAGCAGAGGTCTCAAAACAACATGCCGGGGGGTGGATCAAAGGCTCCTGGCCCCGAAACAGCACTGAAAAGAGTGAGTTAAGCGACCTCAACAGCCGAGCCCAAACAGCTCTAGGACTCAGATCTTCTTAGGAACTCACAGCAGCTTTATAACAACCTGTTAAGAAGACTGTTCTGCCAAAGAAGTATTTGAGGTGTTTCCGTGAGATCCCGCAACTGTCCCCTTCACGGACGCCCGCAGCCTCCCAAGACCTTATTAAATCTGGGGTGCTGGCTGATGTGGCAACACACTGCTGACTGCTGAGTGAGTAGGGGGCCGGGCGCGGGGCTCGGGGTGAGGCGTGGGGCCGCTCTGCCTTTTCAGGCGTCATGGGGCTGAGCGGTGTCTTCATTCCGGGCGGATGCTTCCCCTCCATGCCCAGGGGAAAGGCAGGATAGATGCTTGATACCTTCCTCTAATTTACCCAGTCTTCCAGGTGTGAGTGGGTTACTTGTCAGCCTCAGAAGGGAACGTATGAATTGTTTCGTTAGGAATATGTGGATTTAGACACAGCTGATGGGCTGCAATTCATTGTCAATCTTATCCTCAGTGACGCTGAGAGGGTCCCATTTGTGGTTGATGGGTGGCCCTGAATCCTTTAGACGTGACGTGACCCTAGTGGGCTCCCGTGCCCTCTGGTGTGTCAAGATATTCCAGGCTCATTGTCCTCATTTCCTGCCCCAGTTGTTCTCCAGTCTCTCTGGTCTCTTTTAAGGGGAAATGGTCTTTCAACATCAGTCAGGACCCAGGGGCGGCTCACTGTTCTGGGGTTGGTCATGGCTGCAAGGCCTTTCCAGGGGACAGAGCTTGGTACATGGCTTCTGTCATCAAATATAGAAGCTAAAACACCTGTACATTCCTATTGAGATTTACAGTTTCCAATCCAAAGCAGGGCTTCTGTTCAACTTCCCCACGTCACTTCTGATCTCCATTCTTCTACACTGAGAGTCTTTGTTCTCAAGGAGACAGGAGATGACAGAATTAGAACACCCATAATTACCCACTCACTTCTACCCATGGTGGACGTACAATCGTTCTGGAACACAACGACTACAGTATTGATACCATCACCACGAACTATGATTCCTGAAAATGGCTGGTTTTCATGTTCCCCTGTTCTCGCCCGTTTGTTACGTTGTACTGTGTCTGCACGGTGCTCACACAGCCATCGCGTATCACATTATCTCCCTCTGATCTCTCATTTAATGTTTTTCCTGAGGAATTCCAAAGTATTTCTTAATTTTCCCACTGAATTTGCTCAGACAAATCCTACCAGGCCACCTCTGAGCACACGTTGTAGGTGGCTCCTACGGTCCCCCCACCAATTAGGTTTAATTCGCAAAGTCACCCTACCTTCAACGTCCCTCTAATCTAGTCACTCTGGCTGTCTGAGGCCCACCCTCAGCAGACGCCATGGAGGCACTCATGGAACAACATCCCCTGAACTCTTGCAGGCTGACAACAGCTTGTCCATGCCCCTTCCACTTGAACTTCGGTTTTACTGGATATGAAATCCTCACCTCACATTTTTTTTCTTGAGTACGTTAAATATGGTACTCATTTTTTTTCTGGCACTAAACTATTGCTGTCAAATATCTGCTGATAATCTAATTTTCTTCCCGTGTAAGCCATGTGTTCTTTTTGCCTTGATGCCTAAATTTTCTTTTTCTTTAATGTTGCTCAAGGGTGTTGGTTGTTCCAGGTCCTAGTTTCACGCACATGGTGTGCTCTTTGTATAAGTATTTTCTTATTTTTTTAAAACTTTTTACAGTTTTCTTGAATTACAGTTTTTAGTGTTTGTTCTGCTCCTTGCTTGGGTTTTCTTCTTCAGGGACTTCTATTACCCATATGTTGGATTGTTTTTGCCTAGTTTCAATATTCGTCATTTGCTTTCAAATCCTTTTCTCTTTCTTCTTATACGTTTAAATTTTCTCTTATTTTCACCTTTTAGTCCTCGTAAAGCATTATTTGTTGTATTTTTATGCTCTTCTGTTTCTTCTAGTTTATTCTTTATTTCTAAAATATTTTTATTTTATTTCTACTTTTTTGTGTGCCCTAGCACATTATTTACACATTTTTATAATTCTGATTTATGCTTTTATTTATGTCTTATATTATTTTTTTGATGTCTTTTAGTTCCTTTTGAAGTAGTCCCTCATAGTTTCCACCTGTCTTAGAGCACGTCTTGGTTGTATGCTTTCTTTGTCTGTAGGGATGTTTTCTGCTTCTTATTCTTTTGTTCTTATGGTAACTGGATTGATTTGAGCTTGACATTTTCCTGTCTTTCACCGCAGTTATTTCAGTCTTCCTGAACTTCTCCTGGAGAATCCTAACCAGGTTCTGTACCATGGAACCCTTGCTGATCCCATGCAGTGTGTTCTGGGGATTGTCTCCGTACGTCTCCCAGGCTCCACAGGTGGGCAGGCAGCTATGAGCCATGCAGCCGTTGCCTCAGCATCCTCCTGGTGGAGAGAGGCAAAAGGGCCATCTGAAAAGGCCCAAATGACCCAGAGCACAGGGCAGGGCTTCTACCTGCCATGTTTTCCAGCCTCAGATGCATCTCTGCCCCGAGATCCCTCCCCACCCTGCAAGGCCCTCTCCTGCTTCAGGCCTGTCCACTGGTCAGAGTCACCTATCCCTCCCCTAGGTGCCCATGGTGGTTCATTCACACACGGGAAACAGCTGCATCTTGGCTCCTCGTGTCCGGCTGGCCTGGGAGCAAGCTGAGGGCAGGTCCCAGTCTCAGCTCCCCTTGCACATGGTCCCGGCTCACTCAGGGCCTGATGGATGGAAGCAAGCACCCTGAGAGCCTCCCTCCTCTTCTGCCCCGCAGGTTGGGGGCCCTGGAGCCTTTTCTCTGAGCCCCTGCCTGCGGCTTGCTGGTGGGAGCCCACACTTAGGAAGGGACCAGAAGTAGGAACAGCCTGTGCGCTGGGGCAGCCTGCCCTGTCCACTACTCATCCTCCTGCCCCCTTTGGAGCCTCATCCTCATCCACTTTCATTCCACACTGTGAACTCTGCAGACATCTCTTAAAGCAACGGTAACCGACTGATCCCGCCCTTGGAGTCCATCCACAAAGGCTGCATTTTCATTCATTGCTGAAGTGAGGGATTTGTTTTTAACAGGTACTTGGCTATATTTATCATCTTCAAATCCCTCAAATCAATGCATTGTTACAAATGAGCTTTCACAGAATGAAACACTTTAAAAAAACACCCGAGTTTTTCTGTCATCCTCCAGGTATTCTGTGTCAGGGGCCAGCACAAAAGGTCTGGCGGGAGGACCCTGTGCGCCTGGAGGGGGTGTGACTCTCTGGGTAGGGTGTGGCCAGACTGTGGGCCCGAGCGGAGGCCTGGACACTTTTCTGTCAGGCGGGTGTCTTGGACTTCAGTCCCTGGGGACTGAGAGTGGCCCCAGGCCCTGAAGCTCTGGTCTGAGGCCATTTCAGGCCCCGCAGGTAGAGCAGTGGCTTCGTGTCCCCCTCACACATGCTCTTGGACAACCTGGAAACTGCGTGAGGCATCGGTGACCCTGGTTTCCTGAGGTCACGTTTGAAAGGAGGAGGGAGCAGCTTGAAGGTTCCAGGAGCCTGAGGACAGGATGTGGGGGATCCTGGGACCTCCTTCAGGGCCCAGCTGAAGCCCTACAGGCACCCCGGGCACACTTCACGCCGCCTTGGAGTTGGAGGTGGGTCGCTGCTGACTGGGGCCAGGTTGCTTTGCTGGGCTTGTGCCCGGGAGCTGCAGGGAGCTCCTGACACTCACCAGGGGCTGAGCAACTCTCCCTGGGCCAAGCGGTTTTGGACGTGAAAGCCAGAGGGAAGTCAAGGAGATTCCCAGCCCCCGGGACCCCAGCAGAAGAGAATGTGAAGATGCCCAGTTCACGGATCCACGTGTGACTCTGTCTTCACACCTAGCTCGTGGGCAGCTGCCTCTGCAGGGCCGCCCTTCCCCAGCACCCACTCCCCAGCCTGGCCAGAAGCAAGCTCCGCTTCCCCAGAACTCAGGGACCTTCAGTCCCAGCTCTGCCTTGGACCTAGGGTCTCAAGAGGAGCCAGATGACTGTACTCTCCACAGAGGCTGCAAGTAGGAAAAGAACGAGAACCTGCTTTTCAGACCATAAATTCCTGCGCATAACCAGGAGCTTTTATCACCGTCTCTTAGCCCATTTCTCCTCTCTGCCTCGTACCACAGACCTACATATCTGGGTCCCCTTTTGGAGTGAAGGCAGAGCCTGGGGCCAATCCCTCCTGGTAGGGTGTCAGCAGTGGAAGGAGGAGGTGGGAGGTGGGAAGGATGGATTTGCCATCCAAGACTCATCCTCTGTGTGGATCCCCCTCTGCTCCACAAACTGCATCCACAGCCTCTCCTCCAAACCCAGAGGTTCTCCCTGAACCATCGCCAGCGATCCAGCTCAAAAAAGACACGCAGTAGTTGACCCATAATTCCCGATGAAAAGCAGGGCTTTCTCGAGCAAAGAGCCTCAGGGCAGCAGTTCTCGGGCATGGCTGCACATCGGGGGAAGCTTTATGAAACACGGATGCCTGGGCCACACGCCCAAAAATGATGACATATTGTCATGGGGAGAGGGGCAGCCTGGGTCTTGGGATTCTTCTAAAATCTCTTGCTTCCCAGGTGAGTGTGGGGTGAGGCCAAGGAGGAGAGTTACTGGTGCTCCACACCTGGGGTCTAATGAGGGGTTTCGGGAGCTGGGGGCCTGCAGAAGCTCAAGACAGCCCCCCATCCTCTGCTCCTCATACCGTGCGTGCCCCCCGACATGCACATACACACATGTACATATGTGTGTACACACAGACACACACACATGCACACACACACAATGGATTTTGGAACCCTTGCTGTTACGTTCTATCATGGGGTTCTGAAATATGTGAATGGGCCAGTTAAACAAAGTCATTTCTGGAATAAACCTCTAGGAGTCGAGGACGCCCTCCTCCCACTCCCATCTGCCCAGAGCCGACCTGGCTACACGCAAACACTGTGAGTTCAGATGTGGTGGACGCTCCTGTGTGCATTCTGATGGACGCCACTTTTCTACTAAAAACGATATTTTTCTCTATGATCTTCTTTCCAAAAAAATTATCTTATGCTAACCTTTTTAGCGATCAGCTGTTTGAGGACTAGCTCCCTTACAGGAACAGACAAATAAACACTGGAGCAGAGCGTGTGCACCCCTGCCACGTCTGCACGTCCTCACCGGCATCGCCCACCTCCTCTCACGGTCCCCCTGCACTTACAGCTGTGACTCCAGCACGGCCTTCCTCCTCAGTGACACACAACAGAGCCTGCCTCTGAATAAATGGGTGCATGCCCCCACGCCACACGAGCCTCACTTTCCTCAATTCTGTGAGTTGCCTGTGGCCTTTCCCCACATTAGCCTAGTTTCTGGAACGCTCACTCGCTTCTTGTTCTTCCGAGGCATTGGCCTTGGGGAGGCGCTCTTCTCTCCGGCTCACTATGTTGCTCCGTCGTGTTCTTTCTGCGGTGTTTGGTCTACGGAGTCCCCAGTGGCTCTGTTTCCACACAGATTTACGTCAGTGTCTGACTGACGAGAAAGAGAAGGCCTCCAGCTCCCCCGGAGCCCCGGGCGCTCTGCTGTGGGTGACCGCCCCGCACCTATAGGAGTGGAAGCGTATTTCCCACAGGAGTTTGGGGAATACCTGGATCGGAGGACTTGGAGACCATCCCGTCATCCGCCCACACACCTCCGTATGGACAGAGCAGGGGTCTCGGCCCCTGAGGCCCAGCCCCATGCTGTGGACGTGTCAGCCTTGCCGTCGGCTGCTCCTGTGCCACCCCTTGGCCCGGCGTGGAACTCTCTCTCCCGATTTCCGTCTTCCCCTGTCTGGCTCCTCCTTGGCTCCCACTCCTGATGACGAAACAGGGGGAACACTCGGCATTTCTAGACCACCCACCTCACCAGGTTTTGAAAGACAGTGACCGTCACACTTTGTTTAGCGTGACCGCCATAAGACACACCCTGACCTGTGACCAGGACACTGCACACTTGGTCTGAAAGCAACTGTCAACTGAGTTCAGGGTCTGGAAGCAGGTCTTGGTCTGCTTTAGGACCTTTCACTCTACCGAGTGTCCTGGTCCAGACGACACGTGATTAGGTCCCGTCTCTGCACCACCCCAGCATGGCTGCCTCACTCTCTGAGTCCAGAAAAACACACCCTCGGATCCACCTTTGGTGGCTCCTTCCTGTGGTCTCAGTTCAAGGCCACCTCTTTAGGGAGACCCCCCTGATTGCCAAGCAGAGCGACTGCACCACCACCCAGCATGTCTGCTCCCCTGGCTTCACTGCCGCCCAGCTGCTGGTTCCTCTTCCTTACATGTCTCTGTCCTCTGGGACATGGCCCTGGGAGCTGGGAACCAGCGGCCAGCACACAGGTGCCCAGTAAATACTTCCCGAATGGCAGTCGGAGGCTTAGTGGGGAGGGGAGGCCTCCTCCCATTCACAGCCAGGAGCCTGTACAAGTTCCAGAGTGTTTCTAACGGCAGGTTTAACGTTTGGGCGCATCTTCTTCATCCCTCGTGTTCATTCCTCGACACGGTTCCAGGAGTGTGCATGAGTTGGGGGCTCGGCCTGCAGCAGGGACTCCGTGTGTGTAGGCGGGGGGGCTGCTCTGTGCCCAGACGAGAGCCAGAGCCTTCTCGAGTCCACAATGGAAAGACGGGTGACCTTGTGTTGCTGTGATTATTTTTACCTCTTTTTCCACTTTAAAGGACCCCAACACCTCACTTCCTTTAAGACAACGTTGAGTTTACTTCGATGGGGGCTCCTTGAGGCTCCTGCCTTTGCGCTTCTCTCCCTGCTCTGCCTCCTCCCTCTTCTCAGAAGGTTCTTCATCCGAGATGGGCCCATTTAAATCTTTGGACAGAGGACCAGCAGCAGGAGGGTCCTGTTTTTATTTAAATCATTTTATTCTTTACTGTCAAGTCTCAATTCATTCAAGTGTCCCTCAGTGATGAATGAATCATTGGCCTGAAATCTGAAACACTCGGCTCATGGCTGCTACGTTTATTGGCTTCCATCTTTCTTCACAGGGACCTTCTCTACCCTGGAAACTGCAATCTGCAAAACGAGATGTGGCAGTTACAGAACTCCGACGTGCTAAGAATTCCTAATGGAGAGAGGGAGCTTGTCCCCGGGGCCCGATGCCGCCTTGACCACCAGTGGGGTGTGAGAGCCTCCAGGGTCACCGCCAGACTCCAGACTCGCTCGGGAGGGCCTGCTCCGTCCTGCCCAGGCACGCCTGGGGAGCCGGGGAACAGTTGGTCTGTCTTAAGAAGGGTCCTGGTGGTCTACAGACTTCCACCGTGAGGTCCAGAACTAGGCCTCCTCCTAGGTGCTTCAGGAGCATCTGGAATGTGCTGGAAATCGGACAGAAGGCTCCAATTCCACACCTTAGGTCTGCTCACAAAAATCTGTCCTGTAGTCATAATAATGACACTAATCACAGCACACATAAAGACTTCAGAGGGACTGATGAAGACAGATGTTGTTGGCAACTGTTGTGATCACCACTTCTCATTTTGTATCCCCCACTTCGCTGTGACTGAGGCACACATTTTGCAGACCAACAACCTATCGCATTTTTGTGGCAAAGCTTCGGTCGCTGAGATGAGCAGATAGAACGCGTGGATTTCTTCAGTGCTACCTGTAGCCTTGTCTCTAAGCGGCTGCATGAAGCCTCAGCCGTGAGACACCTTCTCACGATGGATTGAAGTTAATTCAGACGCATCCTCATTTACTGAAATGACTGTAGGAAGAGAAGGGAAAGCGCAGGCAAGAACCAGAAAAGAAACACAATGAGGGGCAGCTCCAACCGCCCGTACGTCCTGGGGGTGAAGGAAACCAAGAGGCTGCTCCCAGCTCACCACCCATGGGGGGTGGATGCAGTGATGGAGACCACAAACCCCACCCCGTGTGCCAGGGACCACCAGGCACCTTACGTGAGCTGAGCCCACATCCTCCTCACGGCTGTTCTGGGAGACCAGCCCCGTCATTCTCAGTCTAGAGGAGGATGCTGAGGCCCAGGGAGGGCCTGGCCTCTCAGTGGGTGTGGGTGAAACCAGGCTTGAACCCAGGAACGCGGTGGGAGGAAATGGGGGAGGGCTGTGAGGGTCTGTGAGGTTCTGGATCATTTATATTTGAACCCGAAGGACAGCATGTGTTAATTCTGGGTGGTGGGTGCTGGTCCGTTTGCCTTTTATCATCTGTACACACATGCATGCACACACAGGTATTTTTTTTTTTTTTTTTTTTTTTTTTTTTGTGAGGAGATCAGCCCTGAGCTAACATCCGCCAATCCTCCTCTTTTTTTGCTGAGGAAGACGGCCCTGGGCTAACATCGGTGCCTATCTTCCTCCACTTTATATGGGACGCCGCCACAGCATGGCTTGCCAAGCAGTACTTCGGTGCGCGCCCGGGATCCGAACCAGCGAACCCCGGGCCGCCGCAGCGGAGCGCGCGCACCCAACCGCTTGCGCCACCGGGCCGGCCCCCACACAGGTATTTTTTTAAACATAGAATGTTTAAATGATGCTTGGCTGGGCAGGTGCAGGTCTGGCTTGGAGGCATCAGTGGGAGCTGGCAGGTGGGTGGGGGAGTGGGAGGGGGCAGATTAGTGACGTCGGGGGAGACTCAAAGAATGTCCCAGGTCTTGGTGGCCAGGGGGCCCTCCACCATCCCTGGTCTACACGTTCCCCTCCTGCTCCCCCCACCCCAGCTCCTGCTTCTGGACTAACAACAGCCCTGGAAGTTGAGAAGACAGTGAAGAATCATTATCTTCTACACCACCTGGAAGTTTCTTTAATGTAGGAAATCCAGGGCCCTTCACTCCCACACTTCAGCTCAGCCAAAAGGCGAAGCGGGGAGAAGGGGGGTAGGATGGCTGTGGGGAGACAGCGGGACCTGGTGGCCGAGCCTATGGGGAAGGCGCTCTCAGCACGTTGCCCAAGCCGCTAGCATCGGAGCAGCCATGGAGCAGCTGAAACACCTCCCTGCGCCCCAGGGCTCAGAGAGCCCCTGATTCTGCGGGTCGAAGGTGAGGCTGAGGGCCCACATCTTTAACAAGAGTCACAGGGAACTCAGATGCACACTGAGGCCTGGAAACTGCAGCCTGAGGGATCTTAACTAGAAAGAGCTACCAGCAGAGATAAAAAGATTTCAGAGTCCTTTTCTAAGCCAGGGCAACTAGGGTGTCTGTAGGAAGGAGGGCCAACATGTTGGTGCAGCCCGGAGCAGCCAGCATCTTGCCAGCAAACCAAGCCCAGTGAGGACTGGACTCTGATCTGATTCGTGGTGCTTCCCTCTGCATCTGCCTCACTGAGCATCCACCTCACCGAAGGGCCCTCTGTGATCTCAGTGGGCCCTGGTGCCCTCTGACAGACACGCTCTGACCCAGCAAGTCCCCGTGCAAGAATTTATCCCACAAGTGTCCTTGCACATGTGGTCCAAGACACGCAGCCAGAGACATTCACTTCAGGGCTGCTGTATCAGCCAAAATTCGGAGACAGCCTGGATGTCGCAGACAGGCCAAATGCGCTGAGCCTGTTGGTACAATGAAGGAGCACTTGTGAGCCCCAGTGTTCCATGTGGACCCACTTCCAAGATGCTCTGTGAAGTGACGAAGAGAAAGGAACTTGCTGAACCGTGTGTAGCATGCTGTAATCTATGCTCTACAAAGAGAGGCTCACACACAGCAAGTGCATTCATGAAACTGTAACTGGAACTTTCTGGGAAGGGACCTGGGGGCGTGGGACTTGAGGAAGGAGGCTCATTCACACTAGGCCTTTTCTTTTTGTTCCTTTTGAATTATGAGCCAAGAGGTTATATGATCTTTCCAAAAAATAATAAGTACGTGTCGTATAAATAACAGAGTCTGGGTTGCAGGACCTCAGATGCCAGCCCTGGGGTTCTTGCCTGGCACTAGGAGAGCCGTGAGCTCTGACTGGCCAGACTGGGGCCTGTTGATGGGCGAGAAACCAGCACACGCTCCCCCGGAAGCTGCAGGATGGATGGGTTTTTTGGTTTTTTTTTTAAATTTTTTGTTTATTGCAGTAACATTGGTTTATAGCATTGTATAAATTTCAGGTGTACATCATTATACTTCTATTTCTGCAAGGATTACATCATGTTCTCATGTTCACCACCCAAATACTAATTACGATCCATCACCACACACATGTGCCTAATTATCTCTTTTGCCCTCCTCCCTCCCCCCTTCCCCTCTGGTAACCACCAATTCAATCTCTGTCTCTATGTGTTTGTTTGTTGTTGTTATTATCTACTACTTGATGAGTGAGATCGTATGGTATTTGACCTTCCCCCTCTGACTTATTTCACTTTGCATAGTACCCTCAATGTCCATCCATGTTGTCACAAATGGCTGGATTTCATCGTTTCTTATGGCTGAGAAGTATTCCATGGTGTATATATACCACATTTTCTTTATCTATTCGTCCCTTGATGGGCACTTAGGTTGCTTCCAAGTCTTGGCTATTGTGAATAACGCTGCAATGAACACAGGGGTGTGTGTATCTTTATGCATTGGTGTTTTCAAGTTCTTTGGATAAATACCCAGCAATGGAATAGCTGGATCATATAGTAGTTCTATCCTTAATTTTTTGAGGAATCTCCATACTGTTTTCCATAGCGGCTGCACCAGTTTGCACTTCCACCAGCAGTGTATGAGAGTTCCCGTCTCTCCACATCCTCTCCAACACTTGTTGTTTCCTGTCTTGTTAATTATAGCCATTCTGATGGGCATGAGGTGATACCTCATTGTAGTTTTTTTTTAATTTTTTGTTTATTGCAGTAACATTGGTTTATAACATTGTATAAATTTCAGGTGTACATCATTATACTTCTGTTTCTGCATAGATTACATCATGTTCACCACCCAAATACTAATTACAACCCATCACCACACACATGTGCTGAATTATCCCTTTCGCCATCCTCCCTCCCCCCAATCTCATTGTAGTTTTGATTTGCATTTCCCTGATAGTTAATGATGTTGAACATCTTTTCATGTGCCTGTTGGCCATCTGTATATCTTCTTTGGAGAAATGTCTGTTCAGGTCTTTTGCCCATTTTTTAATTGGGTTGTTAGTTTTTTTGTTGTTGAGATGCGTGAGTTCTTTATATAATTTGGAAATTAACCTATTATCTGATGTATGGTTTGCAAATATCTTCTCCCAATTGTTAGGTTGTCTTTTTGTTTTGTTGTTGGTTTCCTTTGCTGTGTAGAAGCTTTTTAGTCTGATGTAGTCCCATTTGTGTATTTTTTCTATTGTTTCTCTTGCCGGGTCAGACATGGTGGTTGAAAATATGTTGCTAAGACCAACGTCAAAGAGTGTACTGCCTATGTTTTCTTCTAGAAGTTTCATAGTTTCAGGTCTTACATTCAAGTCTTTAATCCATTTGGAGTTAATTTTTGTGTATGGTGTGAGGTAATGGTCTACTTTCATTTTTTTGCATGCGGCTGTCCAGTTTTCCCAATACCATTTGTTGAAGAGACTTTCTATTCTCCATTGTATGTTTTTGGCTCCTTTGTCGAAGATTAGCTGTCCACAGATGTGTGGGTTTATTTCTGGGCTTTAGATTCTATTCCATTGATCTGTGTGTCTGCTTTTGTGCTGGTACCATGCTGTTTTAGTTACTATAGCTTTGTAGTATATTTTGAAATCAGGGAGTGTGATACCTCCAGCTTTGTTCTTTTTTCTCAGGATTCCTTTAGCTATTCAGGGTCTTTTGTTGTTCCATATAAATTTTAGGATTCTTTGTTCTATTTCTGTGAAAAATGTTGTTGGAACTTTGATAGGGATTGCATTGAATCTATAGATTGCTTTAGGAAGTATGGACATCTTAACTATGTTAATTCTTCCAATCCAAGAGCATGGAATATCTTTCCATTTCTTTGTGTCTTCTTCAATTTCTTACAGCGATGTTTTACAGTTTTTGGTGTACAGATCTTTCACCTCTTTGGTTAAGTTTATTCCTAGGTATTTTATCCTTTTTGTTGCAATTGTAAATGGGATTGTATTATTAATTTCTCTTTCTGCTACTTCGTTGTTAGTGTATAGAAATGCAATTGATTTTTGTATGTTGATTTAGTATCCTGCAACTTTACCATATTCGTTTATTACTTCTAAAAGTTTTTTGGTGGATTCTTTAGGGTTTTCTGTATATAAAATCATGTCATCTGCAAATAGTGACAGTTTCACTTCTTCCTTTCCAATTTGGATCCCTTTTATTTCTTTTTCTTGCCTGATTGCTCTGGCTAGGACTTCCAATACTATGTTAAATAGGAGTGGTGAGAGTGGGCATCCTTACCTGGTTCCTGTTCTTAGAGGGATGGCTTTCAGTTTTTCACCATTGAGGATGATATTAGCTGTGGGTTTGTCATATATGGCCTTTATTATTTTGAGGTACTTTCCTTCTATATCCATTTTATTCAGAGTTTTTATCATAAATGGATGCTGTATCTTGTCAAATGCTTTCTCTGCATCTATTGAGATGATCATGTGATTTTTATTCTTCATTTTATTAATGTGGTGCATCACGTTGATTGATTTGTGAATGTTGAACCATCCCTGCATACCTGGAATAAATCCCACTTGATCATGGTGTATAATCTTTTTAATGTATTGTTGTATGTGATTTGCCAATATTTTGTTGAGGATTTTTGCATCGATGTTCATCAGTGATATTGGCCTGTACTTTTCTTTTTTTTTTGTGTTGTCCTTGTCTGGTTTTGGTATCAGGGTAATGTCAGCTTCCTAGAATGAGTTAGGGAGCTTCCCCCCCTCCTCAAGCTTTTGGAAGAGTTTGAGAAGGATAGGTATTAAGTCTTCTTTGATTGTTTGGTAGAATTCACCAGGGAAGCCGTCTGGTCCGGACTTTTATTTTTGGGGAGGTTTTTGATTACTGTTTTGATCTCCTTACTGGTGATTGGTCTATTCAAATTCTCTATTTCTTCCTGATCCAGTTTTGGAAGGTTATGTGATTCTAAGAATTTATCCATGTTTTCCAGATTGTCAAATTTGTTGGCATATAGCTTTTCGTAGTATTCTCTTATAATCTTTTGTATTTCTGAGGTGTCCGTTGTAATTTATCCTCTTTCGTTTCTGATTTTACTTATTTGAGCCTTCTCTCTTTTTTTCTTGGTGAGTCTAGCTAAAGGTCTGTCAATTTTTTTTATCTTTTCAAAGAAGTAGCTCTTGGTTTTATTAACTTTTTCTGTTGTTTTTTTAGTCTCTATTTCATTTATTTCTGCTCTGATTTTTATTATTTCCCTTCTTTTACTGATTTTGGGCTTTGTTTGTTCTTCTCTTTCCAGTTCCTTTAGGTGTGCTGTTAGATTGTTTATTTGAGATTTTTCTTGTTTGTTGAGATAGGCCTGTATTGCTATAAACTTCCCTCTTAGAACCTCTTTTGCTGTATCCCATAAATTCTGGCATGTAGTATTTTCATTTTCATTTGTCTCCAGGTATTTTTTGATTTCTCCTTTGATTTCTTCGTTGACCCAATTGTTGTTCGGTAGCATTTTGTTTAATCTCCACGTATTTGTGGCTTTTCTGAATTTCTTCCTATAGTTGATTTCTAGTTTCATACCATTGTGGTCAGAAAAGATGCTTGGTATTATTTCAATCTTCTTAAATTTATGTAGACTTGTTTTGTGACCTAATATGTGATCAATCCTGGAGAATGTTCCATGTGCATTTGAAAAGAATGTGTATTCTTCGGTTTTTGGATGGAATGTTCTGTATATATCTACTAGGTCCATCTATTCTAGTGTGTCATTTAAGGCCAATGTTTCCTTATTGATCTTCTATTTGGATGATCTATCCGTTGGTGTAAGTGGGGTGTTCAAGTCCCCTACTATTATTGTGTTACTGTCTATTTCTCTTTTTATATCTGTTAATAATTGCTTTATATATTTAGGTGCTCCTACATTGCGTGCATAGATATTTACAAGTGTTATATCCTCTTGTTGGATTGTTCTCTTGATCATTATGTAATTCCCTTCTTTGTCTCTTTTTACAGTTTTTGTTTTAAAGTCTATTTTGTCTGATATGAGTGTTGCTACCCCAGCTTTCTTTTCATTGCCATTTGCGTGGAGTATCTTTTTCCATCCCTTCACTTTCAGTTTGTGAGTGTCTTTAGGTCTGAAGTGGGTCTCCTGTATGCAGCATATATATGGGTCTTGTTTTTTCATCCAATCAGCCACCCTATGCTGTTTAATTGGACCATTTAGTCCACTGACATCTAAAGTAGCTATTGATAAGTATGTACTTACTGCCATTTTTTTTTATAATTTTATTTATTTATTTTTCCCCCAAAGCCCCAGTAGATAGTTGTATGTCATAGTTGCACATCCTTCTAGTTGCTGTATGTGGGACGCAGCCTCAGCATGGCTGGAGAAGTGGTGCGTCGCTGCGCGCCCGGGATCCGAACCCGGGCTGCCAGCAGCAGAGCGCGTGCACTTAACCACTAAGCCATGGGGCCGGCCCTACCGCCATTTTTTAAATTTTTTTTTTTCTCAGTGTTTTAGTAGTCCTTTCCTGTTCCTTTCTTATTCTGTTGCTCTCTTCCCTTGTGGTTTGATGGCTTTCTTTACTATTATATTTGGGTTCCTTTCTCTTCGTTTTTTGTGTATTTATTATAGGTTTCTGGTTTGTGATTACCATGGGGTTCATATACAGAATTGATGGTCTCTTTAGTTTGACCTCTGTCTGAAAGCTCTACTCTTTAACTCCCCTCCTCCCACATTTTATGTTTTTGATATCATATCTAACCTCTTTTTTGTGCATTTGTATCCATTACCCTCTTATCATGGAAATAGATAATTTTTCCTATTTGTGGTCTTCTCTTTTCCCCGCAAATAAGTCCCTTTAGCATTTCTTGTAGTACTGGTTTCTTAGTGACAAACTCCTTTAATTTTTTCTTATCTGGGAAACTTTTTATCTCTTCTTCCATTTTGAATGATAACCTTGCCGGGTAGAGTATTCTTGGCTGTAAGTTTTTTCCTTTTAGCACTTTAAATATATCATGCCACTCTCTTCTAGCCTGTAAGGTTTCTGCTGAGAAGTCAGCTGATAGCCTTATGGGGTTTCCTTTGTATGTAACTTGTCTTTCTCTTGCGGCTTTTAGAATTCTCTCTTTATCTTTAATTCTGGACATTTTAATTATGATGTGTCTTGGTGTGGGCCTCTTTGGATTTATCTTGTTTGGTGCTCTCTGTGATTCCTGTACCTGGATGTCTGTTTCCTTCCTTAGGTTAGGGAAGTTTTCAGCTATTATTTCTTCAAATAGATTCTCTGCCCCTTTGTCTCACTCCTCTCCTTCTGGGACACCTATAACATGGATGTTAGTGTGCTTGATGTTGTCCCAGAGGTCCCTTAGACTGTCCTCACTCTTTTTAATTCTTTTTTCTTTTACCTGTTCAGCTTGGGTGATTTCTTCTAGTCTTTCGGCCAGCTCGCAGATCCATTCTTCTGTATCCTCTACTCTGCTTTTGAGTCTCTCTAGTGAATTTTTCATTTCCAGTATTGTATTCTTCATTTCTGATTGGTTCTTTTTTATATCTTCCATTTCTTTGTTGATGTTCTCACTGAGTTCATCCATTCTTCTCCCAAGATCAGTGAGCATCCTTAACACCCTTTGTTTGAACTCTCTGTCAGGTAGGTTGCTCATTTCTGTTTCACTTAGTTCCTTTTCTGGGGTTTTGTCCTGTTCCCTTACTTGGAATGTATTCCTTTGCCTCCTCATTTTGCCTCTTTCCCTGTGCTTGTGTCTGTGTATTAGGTAGGTCAGCTATGTCTCCTGCTCTTGGATAGGTGACCTTATATAAGTGATGCCTTATGAGGCCCACAGTGTGCTTCCCTCAGTTCTCAATGTTCCAGGACTGACCCCTATGTGGCCTATGTGTGTCTTTCTGTTGTGGCATGTTTGCTCTCCCTGTAGGTGCCCAGGGAGGCTAAGCTATGCTCCTGGCCAGCTGTTGTAATGCTGAGCTGCTTGTAGTTGTTGTGGGCCCTTTAGTCTCTTTATCAGGTGGTTGGAGCCCCAGCACAGTTGGCTGCAAGTTCTAATACCACATTTGTGTTGCAATATCTCTTTTAAGTGAGTAGGCCCCCAGTGTGGCAGGTTGTTAGGCTCAGGGCCTTACAATTGCTATAAGCCTCCAGCCTTTAGTTCTCTTGTCAGCTCTCTGAGGATTGCAGCTGGGTGGGGCTGGCCTCAGGCATGCGATTGTTTCAGGCTTTGGAAGGTGGGGCAAACCCCCATGTGGGTCTTTGAGAAGCACAAGTTTTCTGCTGCTGACAAGCCCCGCCGCCTACAGGTCCACACACACAGTCAACACAGTCCTGCCCTGTGTGCATGCCCCGACCTCCTGAAGTGGACCCAGTCTCTCCATGGCGGGAGCCCCACACACTCCACCACTGCCCCACACTCTCCACCTGCTCCTTGTGCATGCCCTGCCCCACTGAAGTGGGCTCAGTCGCCAGGCTGCAGAGAATCCAGTCACCAATCTATGAAGGCCCACAAGTTGCCCGAGGGCTTGTTGTTGGGTGGGGCCAGTCCCTAGGGTGGGCTGCCTGCCCTGGCTGAGCTGGATTAAATTGGTGCTTTAGTGGTTGGGGCAGACCCTGGGCTAGTGGGCCCCAGGGAGAACTCCAATGGTGTCTGCCGGTGTCTGTGTGAGCATGCCCACACCAGGCCACAACAATGGCCGCTGCCAGAGTCCCAGTCCCTGGAGAGGTCTCACCTCTCACTGAGATGCACTCAAAGCCTATCAGGTGAGTCTCTTTTCACCAAAGCACTGTGCACCTTTCTTTCTGGTGATTTCAGGTTGCCTTCTGCAATGGACGAATTTGTGCGTGGGCTCTTTAAGAGCCAGTTTTAATTTCTTTGTGAGCCAGCTTTTCTGGGGGTACTCCCCAATGTTTTAGTAGCAGGCAAAGTCAGATATTATGCCACTCGTCTCGATTGTGCTGGGTCCACAAAATGCCTACAGTGGGATTGCTCCCGGGCTCAGGGCCCCGCTCCTCCAGAGAGGCTGCGTACCTTTGGGCTGCTCCCGGGAGGCCGTGAAGTGCTGCGGCTTGTGAAGGTGGCGTTTTTTTCTCTCCAGAAGGGAATTTCTGCCTCTTCCACCTGAATTAGGATTGTCATTTGTTGCAGGAGTTCCTCTTATCCAGTTTTCAGTTCTCTCTCAGGGGTAATTTTTTCATGAGTAGTTGTAAATTGGCTGTGTCCGTGGGAGGAGGTGAGCTCAGAGTCTGCCTACGCCGCCATCTTGACTTCTCTCCTCGGTTCTTCGGATGGGTTTTGATAAAACTGCACATGACATATGTGTGATACCACTGTCATCCACAGACAGAGCATCTGAGCTGCGCAAAAGTGCTGTACTTGGCAGTTTCCATCATGCGGTGTGCTTTGCTTTGAAAAGATCATTGCCATTATATTCTTACCCAACAAAACAAAGGGTTTCATTGTCATTGCATTCTTAATAAGTCCTGTCTTTTTCTCTTTCATTCGCAAATGCAGGAGAGGGGAGGGCCAGGGTGATGTCTCATCTTGGCCGGCAGCGGCTGCGGTCCGGCCAGGACAAGATGCTTGGAGTGCCCGCGTGCCTCTAGGGCACACAATGGTGCTGGAACAGACGATCTCTGCGTTTGGGGGCAACTCTCCACCCCAGGCCACTTGATGCCTTGGCCTTCACCTGGTGCTCCAGCCAGGCAGCAGTCTGGGCCTCTTGGTGCTGTCCTTGCTGACCTGGTGACCGCCTGGCACAGAGCTGGTGCTGACATCGATATTCCCTGACTCCCTCCATCCTCACCTCAGCCGCCCGTAGGCTCTGACTCTCCTGCAGGCCCAGCGAGGTGGCCTGGCCAAAGGAGAAGCCACGTGGTCACTGCGACAGCCGCCTTCTAGTATCCGTGCTCCCAGCCCTGGCCTTGGGGCTCTGCGAGCGTGTCCTCCCCAGCCCCAAGGGCAGCAGGCCCTGTTATTGTCCCTTTGTACAGAGCAGTGGACCTAAGGCGGAGGATAAGTGGCCAGGACGGGCTGGCATGCTTTTCCTGTAAAGGGCCAGACGGTAAGTATTTCAGGCTTTGTGGCCCAGACAGTCTCTGCTGCAGGGACTCTGAGACAACGTGTACGTGAACATGCCGTGTCCTAACCACTTTATTTACAGACACTGAAATCCGAATTCCACACAATCATCATGGGTCACAAAACATCACTCCTCCTGTGATGTAACCAGGAGGTTGGGTAACTTGGAGGAAGCAACTGGCCCCAAATAGCCCGACTCCCGTCCCCCACTTGCGCTGGGCCAGGAGTGGGGAGAGTCATAGCCACCAGCCCGCAGCCTAGGGCCTTTCCAGCCCTCTGGGAGAGAATCTGGCCCTGGGTCAGTCTCCCTCTCCCTGCTGCCCTCCCCTAGACCCTCCCTTCTCTGCATCCCCCCCAGGATCCTGTGCACACCTCCTAATGTCTCCTGGGTGGGTGAGAGGAGAAAGCAGAGGTTAGGGCTGAGAAAAAGGGTAGTGTGAGCCAGAGGATGGCCCACACTGGGGCTTGACCTGGCGCTAAGCCGGGCGTATCCTCTGACCAGCCCCTCACCCTCCTCCCAGAGCCCCCCTCGGCTGCCAGCACAAGCCCAGCCTTCCCTCCAGGCCACACGACTAGTGGTGGGTGTTGGATGGGGGGCTATTTGGGGCCTACTGGCTGGGGTCTGGGTGTCCCCATCCCTATGGGCCTGCCCCAGTGGTTCTGAGGTCGGTTATAAGAGCTGCTCCCCCACACCTGGAAGCTCTGAGCCCAGGGCCCAGCTGTTTCCTTTACCCAGAAGAGGGGCGGTGCTGGCCACTTCTATTGGGCTTCAGTTCCACTATGAATGGTTGAGGAGGAAGGAGTGTCCTGGGGACGGTGCCACTGGACGAGGTCCTGCAGCACATACGCTGGGAACCAGGGCTATTCCTACGTGGCCAGGGCTCCTGTCTGCAGCTCACCTGTGGGTGGGGGTACTCTCCCGGCCACTCCTCACCTCCCCCACGGCTCCCCTGGAGCTGTCTGTGCCCCTGAGCTGCCTGGAGAGTCCCTTGGGACCCTGGGACCTGCTGGGTGGGCACTTCCACAGAGACCTGGCTACATCCGGCCCTGGGCAGACCCTGGGGCCACGAAGGTGTGGAGAAGTGGGGGGGGGGGGGAGGGGCAGGGGCATGGGGGCCCACCTTGCTCTTCTCCTGCTGCAGCTCTATCTGGATCTCGGTGAGCTTGGCCCGCAGCTCCTCATTGGCAGCCTGCAGCGCGGCGAGGACTTCGGCCTTGTCCCCTTTGCCTCGGCCGCCCGAGCCCTTCTTGGACATGGTGAGGGTGGCCGAGGGGCGCCTGGGCGGGCCACTCGTCTGGGCTGGGCTGTCCGCGCCAAGCTTGGGCAGGTGTCAGCCTCGCTGTGGCTCCGCTACATGTTCTCACTCACCTGGAGGGAAAGCACACCTGGGTGAGCAGACTGTGCTCCTGCCGCCTGGGTGGGAGCTGGGGGCCGTGGGGGCGAGGGGGGCAGGCGGGGCGAGGCTGGCCTCCCACCTGCTCTGAGGACACCGGCCCCAGACCACAGAGGCCATGCGCCCTCCATACAGTGCCCCTGACGGGGCCCACACAGGCAAGAGCGCGTCTTCATGCCTCGCACATGACGGGCACTCGATAAATCTTTGTTCTTTGCCCCTTTGGAATGAGAGATCGGGGACCGACTTTAAAGCTCAAGTTTGATACATGGGTGTGCGGGAGCCTGATGGCAACGGCAGCTGTGAAACACGAGCTTCTCAGACAGCGAAAAGAGTGGACGCCGGACCCAGGGCTCCTCCACGGGGACCCATAAACTTCAGAAGCATGCCCGAGCCAACTTAGTGAGCAAACGCGCCCTCAGCCCCACGTGGAGCTGAGGCCCTGCCCTGCGCCAGCTCCTCCATCACCCAGCACCACGATGCCTGAATTTCCACTGCCCCTGGAGGGCCGGGCCGCATTTCATTCCTTGTGTGTCCCAGCGTCCAGCGCCCAGTGCAGGGAACGGGGAACCAACCCACTACTCAGACACCGCGGAGCCTGATTAGGGGGTGGGGCCTGAGTCCTGCTCCACGCCTATTCCCTGGGAGACCCCGAGCCCCGGCTTCCTCACCTGCACAGAGAGATAATGTCCCTGTCCCCACAAGGCCTCCGTCCTGGGCTATAGACACCCAGGAGAGTTGTCCGAAGAAGTGACCCACGCCATAGAGGTGCCCTGTGTCCCCTACCACTGCCCTCCACCAGAACCCCCTGCCCGGCACCTGCCCAAGCCAATAGGCCCGGGAAGGCACCTTCAAGGCCTGAGCTATCAGGCCAGAGGTCAGCTTTTAAAGCGTGAGGAAGGGGCTGGAAGGACTGGACCACAGGCTGGGCACAGCCCATGGGCATCGCTAGAGGCATTGTCACCTCCAGGGGACATGCTCTCTGGACAAGTCCTCGCAGCATTTCTCCTCTTTTCCAGCTCGGTTCCTGAGGCCTCGTGATACAGAATCAGGACAAAGTCACAGAAATAGGGGGGTGCCGGGCCGGCCCCAGATGACGCACATGTGAGAAGAAGGAACTGGGCAGAAAGGAGGGAGGAGGAGGGGAGAGGCTCCGGCTCATGGGTGTGGAGACTGAGAAGAGGGATCTGGGAGTGAGGCTCCTCTCAAGGAAGAGGAAAGTACAGACGGGAAGAAGGCTTAGAGACATCTTCTTACACGTCAGTAATGCACCGCCTGAGGGCACGGGCAGCAGGTACTCGAATCACTTTAAATGACTTGTCCGGACCACAGAGAACCAGCCGCTGGACTGTCTGGATTGCTGACCCGCCTCCCACCTTCCTCCTCCTGGGCCCTGCACACTCTCTAGGGAGTGAAGGACACATTCGGGAAAGGGATGGGGTCAGGCCCTAGGCTCTCAATTTCGGGGTATCTTTTCTATGTCACCACCAGTGACTGTTTTGTAAACTTTCCACCTCCTTCAAGTCTTCATAGACAGCCTCCGAGAGACCCGTGGGCCCTGCTCTCAGCACCCTGAGGCCTCTGGCCCCTGATCCTAAAGGCAAAGCCACGTGGTGACAGCTCATTGGGGCAGCGCCCGTTTCCAGGAGCCAAGCCCTGTCCCACCCGCCACCTCCCTTGCGGCCGTCAAGCATGCGCTGTCACAGTGCTCCTCACTGCGGAGCTCTCCCGTCTGGTGGTCATTAGGGCACCAGACATTTGGAGAAAAGGGAAATAAAAGGTGGCCGGTGGGAGAGCTGTCCTCCACACGGCTTCACTCTTGGAGATAGACAAGGTAGCTTTTGAAGAAGAGTGTGTTTAAACGGGCCTGGTGGCTAATACACTCTGACCCCCACACAGACTCATCACACAAGCTGGTTTCTAATCATTCACTGGCTGCAGCATCTAATAGTTAATTTTTGGATGGGTTCAGGTGGTGTTGAGTGGTGGGTTTCCATTTTGGGGGAGGAAAACTGTAGAAAGCTAAAGGGCTTGTCCAAGCAGAGAAAAAGCCCTCCAGTTCCTGCCTCCACTTGTCCAATGCTCTCAGGGGGCCCAAGTGTCTCCCAGCAGGGGTGAGCCCACCCTGTTCTGCTGACGGGTCACCTCCAGATTGCACGCTCCAACGCAGGAGACGCTCACCACCCAAAAGGGGCATCTGAAGCACCTTCGCATAGACACTGGGCCCACCTGCCAGTAGAGCATCGCCAGCTCCTGTCCCTGAAGCCACAGCTCACCCTGAGGGTGAGAGACAGGAATCCAAACTAGGACGAGTGGGTGGGGCTGCGCCAGCTCAAAATGGGCAGGCAAGGGTGCAGGAACCTTGAGGAAGCCTGGGGTACCCCACCTCTGGCTGTCGCTGGCAGAAAGCTCGGCGGGAGCATCGTGGGCCCTGCTGGATGGCGCCCAAGGCCGATAGGGGGTGGTGCGGGGGGGAGCACCCATCTGTTCATGAAGGCGAGGTCCACGGACCCCAGTAGGGCTCCCCAGGGCTCTGGGATGCCAGCCCGACCCCAGGGCTGCTGGCCCCTCTCCCCCAGGAATGGGTACCATCAAGTGTGGGTTCCTTATTGTTTAGGAATTACATTAATTCCTCCTAATAGGCCTGCCCTCCGCTTACATCCCAGGCCTGGCAGCTGCCCTGATCTGTTTGCACCTCACGGCTAGAAAACCAGCATTTTCACAAAAATGACTGAGACAAATGACTACCTACCATTCAGACACCCAAGTGGAGAACTCCATTGGCCTCACAGCAAGTGGGGCCCTCCTTGTCTGGGATGGGCTGTGGGTCACGTCCCCCTAATGAGGTTCTTCAAGGCTCTGATCTGGGGAGGCCCTGGGGGACCCACTGGGACCCACTGGCCCATGCTTTTGATCAGGGGTTGGCACCGCCAGCCCACAGTCTCCTGTGAGCAGGCACCAGGCTCCACCTCTGCCCACCCCACCCCGCCCCACGGCCCTAGGCCCAGTCTCATTAGCCTCTTCCCTGGACCACGGCCCCAGCCTCCTGACCACCCTCCCTACATCCTCTCTCGACCTTCTCCAATCTGTTCTCCACAGTGGCCTCCCAAGCAACCATTTCAAGACACCGCCTGGCCCCATCCTCCTGCACCCCCCACTTAAAACCCTCCAGGTCTCCCTGTCGCCCCGCCAGATCTCAGTGAATTCCTCATCACCTGTGCCATCTGCCTGGCTGCGTTCCATCCGCACTATTATTTACTCCAGGTTTTCTGTAAATGGGCTCATTATTTGTTACATATTTTAAAATGAAACTCTGCAGGCCTTTCCTGGATGGAGAGTCAGCGGCACCAGGCTCTAAAGAGGTAACTAACTGCAGGGTAAGATCAAGGGATACCCCCACGTGTGGGTTTTCAGACAGACACCTGCCCCACGGCCCTGAGCTTGGACCCCCGACACTGGGACAGCAGGGGAGGCCTCCCTCGCCCCAGGCCCTCAGCCTGGCCTCCCCACTCCCCACTGTGCCTCTTGCTTGGCCCAGAACACACGCCACCTTTATTTACTCCCACAAGGCTCAAGGCAGACACCATTGCCTCTGGCCTGGGCTCAGGACCCCTGCCCGCCGCTGCACCCCTGGTCCCCGGGGCTGAGCCACCTCCACTTTGGCACTGGCCACCCTGCACTGAGAGTTTTCTATGCAGCGACGGACCTTCAGCCTTAGCCTGGCATCTCCCCAAAGGAAGAGTTAATATTTTTCTCGAACACCAATTTTGGGACAAATATGGTAAGTATGATGACTTTATTATTTATGGAAATGAGTGAGAACAGAGTAAATCTCCCGAGAGCACCGGAGTAGGTCCCGCTCGCCCGCACCCCGGGCTGGGATTCCAGCGGGCTCCTCCTTCCTGCCCCGTCTGCTGTCCTCCCGGAGCCCTTGATGGGATTACTGCACGAGGAGAGGAAAGGGGATCTCCACGTCTCACCCCATATCCTATTTGTACTCAGTGATACCAGCTTTAAGCCTTGGGGTGATGAGAGCTTTGGTAGACTGAGGCACCATGCTTCCCCACGAAGCCACCGCCGACATTAGGAGGAGACGGGGCTTACGTAAGTGACTGGGAGATGGCGTGTGCCCATGGAGGCTCCGGGGGCTCCTGTGCCATTTTACATGCCTCTCTGCATCCCAGGGCTTCGCCCTCCTCCACCCCCCACACACACCCAGCAAAGCACCGGCTATAATGATAACGTCCAGGCTCACGGACGCTGTGTCTGTAACACGCACTCCCATATCTTTCCTGTCACTCTGGGAGGTAGAGAGGGCTGGCTGGAGGGGAGACACAGAGGCTGCAGGAGCATGAGGTCTCAGCCAGCACTGCGGCCCAGAGCCCCACCTCAGAGATGCCGGGGCTTCAGCTGTGTGGGAGCCAGCGGCTGGTGCCAAGGGCTCTGGATCCCGAGTGGCAAACCCTGCATCTCACTCTGGGCTGCGGGCACCTGCAACTGACCAACAGGGCACAGGCCTGCAGGGGCCCAGCAGGGCTATCTGAGAAGGACATCATGGGGCGCCTACTGGACGGAGCCCTGTGACTGCTCTGTCTGCCCAGGGTGAGCCTGGATCAGAACCAGCAGGGACCGAGGTTGGAGCCACGCATTCATCAGATCGGGTCTGGATGGGGGCTGCAGCCAGCAGGTGAGCCGAGATCTCTCCCTCTCCACATGAGACCCTCAGGCCCACCACCCATCCAGGGCGGCCCCTCGCAGCGGCTGACGGGCCGAGGGCCAAGCACGGATCCTGCCCTGATGGTGGTCACAGGTCAGAGCAGGCTGGGGCCACCTGCACAGATACCTGGGTGCTGAGGAGTCAGGACCACAGGGGACATGCCTGTCCCTCTCTTGGGAGTGTTGGAGCAGCTGGCTAAGTGCAGACACTTCTCAGGGGCTCCACTGCCTGCCCACCCTCCTCTCGGCCATCTCTCCTGAGGCCGCCAACAACCCCCGACCAGGCCCCCATCCTAGGACTCACCCTCCAGCACCTCCTCTCCTTTTCAGCCAGGCAGCCCCAACTCTGGAGCCCCGCCCAGCCCTGCACACACCTTCCCAGTGCGAGCACCTCCAATTAGCCCCCACTAACTTCCAGGGAGCCCACTGTGGCCTCAGGGCCCTGCACACGGTAGGCCCTTGGGCTTTGCCAAATGCTCTGGCCCCTATGTGGTCACTCCTGCCCGGAAGAATCACTGACCTCTGGGAGCAGAGGGCTGGGGGTGGTAGGGGTGCGGTGGAGCAGGCCACCCCACAGTGCTGTGACAGCCCCCACCACCAGGTCATGGAGGCGCCAAGCTGCCCACTCCAGGGGGAGCCACAGCCAACGCTGTTTGAACTTCAGATGTGGAACAGCCCCGAAGGCTCAGAGTCAGGGTTCCGGCTGCCCGTCAGCTCAGCTCAAGCTGACAAGGTCGGTGTCGCTGTGCTGGTGGGGAGGAGACAAGGCCGAGGGATGTGCTCGCGATGTCATCTGATGGGCCACATATGGGGGACTGAGCAGGCTGCAGTGGGCTCTGAGAGAGACTCATCTAAGCATCCTGAAATTGCACTGTCCACAATCAGAAACTGCACAGCAACACTGGGCGTCTCAAATATTTGCTGGATGGAATTAGAGGCGCCCCCCGAAAGTGTCACGAACCCATGTGGGAACCCCAGGGAGTGCTGGAGAAGAGGGCAGGATTGCATCCAAGGCCTTCCCAAGCTCCCTGTGCTAACCTGATGCTGATCTGAGACCAGGAGGGCATTTGTCATACTTTCATCCAGGAAGTCATTACAGTAATAGATTAATAGCGCAGTCTGCCCACTTTTGTTTCGGGGTCTCTGAGGAGGTAATAAATATAAGCAGAAGAGCTTCATTCTGATCTCTCTGCGTAAGTAGTTTTATGTTCAGACAAAACTTCACGATGCATGAACATGGTTGTGCCGTCAGTCAATTGCCACAGTAAACCCCAAAGTCGCTCACCAGGAAGCTGGTCTGGAGGACACGTGGCTCCCACCTGGGCCCCTGCTGGTCCCCAGGGTTTCTCAGATGGGAGCCCCTGACCACCGAGTAGGTGGAGAGGACCAAGACGTCGGTGAAAACCGCCGACGTGCAAAAAGCTTGCAGGGCGATGCCCGTGTAGTTCGTGAGCGTCCTGGGTCGTCAAGGGGCTTGGACCTTATAAAGCTGGTAGTGTCTGACATGGACTCTTTCCAGGTTACAGTTTATCTATAGAGAAGAAAGAACGAATCTGATCCTTTTGACCCTCGTCATTTCCATGGAAACCCAAGGTGTGGGTGGAGGGGGAGTGGGCTCCCAGGGGAGGGTCAGAGACCCCTGTCAAATCCCACAAGGACCCTCTAGGTGACGGGTGTGGTTCCCTGGGGGCAGTCTGACAAATGTCCATGCTATGCACCCTCTGCCCCGAGCAGTGCAGGGAGGAGAGAGGGCAAAGGTCCAGGTCATGGTTACACAGTCGGGCAGACACTTGGGGTGTTGGTGGTGGGACGTACAGACTCCAGGGGTGGAGGTGTCAAGGCACCTCCCTTTCCAGGCAAGACCCTCACAGTGAGCCTGGCAGAGGGGGCACAGGGCGGGTGGCAGGGCAGGCGACAGGGCCGGCGAGGGTCTGCGGCTCAGAGGTGACGCCTGTTGTTTCTCCCCTGGGGCAGGCCAGGTGTGGGCCTCACTCTGGGTAACCCTGAAGAGACACACCTCTCCCTTTAGAACTCTTTTTTCCTGGAAAACACAAATACCCCCCAGAGGGAGAAATCAACTGGCCATTCATGCCTGGATGCAAACATTGTTGATCAGAGAATCTAGTCCACACCTGGAAACCTCGTGAAAGAGGAGTTTTGCTTGTGTGGAACAGGGAGAAATCCCACAGGGGTGCCCGACCCCAAAGCCCAGAGTGACCCGTCCGCTCAGGCAGCCCATCTCATCACCCATTCTGGGAACAGCCTTGCAGTGCAGTGGAGACTCCAGCACAGGGGCCTTTCCAGAAGATAAAGGGCGGGTCCACCACACGACAGAGCGATGGTCCACCAAAGGACCATGGGGCAGAGGCTGAGGCCAAAGGTCGACTTGGATGTGCATTTTCCAGAAGCCAGAAGCAGAGATCAAGAGTCTGACGTGGCCACACTAGGTGACAATGTGGAAGCTTCACGAAGACTGAGGATGGGAGCAGCTCCGGGGCAGCCATGTGGGCAACCATGAAGGCCACAGCACCCGTGCCTGCAGGACAGGACCACCGAGAGCTGGAGGAACAGTCAGCTTCACGTTGAGCACCCGCTGTTTCTGCGCCCGGAGCTACCCACACATTGTCTCTTGTCCTGATTCTGGAACAAGAAGGAGAGTCCACCGCTCTGAGCAAACGAAGCAGAAGCCCCTCGCCACCCCCAGTGCTGCTGCTCTTGGGGAAAACTCTGGCCCCTCCCGCAGCTGCTGCCCTGCTCTGACCTCCGAGGAGGGCAGGCTACTCAGCAGCTGGTTTTCTCAGGTCACCTAAAGGCCCAGAGAGGCGGCCACACACAGTTCCCCATCAAAGTGAGACTTTTCTGGCAAATCCCCAACTCAGGCAACACGGCTCCAGCTTACCCGGGCCAGATCTATGCCCTGTCTGGACTCACAAGAAGAAGAGAAACAGCCAGAGCACCTGCCTACAGATGCACGCAGCAGGCCTAGGGGACGGGCTGAGGGATGGTCTGGGGATATTCTTCCTTGGCCTTGAAGACTGGGCGTCACATCTCACACAGCCATAGGCCCAACATTATGCTGAGAGACTGTCTCCCCTCGTCCTGCCTTCCCAACTGTACTTCATTCAACTTCAAGAACATCTCAGGGGCTGGTCCGGTGGTATAGCGGTTAAGATCACACGCTCTGCTTCTGCGGCCCGGGGTTCGCGGGTTCAGATCCTGGGAGCAGACCTACGTACCATTTATCAAGCCATGCTGTGGCAGGCGTCCCACATATAAAGTAGAGGAAGATGAGCACGGATGCTAGCCCAGGGCCAGTCGTCCTCAGCAAAAAGAGGAGGATTGGCAACAGATGTTGGCTCAGGGGTAATCTTCCTCACCAATAAATAAATAAATAAATAAATAAATAAATAAATTTTAAAAATTAAAAAAAAAAAGAACATCTCAATTTTGAAATGCTGTCTTTCAGCAAATTCACAGGAGGTAACCTTTTACTGACTTAAGAAGCATTCTTTGCCAGGAACGACACATATTCTATTTGTATACCCTCTTAAAATCATTAAGAGATTGGTGGGCTTCTGTCAAGATGTTGTCCTTCAATTGTAACAGTCAACAAGACATGAAACGTGTGAAGGAAGGGCTCATCTCACGATAAATTGACAGCAACGCTTAGAAACACGAACGATGTTTCTAAATGTGTCTCCTAAAAGAGAGATTTAGAATTATTAAGGGTTTGGGTTAAAATCTTCATTTCTAACTGCAATGTTTTCAAAGAAGTCAAATGTGTGTTGATCTCGTACAAACCTCTATCGGAAATGGAGTTTGCAGAAAATAAGGTCATGAAGTTCAGTGGGAAGGAGGAGAGAGGGAAGGAAAGGATGCTTTCTGATAAACTTACAAGCTTCTTCTAGATTCTGTTTGGAACTGCTGCAGAGAACTCTAAGAACCAAGCCAGGGCCAGTGTGCCTGTAGGGAAGTTAGGACACAATGGGAACCAGAGTGGTCCCCTTTTCTCCCTCTCCCCAGCCCCTCTGTCCTGCTGCTAGGCAGACAACCTTTCAGAGATATTTTTTTGAATGACCCTCAGACCCAAAAGAACATGAGAATTCTCCCTAAGGAAGCCTATTAAATATGGACCAGAGTCTCCCAGAGGAAGAAAGGCCCAGGAATCCATGCGGTGGGCAGACACCCTGCTCCTGGTCATCAGGCAAGTGTAGGAAATCTGGGAGAGGAGCAGCCCCTTACTCACCCCAACGCCTCTGGTGTGGCAGGAGGTCACTGTGAAGACAGAGGCCACAGGAGAGGAAGAGACAGATGGGGCGCTGGGCAGCCACTGCACCTGCTAAAATGACAGACCCACCCCAGCCAGCGGTGGTGACTTCTACAAGGGCCTGTGGGACTTCCCAGCTCTCACTCACAACGACGGATAATGAAGATGCTCCAAGATGGAGAAGATGCTCATTCATCACGACGACGCACGTGGTTCTCAAAGAGTTGGGTGTGTGTCCTTCTGAAGAGTGATTGGGTGTCATCCACAAAATCCGTCCTCAATTTCAACACACTCACGTTTTTATCTATAAATCTGACAGTGAGTCATCATTCCTGGTCTACTAAGCCAAACCCAACGCATTTTCCTTTTTATTGAAAGGAGAGGTGACTCAAGGCTGAAGTCCTGACTCACCTATGAATGAGCTAAAACTCTAAACTTCCATTAAGGTGCCGTGACTTATTTTTAAATAAACTGCTAGTTTGAGATCATTGTAGATTCCTATGCAGCTGTATGAAATAATACACAGAGATCCCAGGTGCCCTTTACACAGATTCCCCCTATGATGGCATCTTGAGAAACTCCAGGGCAGAATCACAGCTAGGACACTGACACCAAATCTGTTAAGGTACAGAACACCTCCATCTCCACAGGGATCCCTCACGTGGCCTTTTAAACCAGCACCACTGCCCCCCGCCCACCTTCATCCCTTCCTTAGCCCTGGCAACCATGAATCTGCTCACCGTCTCTCTAACTTTGTCAGTTCAAGAGTGTTACAGAAATGGAATCATATAGTATATGACCTTTGGGAATTGGCTTTTTTCATTCAGCATAATTCTAGAGATTCACTTGTTGTCTGTATCAACGGTCCATTCATGTTTATTGCTGTGTAGTATTCCATGGTATGGACATACCACAGCTTGTTTAACCACTCACCCACTGAAGGACATCTAGGTTGTTTCCAGTTTTTGGCTATTACGAATAATGCTGCTATAAACATTTATATACAGGTTTTTGTGTGAGCATAAATTTTCACTTCTCTAATATAAATGCCTAGAAGTGCAATTTCTGGGTCATATGGTAGCTGAATGTTTAGTTAGGAAACTGGCAAACTGCTTTCCAGAGGGGCTGCACCATTTTGCATTCCCACCACCAGTGTATGAGGGCTCCAGATTCTGTGTGTCCTTGTCAGCATTTGGCGTTGCTATTTTTTATTTTAGCCCTTTTGATAGGTGATATCTCCTTGTGGTTTTAATTTGCATTTCCCTGATCACTAATGATAACATCTTTTCATGTTCTCATCTGCCATCTGTGCATCCTCTTCAGTAAAATGTCTGTTGCTAGGCTCCTCTTCTGGTCCTTTAGCTAGAGAGAGCAGGCTTTTCTTAGGGCTGTTTCTCTCTGTGTTCATTGGTGTTTCTGAGTTGCTGGCTTCTTCAACTCCAGCTCTGGGGTGTATGAGGCCGAAGAAAACCGAGGAAACTCACCACTGTGTCTTCCTGGGTCTTGAGGTCGCTAGTCAGCCTGCCTTCTTCACCCCACCTTTCAGTCTTATGTTTGTTTTAGATCCAGTGTCCAGAGTTTTCATTGTGCTAATTGGAGAGACAGGGAAAAGTATGTCTACTCTGCCTTCCTGGAGGCAGAAGTCCTGCCACAACTTTTTGATCAAAGAAAAAATCTTAGACTTTTATTTACCATTATTTCAGTTATAATTTAAATCACAATGTGATTTACAATTTGCCAGCTCACTTCTCAAGATAGAAAATAGATGTTATATCAGATGATCGTAGTAACCACCCACCTGTTTGAGGAAAGGGTCATCACCTCTAGTACTTGAGTGAATGGCTGTCTCAGGGAGACACGTTCTGTATAAGCCACTCTCCGTGTGGTTTTGGGCTTGCTTGACTTAGTCCAAGGAGGAACTCTTAGGTCACATTAATACTACAAGTCCCTTTTGAAATACAAGAATTGGCAGCAACTCTGACTTTATAAAGTGAAGCACTGAGCATTGTAAATGTTTTCCAGGTGGTAGTGCAAGTGTTTTGAAAATAACAGAACTAAAATACTGAACAAAAGCACCCCAGGCTTACACACAGCTTTGCTCCTACTGAACCAGTCACCTGACCAATCGCCATTTAAGACGGAGACGTGTAACAGCCAGATTTCTAGCTCAGGAAAGAATCTCAGGATCACCAGCCAAACCCCCAGTTCTTCAGATGAGGAAACCGGGGTCCAGAGGGTCCCCCGAGAGAGCTTGCTCCAAGCCTGTTCTCCCCACAACAGATGGCACAACGTGGCCGGTGGAGCCTCCTCACTGGTGAAAGCCCGAGCGTGTAATGCTCAGGCCTCAGGGAGGGTTCTTGGAAGGGCACTGCCTCAGGAGTGGGCCGAATTAGCCTGGACCAAAAGCTGCTCTGTTTCTGTCTAAGAAGGCCTAAAGGCAAGCCTCAAAAGGACCAAACTCTTTCCCAACGACTCAACCGTGCCCCAGAACAAAGCTCCAAAGTATTTAAAGGAACACAAAAAATTCAGCCTCCAAAATATAAAATTCACAATGTCTGGCATCCAATCAAAAATTACCACACATGCAAAGAAGTAGGGAAATAGGACTCAGAAGGAGGAGGACAAAGCCAATGAATAGAGACAAGGCAGACATGACGCAGATGATGGAACCAGCAGACGAGGATGTTACAACGGCCAGTCTCAACAAACCCATGTGTCCAGGGAGGCAGAAGAAACAGCAGCATGTTAAGAGGAGACATGGAGAAGTTTTAAACGATCCAAACCAATCATATGGCAATTAAAATGAATGTCGGAGATAAGAAATACACTGGATGGTATTGACAGCAGAATCACACATGGCAAAAGAAAAGTTTCGTGAGCTTGAAACAGCAATAAAAATTATCTAAAATAAAACAGTGATTTGAAACCCACGATCATCTATTTAGAAAACATGTCAACAACCTCTTTGTTAGTAGAATTTTTACATTATTCTTTCTTCTTGAAATTCCAACAAACCCACAGAATAAGGTAATATAATGCCCCCAACGGAAGACTTTTCTTTTTTTGCTTGAAGGCCTTTAATTGATCACCCTATCACATCTTTACAACACAACAAAATGTATATAAGTGGAAATTTAAGTTTTTTTACTGTGATTTTCAGCACTGAGGTTATAAAAATGTCTTCTAGACTGAGTTATCATTGCAATTACCATGGCTATACAACTGGTTCAAATAGCACAAATATACTACAAATTCTGATAAATTATTAAATATAAAGGAAAATTGTATTAGAAACGTATCTCTGAACAAGCAGGCTGGCGGGTTGGTGGTTAGTGCTTTGGTTCACCTTCTCCCTGTGTTTGGTGCCCCAGAGGTGTCTACCTGGAGGTGAGGCACTGCAGCAGGATCTGGATGGGTGAGCAAGAGATATGCCTTGCTTTTGAAGAGGGGAGGGAATGAGGGGAGGTGACAAGGAGCACTGTGCTGGGACGGGGTGGTCTCAGCGGTTGCCTTGTAGGAAAGCTTCCCTACAGCACCTGACGATGCATGCCCGCTCACGGAGTGCCCACAGTGGGTGCAGGTCTTACCATTTGAGACCACTGTCTCCGCCTTTGCAAAGCCTAAGTAACTGGCCTTCACGATGCGTTCCATACACTACAGGGTTTTATATAAAAAGGCCCAGAATACAGGAGTTCAGGGCAGGAAAAGAAAACCCACTGTCTGCCCTGGTCCCTTCTAGGCACGGGTGAGCTCTGCCTCCAGGTGGGTGGGTGGGTGGCAGAGACGGGTGGAGAAGCACCCCTGGCAGCTGTGCTCTCAAGCCATCCTGGGGGCCGATGCTGGACAGTACCACAAAGGGCGCTAAGAGTTTCCAAAAGGCCAGGACAGGCTACCTACAGGAAGGCCAGGTCCCTGCAAAAGGAGCTGGGGCTGCAAGGAAGCAGGGAGGGCTCCTGGGCAAACTCCCCGCAGAATCCCTCCTGGCACCAGGAGTCCACACAATCACAGCACTGGCCTCCGGGAGGGAGGGGGGCTCGTGTGCAAGTAACGTCCATGTCTGGAGGACCTGGAGGGTCAGCCAGTAAAACAGAAGACACCTAGGAACTACTTGCTGCACCTTCCGTCAGAACCTAGGCGTATTACCCCCAAGCCTGGCTTACCCCCAGCAACCCGGACAGGAGACGTCACCTCTCATCAGCACCCCTGGCATCTGATTCTCACTGCACCAGCTTATTGCCTCAAATATAACAAGAGTTTAAATGAAATTCCTTAACATTTTCTTCCTATCTTTGTACTCATTTACAGCTTCTCTGGCTCTAAAACCTGTTCGCCACTGAACTGAGACACAGGGTTCAAAGCATGACATCTGGGGTGTGCCTCTGTATGTGTGTCAATTCCCAAGCCCAGCTGAGGGTGATGCTGTGGTCTGGGATTGCCACTCAGCTCAGGACCCCTCGGGAAGCCTTGTCTGAAGATGGGACCCAGCCTCTGAGCCCGCAGTCCAGGCTTGAGGCCAAGGCCATGATGACCCAGAACAGGACAAACCCTAATTCAGAGAAATAGCCATGGGAACCAGTGAGATTCAGGGTCACGTCTCCTCACACTCCTGGTGGAGATGAATAGAAATAGCCAATCTAAGTAAGTAATTAGATAGATAGATGGATGGGCAGATAGATTGATGGCTGGATGGATGGAGGGAGAGACAGATGTATAGATAGATGGATGGATGGATGGATGGATGGATGGATGGATGGATGATTGATAGATAGACAGACAGATAGATAGATAGATAGGTAGATGGATAGACAGATGGATAGAGAGATGGATAGAGAGATGGATAGATAGAGAGATGGATGGATAGATAGGTGGATAGATAGACAGATGGATAGACAGATAAGGTAGACAGACAGACAGAGGGATAAAAGTAGCCTTCTTTGTCCTCCTTTCTGAAGACATGCATCCCGAATTGCAGCTATTCTTTCCTATGTCTCTTGGAAGTTCAGCTAAGGTCTGGATGAGGAGCTATCCATTTCAAAAGGAATTCTATGTTTTATCACTGAAAAACAAAGACCAAGCGTGTCATTTAGCACTGATGAAGCCTGCTGGGTGTCTGCCTAGGAGAGGTGTGACTCTTCCTGCGCGTTAGTCCCTTCACTGCACGTTGTCCACTGAGACACCTCGCAAGGTGGTAGTCAGCTCACCAGAACCACGAATGCAAACAGAAGGCCTTGCTGATCCTGACAGCTAGTCCTAACCTGTGTATGGAAGCACAGGGCCAAGTATAACTAAGGTGAACTTGAAGAGGAAGACAGAGTTGGAGGACTCAACCTTCTAGGTATCAGGACCTTTTAAGGGTTTCTAATAAAGACAGGGGTTTGGGACAAGGACAGACAGTCATCAAAGGAACAAGCTAGAACACAGCTCAGAAACAGACCAACACGTGGGTCATTGTGCCTGGAGTTGTGATGAAGGGACACCGCAATGCACTGGGGGGAAGACAGTCCTTTACCCAATGGTGCTGAGGTAACTGGATGTCCACAGGGGAAACAGACCTTGCCTCTTGCCTCCCACTACAGAGACAAAATCACTTTCCAGTGGGTTATAGTTATGAATGTGCAAGGAAAACAACAGTCTTTTAAAAGAAGACAAGATCTTCACGGTGTTGGAAATGGCAAAAATTTCTTAAACGGGACACAGACAGCACTACCTGTAAAGGGAAAATCGGACAGAGTGGGCTATATGAGGAAGTTCCACTCATCAAAGGACAAAGGAGAGTGAACAGGCAAACCAGCGGGTCAGAGAAGACTCTAAAACACACTGAGAAATCTGACAAACCACTAGGAAAAAGATAGAGACTCCAAAGGAACATGGGGGAAAACCTTGAAGAAGTCCTTCACACAGGAGGATGTCCGGATGGCCATGAACACATGACTCGGGCTCGGCGTGACAGTCACAGTGAGATGGGTACCTCGAGGCCTCTCCACCTGTGGGGCCAGGGCTGCCATGCCTCCCGCAGCTGGGAGGAGCGACCTCGTCCTGCAGCTGGCAATTCCGGCCAGGCCCCGCGGAGTCTCCACAGGGTGAGTCTGCACAGCCTCACCCTCAGCCAGGACCCTGGCAAATCCTCACTCAGACTCCCCGGCTCCCTCCCACTCTGCATGGCCCTGATCTCGGGGTCCCTGAAGCCCTGCCCTCTGGAGCTCTGTCTCCTGCTCCGCAGCTCTGCCTGCGCTGACCTCACCACACAGAACAAGTCCAGTTCCAGTTACTCTATCACAGCCAGAAGACACGTTTAGGAGACCCTTTGTTCATGGAAAACCTCTCAGAAGTAGAGTTTTGCAATATAATTTAGAGGGAAATGCTTTAATGGTTGGTACCGGGTGTTCTCTGTCAGAGGGAGCAAGAAAAGATGCATGTGTCCGTTCAAGAACCATGTCAGTTTATAATGCTTGGGGGGGTGGTGTCTGATTGGAGTTTAGAAATGAAAAATGCTCCAGGACGTCAGCGAGGGACGAGGTGGTGGACTGCAGCCCAGAGAGGCCTGGCAGTGTCAGTGCGGGCAGACAGCTCCGCCCCAAATCCAGAGAGTTTTACTCCTGAAATAACCCTTTAGGAAAAAAGAAAAGTTGCTCAGGTTAGCAGCTAAAAACACCCAATTAATGATACACTTTCTCCTACAGTGGGAGCTCTGAAAATACAAAGTGCAATGTGTTTGCTTGGTTGGTGATGGACTGACATGGTGCCGTGCGGGCGTCTGCGGCTCTGGGAGCTGCTTTCTGAGGACCAGCATTCCCGACATGGACAGCAGGGTGCTCAGCGCTCAGCCCAGAGAGACGGCTGCTCACTCCTGTAGCCAGCACTCAGGAAGGGCCGCTTGTCTGTTTGATTCTGACAGTTGTAAAGTGACCTGAAACTTACTTGGAAGGTCCTGGAACTTCCTGCTCTTGATATGGCTTACCTTTTCAGAATTCACTCCAGAAAGTTTAAGCATGATTTCGTCTCTCTTGATTAACCAGTATATATCGTGTGTCTATCAATTAAAAATACTCTTACAGTTATAAAGTGCTTTTATTTGTGAGATTTTTGTAGAAAATTAACATTATTATAGTAAGTCTGAAACTTTCAGCTCCCTGCCATTTTATCCATGGAAACAATTTATTTTAGAGTATGTTTTTTAAATGTAAGACTTCTTAGAAACACGACTATTTATCCCAGCAGAACAAACTGTATTAATTTAGGAAAGAGGGCCAGTGGTTAAGTTGAGAACACTCACTGTGGTGAGCAAATAACAATTCCCCAATATTGTCCCCGTCCTAATCCTGCAGCCTGTGAATACGTCACCTTACACGGCAAAAGGGACTTTGCAGATGTGATTCAGGTTAAGGTCTCTGGGATGGAGAGATTATCTTGGATTGTCCCTGTGGCCCAATCTAATCACAGGAGTCCTAAAAGCAGAGACCCCTTCCCAGCTGTGGTCCGAGAGACATGACCTGAGAAAGACTTGATCCACCACTGCTGGCCTTGAAGATGGCAGAAGTTGGCCCCGCGCCAAGGATCAACATCACCTCTCGGAGCTCGGAATGGCCTTTAGGTCACACGACACAAGAAAATGATGATGACAAGGAACCCAATTCTGCTAACAACCCAAGTGAGCAAGGATATGGATCTTCAGCCTCCAAAAAGGGACACAGCTGCCAAGAGTGATTGCAGCCCTGTCCCGGCCTTCTGACCGAAGAGCTGTAAGATAACGAATCTGTGTTGTTTTAAGCTGCTAGATTCATGGCGTTTGCTCTGGCAGCAATAGGAGGCTAACACAGATGTTAGCTTAGACATGGGGCTGAAGCCCTCAGCCGTCCTCTTTCAGGCAGCGCCTGCATATCGCACAGAACCACCATAAATGAGGCCCAAGGCTTCTCTTCCTGTCAACCGGGCAAAGGGAAGTCCCTACAAGGCCTCACTGTGAGCGGGGAGAGGAGGTAGGGGAACAGGAGGGGGACCATGGGAACTGGGCCACTTCCTCCTGCGGCTTACCTGTGTTTGGGGCTGCTGAGCCCGTCTGGGACTCGCTCCTCATCTGTTCAATGATGGTGCTGCCGGGCACGCCTGACTATGGCCCGGAGGGTCAGACAACACTCACTTCGAGATGGGCAGCTCAGGTGACATGGTAACCTGGTGGCCCGTGGTTAACTGTCAGTCTCTCAGGCCCCGTGGCAGGCCATCCAGTTCTGGCAGCAACAGGAACCAAGTCCCCCCACTCCTACTCAGAATCAGAGGCTCTGACCGAGGTGCCCAGAGAGGGCAGTTTGAAACGGGCCTGGGAGAAATACAGCAAATATTTTTCTAACAGAAAAATAGTTTCTCTAGTCTAAATCATGTAATTTTACCAAACAGAAAAAAAACCAATCTCATGCACAGCTAGATGACTCAAAAAGATTCCATGGTTCAGGAATGGGCCCTATGTTACATATAAGAATATAATACATTATATTCAGTGGTAAAGGGAAGAATATCATTCATAAATATGGGGTGATTAGTTGGATAACTGTGAAAGAAAAGTAAATCTATGGAATTCTGCCTTTCTAACATAAAATCCTAAATGGATTAAGGAGAATTAAGGATGAGAGATCATGGCATTAAAACCACTGGGGAAAAGTAGAAACAAGCATTTCTCAAATCTCTGGAGAGAGAGGTCTTTCTAGGCTTAAAGAAGATAAAGGGAGTCCACAAAAGGAGGGATCCATAGATCCACCACAGTAAATTGTATATCTTTATTATAGATGTGATGCAATTAAGAAGCTAAAAACAAGTTGAAACAATATTTGCAGAAAACGGAATAAAAAAATTAACATCTTTACTATATTAGGAGATTGTGAAACTCAATAATAAAAACACTAAGATCTCACAGATAAATGGGTAACTATCAAAAGAAATAATTTACAGAAAAGGAAAAAAAGATGATATTAAAATCACGAGAAAACCTCGTCTGCTTAAGTTATAGATAATCTCAAGAGAACATCCCTCTCATCCCGAGAATGAGAAAGAGCCACATAATCTACAACATCCCTTTCCTGGAGCCCATTGAAGAGCTGAGGTCCCAAGGCAGCGCAGGGGGCCAAATTCTAAAGGGTGACAAGCCCCCGGAAAGGGAGGGGGGCACATGAGCTGGCTCGTCTCTGGCAGAGCACAGGAGGAAGAAGTGGGTAAGAAGAAAGCAGCCCCAATTTAATGTATTCCTAAGGGCTCACTGAGGGCTAGTGTCTCAGTTTGCAATCGCTGGAGCCCAGACACGAGAGGGGCTCCCCTCATGGTGCAGATGTGCAAGAGGCATCACCACCACTGGGACAGGTACAAGACACTCTCCACCTCCCAGCCCCTTCTTGCAAACAAAGCAAAAGCCTTAAGCCACTGAAAGAAGGGCCGCAAGCCCTCTGGTCCACAGGGTCACTGGGAGAGGGAAGAAAGTAGTCCCTCCTTCCTTCCTGCCCCAGAAGTAGGTCATGGTCCCTGCCTCTAGGGTCAGAGTCAAGGCCCAAAACACCTGCCCTGGGGAGCAAGAGGGAGGCCCCTGCGGCCCAGGACCCTGCATTGCACAAAGCAGAGCTCAGTTGCAATGGGAGAGGGTGGGGTACTCGAGAGGTCACCATATGACCCAGCAATTCCACTCCTAGGTATAAACCCGAGAGAACTGAAAAACATATGTCCACACAAAGTTCATAACAGCATTATTCATAATAGCCAAAAAGTGGAAACAACCCAAATGTCCATCAACTGATAAATGGATAAATAAAACATGGTCTAGCCGTACAATGGAATATCATTCAGTAATAAAAAGGAATAAAGTACTGACACCTGCTATAATATGGATGAACCTTGGGAACATGATGCTTAGTGAAAGAAACCAGATACAGAAGGTCATATATTGTATGATTCCATTTATATGAAATGTCCAGAATAGGCAAGTCCATAGAGACAGAAAGTAGATTAGTGATTGCCAGGGGCTGGGGACAAGAGTGAGTGGGAAGCAACTGCTAAAGGCACAGCATTTCTTTTTGGGGTGATAGAATGTTCTAAATTTGTGATGATAGTTGCACAACTCTGTGAATATATTAAAACCCTGTGAATTCACACTTGAAGTGGTTGAGTTATATATTATTAAAGCTGTTACTGAAAAAAAAAATTGAAGGAGAAAAAGACTTTTTCAGACAAACAAAAGTTGAAAGGATTTATTGCCAGCAGATCTGTGCTACAAAAAATGTTAAAGAAAGTTCTTCAGGCAGAAGAGATGTTATCAGATGGGAAACTGTTCTACACAAAGAAATGAAGCGTGCTCAAAAAATGAGGGTGTATATGTAAAAGACTCCTTTCTTATTTTTAATCCCTTTAAAAGATAACAGGTTATTCAAAGCAAAACCAGTAACAATTGCATTTCAGAGTGTAATATATATAAAAGTAAAATCTGAAAATAGCAAAAAAATTGGAAAGAAAATGAAAGTCACTAATTACATGTGAATTGGCATAATATTAAGAAGGACTGTGAGCTAAAGATGATACTGAAACCTCTAAAGCAAGCACCAAAAATTAAATTAGAAGTGTAATGAATAAGCCAATAGTAGAGGTAAAATAGGGTCATAAAAAATACTCAATCCTGAAGTAGGCAAGAAAAGAGGCAGACGAGATAACACAAATAGAAAATAAAGAGCAGAAAGCTAGATGTAAATCCAACCATATCACTAAATGGCAAATGTAAATGGGCTAAATAACACAACTAAAAGGTAGACATTTTGAGATAAGATTTTCTTTAAAGGCAAGCACCAACTTTACGCAATCTACAAGAAACTCAGTTTAAATATAAAGGCATAGATCAGTTAAAATAATAGAAAAGGTTATATCATGCAAACTCTAGTCAAAAGAAAGCTGAAGTGACTGTATTAATGTCAGACCACGTAGATTTCAGAGCAAGGAGCACTACCAGGGATTAAGAGGGACATGACACAATAACAAAGGAGTCAATGAATCAAGAAGATGTAGCAATCCTAAACGTGCATGCATCAAACAATGGAGCTTCAAAAATACATAAAACAAAGACCAATAAAAATGCAAGTAGAAATAGGAATATTAACAATTATAATCAGAGGGGCTGGCCCCGTGGCTTAGCGGTTAAGTGCTCGTGCTCCACTACTGGCAGCCCAGGTTCGGATCCTGGGCACGCACCGACGCACCGCTTGTCTGGCTGTGCTGAGGCAGCATCCCACATACAGCAACTAGAAGGATGTGCAACTACGACATACAACTATCTACTGGGGCCTTGGGGAGAAAAAGGGGAAAAAAGGAGGAGGATCGGCAATAGACGTTAGCTCAGGGCCAGTCTTCCTCAGCAAAAAGAGGAGGATTGGTATGGATGTTAGCTCAGGGCTGATCTTCCTCACAAAACAAACAAACAAAAAACAATTATAATTGGAGACTTCAACACTCATCTCTCAGTGAGAGATGAAATAAGTGCACAAAAAATTAGTTAAAGATATAGAAGATTTCAACAATACCATCAACCAACTTGACCCAATTGACATTTGTAGAGTACATCACCCAACAACAGCAGAATAGACAGAATTTTCAAGTGCACATAAAACACTCATCGTAACAGACTACATGCTGTTCAATAAAATCTACAGCTAACGTCACACTTAGTAGTGAAAGACTTACTGCTTTTCCCCTAAGATAGGGGACAGTGCAGAACACCTACGCTCACCACTTCTATTCAATGTTGAAAAAGAACAGGAACTAAAAGGCATACCAAATGGGAACAAAGAAATAAATCATCTTTATTCACATATGACACGATTGTCTACACAGAAAATCCCAAAGAATCTACCTAGAACACATAAGTGAGTTTAGTAAGTTAACAGGATAAAAAGTCAAAAGAGAAAAATCAATTAAATTTATCAATTACATTTCTATATACTAGCAACAAAAGATTTTATTTCAAAATAATACCATTTACAATAATGCCAAAATAATATGAAAGACATAGGAATAAGTCTAACAAAATATTTACAAGATTTATACACTTAAAGCCACAAAACATTCATGAGAGAAAATTAAAGACCTAAGTAAATGCAGAGATATACCATGTTCATGGATGACAAAACTCAATATTATGATGTTAATTTTTCCCAAATTGAAATATAGATTAAATAGAATCCCAATCAAAATCCCAATAGACTTTCTTTGTAGAAACTGACAAGCTGTTTCTAAAACAGATATGGAAAAAGCAAATGATCTAAATTAAGCAATTTTGGAAAATAACAGATTTGGAGTTGCAAAGCACTACCTGACTTCCAGCTTACAATAAAGCTACAGTAATCGAGACAGTGCAGTATTGATCTAATGACACACGAGTCAGTGGAGAAGAAAAGAAAAATAGACCCACTGACTATCTGGTCAGTTGATTTTTGACGAAAGATCAAGATAATTCAATGGAGAAAAGATAGTCTTTTAAACAAACGGTGCTGGAACAATGATACATCTACATGCCAAAACAAACAAAAAAGCGAAAAAACCCACAGCTCAACCCATACCTCACATCATATTTAGAAACCAAATGGAAATGGATCGTGGAATTAATGTGAAATATAAAGCTACAGAACTTCTAAATGAAAACATAGATAAAATCATGATGTTGGATTAGGAAAAAAATTCTTAGAGAGGGAAAAAAAACAAAACCTATACAAGAAAATATCGACAAGTTGAACTTCATGAAAATTTGATATGTCTTGTCTTTGAAAGATATTGGTAAGAAAATGAAAAGACAAGCCCCAGATTGGGAGCATATATTTATAAAATACACATTTGACAAAGGACTTGTATCCAGAATACATATTTTTTAAAACTCTCGAAATTCAATAGTAAAAATACAAATAACCCAATTAAAAAAAGAGCAAAAGATTTGAAATACCTGTCACCAAAGCAAATGTACAGATAGCAAAGAAGCATATGAAAGGATGTAGCATCACTAATCATCACGGAAATGCAGATTAAAAACACAAGAAGACACCACTACACACCTACTACGATGGCTAAAATGAGAAAGACTGACCACACCAAGCATTGGCAAGGATGTGGGAGACCTGGGACTCTCATACATGGCTGGTGGGGATGTAAAATGGCTCAACCACTTTGGAAAACACTTGTTAGTTTCTTAAAAAGTTAAATACACACCTACCATATGATCCAGCCTAGGTATTTGCCCAAGGGAAATGAAACACTTGTACATGACTGTTCACAGCAGCTTTATTTGTAATAGCAAAAAATTGGAAGCAATCCAAAAATCCATCAACCAGAGAATGGATAAACAAACAGAGTATATCCATACAATGGAATACTGCTCAGCAAAAAATGATAATAATAATAATTAACTATTGATACATGCAACCATAAATCTCAAAATAATTATGCTGAGTGAAAAAAGCCAGATCTAAAAAATATACATATACTATATGATTCCATTTATATGCAATCCTAGAAAATACAAACTAATCTCTAGTGACAGCAGATCAGTGGTTGCCTGGGGACGTGGTGAGGTTGTCGGGCAGGCGCAGGAAGGAAGGAATGCAAAGAGGAATGAACAAACTGTAGAGGTGATGGTTGCGTTCACTATCTTGAGTGTTGAGATGGTTTTGTGGGTATATACACATGTCAAACAACATACTTTACCATTAGAAAAAGAAGATTCAAAGCCATAAATAATGTACTACATTGTTTGTTTTGAGTATCACTTGATGAGAGTGGTTAACTGGTCTGGTTCTTTTTGGAAAGCAATATGATAATATAGATTCAAATCTTCAAAGTGCTCCTAACTTTTAACCTAGGAATTTCATATCTAGGATTCTATCCCAAAGAGGTCATTCTAAATACAGAGAAAACTTTACACTCAGAGATGTTCGATGCAGTATTATTTACAAGTGACAACTTGGAAACAATCTAAATACTTATGAATTAAGTTTCTGCACAATGAAACATCATGCAAACTTTAAAGTACTGCTTAATAAGAATTTATTCTAAAAAGGAAAATGAGTATCTGGTATAAGGGGAAAAGACACAAAACTGTAAGTATTAGAATGATCATAACAACGTAAAACAGAAACAAAAAAGGGAAAAGAAAGATATTCTAAAATTTCAATAATTTATCTTGTGGGTATTGGAAAAATGTGATTATTTTTATCTTTTTTTCCTTTTCTAGACTTTGTAAAGTTTCCATAATGAGAATGTATTTGTTTCAAGAAATTAAAAAACCCTGTTTCATTAAGAAAACACATCTGATGACTTTTTTAGAACTCTGAAGACCACCAGTGCCCAGAAAATATCCCCGAGCAGCCGAGCGGGCTGGTAGTTGGGTGGGCGGATGCTGGCTGCCTGGGTGTCCACGGGCTGGAGGGAACTACGCTCCTCGTGTGTCGATGGAGGTGTGAATCTGGTGCCTGTGTTTCTGAGCCGCGGCCCGTCAGGTAGAGAAGAGGCTGTCTCTGCTTCCCTCTCTGAGATTGCTCCAGCAAACCCTGCAGTTGCCCCAAGCTGGCGGCACGGCACCCACCATGATGAGGACGTGCCCATGGTGCGTCGGAGCTCTTTTAAAAGCTGCGAAGACTAAGCTCTTCTTAAATTAAGCAAACATCCCGGAAAATGTGAAAAGGTAGGTGGTGAGGCCAGTTTCAGAAGCTGGGTTTCCCTCTGCTTTGGACTCACAGAAAAATAATAATAAATGAATGAATAAACAGAAGTATTCATTGGAAATGGCCTAGAAGGCCCAGAAAAGGCCTTCTAAGAGCAAGCCAGATCTGCCTCATGCAGCAAAGACTATACATGGTAGTTAACGATGTGAAGAATTTAAAAAGCAGTAGAGTAATTAAGAAGTGCTTCTAGGGGCCGGCCCTGTGGCTTAGCGGTTAAGTGCGAGCACTCCACTACTGGCAGCCCGGGTTCGGATCCCCGGTGCGCACCGATGCACTGCTTCTCTGGCCATGCTGGGGCCGCGTCCCGCATACAGCAACTAGAAGGATGTGCAGCTATGACATACAACTATCTACTGGGGCTCTGGGGGAAAAAAAGGAGGAGGATTGGCAATAGATGTTAGCTCAGATCCGGTCTTCCTCAGCAAAAAGAGGAGGATTAGCACGGATGTTAGCTCAGGGCTGATCTTCCTCACAAAAATAAAATAAAATAAATTAAATAAAAGAAGTACTTCTAAAGGGATAACTACAGGTTTAGACGGTGATTCTGGGGACCCACTGATGAACCAGTGGGTGAATACTACCTCGGCACCTCATCAGGGTGCCATCGGCAACTTGCCGGCCCCCAGGTCACTCTCCAGGGCTCTAGGCAGGCTGCAGAGCTCTCCAGCTGGGTCAGAATCTACACAGGCAGGGACTGCACCCCTCTGCATCCCTGTGAGGCCGGATCCCATGGATGCCACACACAGAGTGCACAGTGAATGCTTGCCGGATGGATCAACCGTAGCAATGGGCTTGGGGAAGCCGCCAGAGCTACCGAGCTCTCCAACCCAGTGCCTCCACCACTCTACTTCTCCTTGCCAAACGCCGCTGGAAGGTCCTTCTAGCCTCGGGTTTCGTCTTCTTCCCACCCTGAGATCAGAGCCATGGTACAAGCCAATTTTGCTTTTTAATAAAAAACTCTGAAATGGATGTGCCAGCTGGCCACACCGAGAGGCCAACCACACAAACCTGTGGCCTGCACTCAGAGATGAACATCAGATGCAAACAGGGAAAACCCTCTCAAACATCCCTTTGAGCTATCGGAATAGTCCAAATGTTGACACTTTCTGATTAGAGCTCATTTCCAAAAAAACTCATGAGCCCACTGCAGGTTAGTCTGGGGGGAACCTGCGAGTAGAGGGGATGGATTCCCACGTCTTTCCTGTTCTGACCCTCCCCCCATCAAGAGAACGCTGGATCTCAGCTTAACATTAAACATCGGACAGTGTGCACTTGGGAAAAGGCGTTCTTGGGGGCATAACAGACACCGCCCCTTCAGCGGAAAAACAGCCGAGGCCTTCAGACCATCAGCCTCACCTACCCGGGCTGCTTCCCCTGAGCCGGCCCACCACCGACGGGCATTCACACAGCTCTCTGCAGGCAGGAGGACCAGGTGGCTCTTCAGAGTCACATACTGGGTCAACCAACCACCAACCAGGGCAGATTTCTAGGAAAAGCAGCAGCTCGGAGAGAATTTTGATAAGCTCATAGTGCACGGAAAATGCCACTTGGGGTAGAATTCCTCCTCACCTAGTATTAAATATTTGATCAGTCCAGCTAAATGCTCTAACCTCTAAGTCATTGGCATGCCAAGCACAGAGGTTAATTGAATCTACAAGGTCTCTGGACCTTGAACATTCACGACCTTCCTCTTGAGTCAAGTCCTTCATCCTGAGCGGGACAGAATCACTCGGCATGCAATTCCTTCCCTTCACGAGGCTTGGATCTGGCTTCATCTGGAGGCCAGACTCCCCTTGACCCCAGTCCTCTGTGTCACTGATGTGGTTTCCTACGACACCCCTGTCAGCTGTGCCCACCTGGGAAGTGACGACCACAGACGTGTGCAGATAACGTCCCAAGATGTCATAAAGTGCTGGCAAGCACTAACTAGGCACCTGAGGGCCTTCAGGAAGGACGCCAGAGAGAACAAACGCAGCCCCACCCGCAGCACGGTCTGGGGTTGGTAAATAAGTGCCCTCAGCCAGGGAGGCAGGCCCAAGCGGCACCCGGCCCTCGGGATGCAGGATGGAAGCATTTCTGGCCTGGGGCTCCGAAGCACACCTCATGCTGCTCAAAACTCACCTTGGGACGCTCAATCAACAGTGCTGGGGTTCTGAGACAGGAGACGCACGCCATGGGGTTCATGGAGGAAGACTGGGTGGGGGGACGACATTTTCAAAAAGATATATTGTCTCTGTGGGCTGTGCCCCGGGCTTTTTCAACCCCGGTGCCAAGGAGGGCTGTTTCGGGGTCTGAATGGAAAATTAACATCACCACCCACTCCACATCTGGCTTGTGTATCTGGAAATGGAGGAGGCAAGGAAAAATAACAAGATGTGGTGTCTGTCCTGAGTGGAATTCCCAGTTCACAGAAGCCCATGGTCAAGATGAACCCTCCAAGAACTCACTTATCTTAGAGCAGCTAGTTCCAAAATATGGGGGACTGAAGAATAACTCTTCCTTCCTTCCTTATAGCTCCCTAGCTAGGTGAATACCACCCAGTGTGTAGATATTGTTGGACAGGGTCTTAAAGTGGGGGGTCTTCCAAGGGCTGTCTGTGTAGTAACAGGAACCGATATGGTCTCTGCTCTGGCACGGGGCTTGTATTTAATAGGTGTGCCCTCAAATCATCAGAGAATCAAGGAAAAGAAAACTTAGATACAGATGCGCATGCCCACATATCCCTCCACCACATCCTCGGCCTTAGAATGAACATACTGTCATCTTCAGGATCTGTATTGATCTCTTTCTGAAGTCCCCGAGGACCTCCGGCAGAGGCTGGCCTCCCGCTGGCAGTGCCCAGATCACCGAGGATATGCACGGCCTGGGTCACTTCTGCTGCACTGCTCCCCTCAGGAACTAAGGTAGCATTTTCCTACCTATCTGTTCAAAGGCTTAGATCTACCGAGAAGACTCTCAAATCTACAACTCCGATCTTGGTTTTGAAAGAAAAAAATCTTAAGTGTGTTGTTACTGGTTCTCCACACTCAGGGGCAGAATCAGAGCCACCGGCAAGTGTTTATATCTCCAGTTGACTCACAGTCTCGTGGCTAAGCTCATTTACATCTCAATGAGCAGCACAGTAATTTATTGATTGCCAAATTACCTGTGATATTCTTTCCACCACAACCCTGCCAGCCCCAGTCAACCACCGATTTTCTCTGAACCACTGGAGAAACTGAGGCACAACGTAATAACAACCACTTCTTTCAGGGAAAAGTGTTGGAAATCAGTTAATAACCTGTTGTTACCCAAAAACACTTCAGTTCCTGTGTCAGAAGTGATATCAATGGACAAACTGTGATTCTTGATTTAAAGAGAAGACACAGTCCAACCAAGGGCAGGTGGGTGATGAGGGCCTGAGCCACAAACATGCCCTGTTATTGAAAAGGAAAACAAGGCCTGAAGGAGTCCCACCCATCTCCCCAACCAGGCACGAGGGAGCCGGTGAGGGCCTCTGGCTGGGCAGAGAAGCGCTTGGTGCTGTGTTCACGGGGTGCTCACCACACCCAGCACAGAGTGAGGTCACAGCCGCATCTCCATCTCGGCTGCTGTGTGAACAAGCTCCAGCTTGAATATGCAATCACACACCCGTGTTTGCACGGGGAAACCTGGTGCCTGGAGAGAAGCAGGCCCAGCCCTCCCGCAAGTGCATGCAGGAGCTAGAGGATGAAAAGGACATATTAAACATCTTGCTCTGTGATATTCTTTGCACGCTTGAGAGGACATGTTCGTCCACACTGCTAACTTTCCGGCTACATATGTAGGCACACTAAACATAGAAGCAGATTCAGATTGAACAAACCTGTGCAGAAAGACCTCAGCCCAGCCCCAAAACAGCAATGCCTCTGCAGCATTCAAAGGAAACACTTACACCCTCAATCCCTCTGCTTGTGCCCTTCTCACCCATGTTTCTTCTTGCCCGACCGGGTGCATCTTTCCCAGCTCGTCCGAGACTCAGTCCAGCCGGTACAATCAGCGCCAAGGGTTCTATGACTCAGCAAAGTGCTCAGCTTTATTTCTCAGATGGAATTTACCATGCTGACTACATCCAGGGGGAGGGACCATCTCCCTGGCTGTCTCTAAGCAGATGCCGGGAGCAGAATCACTAAGCTCTCCCGAGCAAGCGAGCCAGTGTGAGCTACACCCAGACAGGCATTCTCAGAAGCATCCAGCTCAATTCAGAGACTGCGTAGACGACTGTTGGGTGGGGGAAGGAAGCTGTCTGCTCTGCCCGCTGGTAAAGGCACAGCCACGTAGACAGGATCCTGAAAGCTCCTGCATTCACACAAGGAGGAATCCTGGGCTCAGGCTTGGTCTGGTCACATCCTCACGGGAAAAGACAAGCGAGGAACACAGCAACGGAGGGTGTTCCTGCCCCAGGCTCCCCTGGGCATCCAGCTGCTCCAGGAGAGCATTCTGGTGCTCTTTCCTTAGAGAATCCCCTCTGGACTTTATGCACCTATAAGGTCAACAATATGAATGAACTTCCACTCTAACGGGTATGCTTTATTTTCAATAATGAGGTGATAGAAGGGATTCATATCCATGAAACTCTGAAGAATGAAAACATGGAAATGAATCAGACCAATAAGATCAGCGCCACTCGCTGTGCGACTGCTGAGCATGAGCTCGCCTGCCGTAAATCCAGCCGAATTCCAGATAAACCTCTGGAGAAGCAAAGGGCAACTCAGTCGGCTCTTTAGAAGGTGCAAGATCCTAGAAGATTTCCAAGCTGAATGCACCTCGAGTCCAGCTGGTCTGATTTCATCAAGGAAACAATTAGGATGGTGATGACACGGCCTTGCACTTCACTGCCCTGCCCAGGACAGAAACCATGGCTGCATTTGAGTCTGGAACGAGACTGGGAGCGGGACATCGCTCCCAGCCCTGGTTCTCCCCAGTCAGTGGCCCAACAGTTGGTCAATAAGGGCCCCACCTGCCCCTCTGCTCCCCCCCAGCTCTGCCCTCGGATTCTTGCCTGCACCCCACCCCTCCTTCCCACCCTATCTGTTCAAATTGGACCCAAATGTGCAAATTTCACCCCAATACTTGACCCAGAGGGCATCATCCCGACAGGAACCCACAGAGTAAACACCAACAATAATAAAATGTAGTACAATAATAACAGCGTGGGGGAAACCCTAGCTTTTGGTTATACTTGCTGCTCGTCTAGATCTGGTTAACTCTAATAAAACAGAACAAATTACCAGGTCATTGTGATTAAGACCATCACTGTGCCTTAGGCAAAATATTAATGATGACAGTAAAAGCTCTCTATGAGTTGTCACTCTTCTAAGCTCTTCATGTGCACTAACTCACTCAATAGTCACAACAGCCCCACTGGTTAGTTGTTACCACTGTCTCTATTTCACAGGGAAGGAAACTGAGGGACCAGGAGGCTGGGCAATCTGCCCACGACCACAGGGCCAGCAGGTGCTGAGCCAGGATCCAAACTGGGGTGGGGGACCCAGCGACCCTGTAGACCAGGCTCCAAACCACTGCCCTATGCCGTGGGCACGTGACCGGGCCCTGAAGCGAGAAGGGCTCCACTCTGGGGAGTCTGTCCAGGCCCCAGTGCCCCGTCCCAGAGGGTGGCTCCTCTCCAGGTCAAAGGGAGACAGCAGGTGGTGCTCTTTGAATGTGCTACCCTTCAATCCAGCAATGTGACTCCTAGGAATCCATCCTAAGGAAACGATATAATCATGGTGTTTGTGTACAGATTTTATTTAAAACTCCTTTCATGGCACTTACCCTGCGCCAGGCACTGCTCTGAGAACTTCAAATATAACTCGTTTAAGGATGATTATGGCAATGTTGCCCATAATATAACAGTGAACAATTGGAAGCCTCCTAAATGCCCAACAACAGAGAGATCATTTACATAAACGATGGAATGCACATACACCAGAATGCCGTGGCACCAGTTAAAAACGGCACAAGTCTACAGTTACCAACATGGAGAGATGTAAACAACATATCGTTAAGTTTTTTTAAAAAGCCAGCTATAAAAAAGTGTGTAGAGCATGATCAGATTTCTATTTTTAAAAATAAGCTTGTGCGTTAAAGACAGACATATAGGCCAACAGAAAAATAGAATAGAAAGCGCAGAAAGAAACCTTCGCATATATGGTCAAATGATTTTTGGCAAGGGTGCCAAGACCATTCAATAGAGAAAGGACAGTCTTTTTAACAAATGGTGCTGGGAAACTGGATATCTACACGCAGTTTTCTGCATCTGGGACCATCTGGTCCTGTTGGGTTAGCCGTCCTTCACTGCTTTGAAAGAGGCGGTTATATATGCTGGATGTTAATCCTTTCTTGGGGAAGTCTTTCCATTTTCATGTTGTCCTCTATCCTGCCGAAACTTTAAATTTAATCATTTATTCATCTTTTCCTCTGTTTGATGATGTTTTTGTTTCCGGCTTGAGAAATGCTTCCTTGATGCATTAAGACAACCTCCTGCTCATGCCCTCCGCAGTGAGGAGCCTGTCTATCCTGGCAATCTCGGTGCCAGCTTGGTGGTACTTGCCTCCCGTTCCTGCAGGCCTCTAAGCCGTCTGTTCCACGGCGCTGGTCTCTGTCAATCTCTACACCAACGTCACACTGTTTTGTTACTTAATTTTGTAGGAAGTCTTGATGTCTGGTAGGGTTCCTCTCCGCCTTGTTGGTCTTCAAATGTGACGTTTCCTGACCATTTATTCTTCTACGTCAACTTGTCCAAGTCAATGAAATCCCTGTTTGGCTCTTGATTGGAATCACACTGAACTTACAGATTAGTCGGGAGGGAACTGAGGCCCTTTGACACTGAGCCTTCTTGTGCGTGAACATGGTATAAGTTTCCATTTATTCAGAACTCTTTTATGTCTTTCAGTGAAGCTGTATCATTTTCTTCAGAGGTTTTGCACAGCTTTTGACATATTGACTCTTAGCTGCCTAACTTTGTGCCACCCTCACGAGTGGCATTTTTGTGTGTGTGCTCCCTTTCCACACCACAACTAGCAGAAGCGGGTAGCATGGGAACACTACTGATTTTCATATTGACCTTGTGCCAGTGACTTGCTGAAATCTCATCAGTTCTTTTTTTTTTTTTTAATTTTTTTATTTTATTTATTTTTCCCCCAAAGCCCCAGTAGATAGCTGTATGTCATAGCTGCACATCCTTCTAGTTGCTGTATGTGGGACGCGGCCTCAGCATGGCCGGAGAAGCGGTGCGTCGGTGCGCGCCCGGGATCCGAACCCTGGGCCGCCAGTAGCGAAGTGCGCACACTTAACTGCTAAGCCACAGGGCCGGCCCAATCTCATCAGTTCTGATCGTTCATTTCCACGTTCTCTAGAGAAGGCAGTTCTGTTTCTTCCTTCCCAGTCTTCATCCTTCCACATTATCTTTCCTGTGCTCTTGGGCTGGGTAGGACTTCTGGTACATCGCTAAGGAGAGGCAATGATAACGAGCATCTTTCTTTTATTTCTTTCTTGAAGAGAAATGCTTCTAATGGTCCACCACTATCACATTTGCTGCAGGATTTTAATAGATTCCTTTTATCAGGTTAAAGAATTTATCTGTATTCCAAATTTTCTAAGTGCACATTTTTTAAAAATTGTGAATGGGTGTTGTAATTTATCAAACGCTTTTTCTGGATCTGTTGGAACAATTGTATTGCTTTCCCCCTGTCCTTCCAGGGTCAGCCTGTGTCTGCTTCTGCCCCACCCCTACCAACCCTAACCCCAACCCCAACCCCAGGGTCACCTGCCTGGACCCATCTAAACACTCCTCTTGGCTGGAAGGTTCAGATTACATCATTTTAAGCCTCAAACTTGGGAAAGGCACAGACTTGGCTCTCCAAAGTCTCCCTAAAATGCTTTTCCCACCCAGAGTGAGCAGGGACAAGACGAGGTTCCCCATCACCTCTTGGTGCTGGTGGGTATTTTCAGTCCACTCCAGGAGAGCAGCCCTTTGAGGTCCGAGCACTGTGCCAGGTCCTAGTCCCAGTTCCCTTCAGCAAAGTTTTTCTCCTCTTTCCATCCCCACGTGGATGTGACAGTGCAGGCCTCTGGCCCCGGGACAGTACCCACCTGGCCCCACCCACCCAACAGCGGCAGCACCTGGGGTCACAGCTCCCATTCTGATTTCTTTTCTAAAACCCAGATGGATTTCCGTCACTCCCTTTCTTTCTTTCCCTCTCCCTCTCTTCCTCTCTCCCCCTCTCCCCTGCAAAACGAGCTGGAGAAAGTTCTGGTTAGCTCCATCCTGCATTCTCAAGAGTGTGTGAAGGAGAAAGTCACTCAGGCTGTCTTCGCTGGCCATCTTGCCAGCAATTCCATTGCTTTTAAACAGCAGCTCTATTCTGACACAAAAAGCTTTTTAAAAAATGTCAGCTTCCAAATTCCCCTCTGGTCCTCCAAGGTAAAGTCAGCTTTCTTCTGGAAATCTAACTCCCGTGAGGCAGCATGGCAAGGAAGAGCAGATGGGCAGCGTGGACCCTGGGCACCCCAGCCGCAGTGCCCCTGATCTGAGCCACAGCTCCGACTGTCCACCTGCCTCCATCCCGCAGCAAACCTGCAGTTGCCGTGTCCTTCCTGGGGCCACCCCTGCAGCTCTCAGAAGACCAGGCAGCTTTGGCCAGTTCTTGAGGTCAGACATCCTGAGGGGCTGTCCTCCAGGCACTGAGGAGGGGGCAGCGCAGAGCCACTGGAATGGACAGATGCAGCAGGGCTGGAGCTCGCTGGTCCTCCTTCCTAGGAGGACAGCTTGATCTTCCGCATGTGGCCATAGTTACCACGGAAACACCATCTTTACTGAGAAATAGACGAACAGTGGTGTTTTCAAAGCCCCTCCGGTCCTGCACAAGTCAATCATTCAACACCTTCATCCTCAGCAAAACAGCCTCTCTCCAAGAAGGAATAAGAGTTTTGGTGAATCTTGGCTCGTATCGAAGACTTCAAGTGCGTACTCCTGTGGCCGGGGGACAAACGTCTCCTGGTAGGCAGAATCAACACCAGCAAAGGTGCTTCATCACGACGACCCACACGGGTCGCTCCTGGGAAGCTGACCACTGTCCACAGGCACAGCAGCCCCAGAGGCCTTCTGGGGGAAAGCTTGTTAGGGCAAGAAGGGCTTCTCCTCCCGCCTGCAGATGAGTTTAGCAAAAACCAGAGAACATTCTACCACAGATGGCTGCAGGTGAAACTTACACAGGACAGAACTGGACCCCTTCCGTCAGCCACGATAACAGCTGTTCAGAACGAGACAGGAGAGAACTGTTGTCCAGAAGTTTGGACCGTGAGCCATTCCCACACTGTGTGAGCCTGTCATGAGACATCTCTGTTCCACTAGAGCGTAAAGAGCCTGGGGACGGCGGACCAGCACCCAGAACAGAGACATCACCCTGTGAACACCGAAGAGAGAGCAGCAGAGGCTCCAGTCCCCCCTGTGCCACGGGCTCATCTGAGGCTTTGCCAAAGTTAACAAAGCGGCTCTGGAACCCAAAGCCACACTCCCCATGTTCAATGGTGCCTTCCACCAAGATCAAACGTGATTTTCCGACAACATAGCGTGTGCCCCGCCCGCTGCGTCGTGTAAGGGGTATTATTGGTCTTTCCACACACCCTTCCATAGAAAAGCCAGGACGATGTGAGGAACACACGAGAACCTTAAGAAGTACCTTCGCCAGCTTCACTTGCACATCGTGTGTCTCTGCGTTTCACCAGCTGAGTGTGTGCTGGGAGCTCCCCGGGAAGGCAGAGCGCTCCCCCATCTTGAGGCCACTCACTCCCGCACCAGGGGCCCAGCACACCAGTGCCTGCTCAGCCGGCTAACACAACCTGCATGTTGACTAGTTCTAGAGGCCCGTTAACCAGCATCAGAAACAACTCCTCAGCTGTTTGCATTTCCACCCACAGACGCCACACAAGTACTTCCCCAAAGAAGAGCAGCCTTCCCCATTTGTGGCACCAAATTAGGCCCCAGGGCCCTGACCGTGGCTCGCACCCACCCGTCTGCTGCTCTCACAAGGGTCTGAAGCGCATCATCACAGAGGATGAAACAGGGTCACAACTGCCAAGAGGCCCGAGACACCTGGCGGGGCCCTTGATCAATAATTGCAAGAAGAGGGTGGGGCGATGGGGGCCTAGACACGCAGGTGAAGTGAGTGTCTGCAGAACTCCCACCTGCCCGGGGAGTGGCTGGCTGTGGTCCTCTTGTTGGATGACACTCGAGCCCTCTCCCTGCATTGCACACCCGTGAGCTGTGTGAACACAGTGCCATTGTGTTCAGCACTGATTAGTGCATTTAATCCAAAGCCACAGCAAAGAATACACCGCATTCATGCCGGGCAGAGTGAGGTAGGCGGTTGTCCCAGGCTGGAACTGGAGATAACGCCCCTCTCACAGGGTTAAAAACACAGGACACAGCTGCCCTTGTTCCAGCCACGGGTGCCCAGCACAGGGGCCAACACACTGCTGCACGAGGAAGAGGAAGCGATGACCACATAGAGGCAATGAGAGGCTGAGCAGGACACACACACGCAACTGTCAGGATGAGTGATTGCACGCTCGCTGGGCCTGTGCTGGGTGCCCAGGGCCCTTCCTGATGAGCGCTGTGCCTGGTCTCACAGTCCTGATACCCAGTGAGGCAGCATCTCAGGCGCCACGGGTGTCCTGCAACACATCCTTCTGTCCATCCTTCCTCCAGCACGGCTCCAGTGGGATTGCACCCAGAAGTGTGCCGAGCAGTGACCAGCTGCAAATGCAGCCCCGTGTGGTGGCCATCCCTTCTGGGCTCGCTCTTTCCCATCCCCATTCCTTTGCCCTGGGATCCCTTCCTAAAACGCATGTCCTACGACGGGGCTTGTCTCAGGTCTGCCTTGGGGAGGGAGGGACTCGGGGTGACCTAGGCTGAGAGTGCTGGTGCCGAAGTGGCTGTAGAGAGCAGCCTTCAGGGGGCAATTCTGGACCCAAGGAGGGATTCTGGAAACCAGGGTGGGATTCTGGAACCCAAGGAGGGGATTCTGGAACCCAGGAGGGGGTTCTGGAACCCAGGGGGTGGATTCTGGAACCCAGGGGTGGATTCTGGAATGCAGGAGGTAGATTCTGGAACCCAGGGGGTAGATTCTGGAACCCAAGGAGGGGATTCTGGAACACACGAGGGGGTTCTGGAGCCCAGGGGGTGGAATCTGGAGACCAGGGGGTGGATTCCAGAACCCAGGGAGGGATTCTGTAACCCAGGGAAGGATTCTGGAACCCAGGGTGGGATTCTGGAAGTGGATCATTCATCTTCAGGCAGGGTAAGGGCCCCACTGCTGGTGGAAGTGGGCCCTGGGTGCGGCGGCCTCCCTGGTGGCGGATGGGACGAGGGGCAGATAGAGGTGGAGCATCAGGGTCACCTCACACCTGGTGGTCAGGGCAGCTGTGGGGACTGTGCAGTGATGGCTTGTGTTCACAGCTTTGGCGGCCTTGTGCAAAGAAACTGACAGCAAAGTTGCCCAACTTTCAACCTAAGATGGACTGTCCAAGTGCGAAGGCCTCCATGGCAGTGGATAAAGAGCCCTTGTCTCCTACAACCACCGAGCATCAGGTCCAGGAATTAATCGTGAAGGCAGAAGAGCCACAAAGCAGACAGACTATGTGGCCTTGATTGGGCTTGAATGCCAAAGTCAGGGCCCTGGTAGGAAGGATGGGACCCTGAAACCTGGATGGGACACCTGGGGGGACATTCTGGGCCGGGGAAAAGCAGCTTCCTCCCCCCTGCCAGGGGAGAGCAGCCTTTCTCTCATGAACAAACTAAAAACATTTTGGCTAAGGCAGTCGCCCCACACAATCAGGCTTCTGCTTCTCAAGATTCATTCCCACTTCCCCTCATCACCTCCAGACCAATCATGACAGTGTAGCCCACACTCCAGGGGGAGTTCCACAGACACCCACAGACACCCACAGTCTTCCAGGACCAGGTGGGGTGTGCCAGCCGAAGCTGGAGAAGCCACGCAGGCCTGGACTAAGGCGGGGAGAGTATACAGTGGACAGTGGGAATTTTATTGACGTGAAAATGCTCTCCACTGACAGGGAAGGGGTTTAAGGTCCTGGCAAGAAAGGACAGCTGGACCCAGTCCTAACGTGCCACGGAGACAGCTTCTTGACAGCTGGACGCAACAGTGGCCTACAACAAATGAGGCAGAGATGTGGGTCTCCAGGAGGCAGGAAGGTCAGAGTGCACTTTATGGGCGTCCAGAGCCTCTGCCTGACCACATCCCCTGCAGGAGCCAGAGGACAGCCCTCTCCCACAACAACACGAGTGCCTGGGGAGGTCCAGAGGCCGTCCGCCACAGGCAGCAGTAGGAGTCCCTGCACGAGCCGGGCCCCCAGGATCAATGGTGATGGCAGGATTCCAGGACGGCAGAGGCAGTGGTGCCCAGGCCACTAGACCTCGTACTTCTGGAGAGAGATGGAGGGTCTGTGACAAGACGTGTGTCCTGATGTGTGTGAGCGAGAAATGATTGAGAGCTGGTGCTCGCAGGTCTGATACCACTATGGGGACCCTCAGCTCTCCACCAGCCACAGGCTCTGGGCCGAGTCACAGACCCAGGGTCCCGGATGAAGGGACAGCTGAGCCCTTGAGGAGCCCCACCACCACACGGATCAGGAATAAATGTTCCCCCACCTCCTCCCCTGGGGGCCTGCAGCCATTTACCCAGGGACTGTGCCTCGGGAAAGGGAGGTGCTTGTGTCTTGGGAGGCTGTAGGATATGGGGTCTAAAGTGACACTGAAACCAGAGGACATGAAACGCCACCCTGTGTCCCCAGTGAGCGTAGAGGTCACACCCTGCCGGGGGGATGGATGAAGTCTTGCCTCCTGAGTGCAGACCTGTGGGAGGCGTCCTCAGCAGCCAGCAAAACTCCATGTTGGATTCCGGGTCTGAGGAGTAATAGCTGCTACGTGGGAAGGCCAAACAGGACCCCTAAACACAGCCCCCCACCTCCCACCAAGACAGCAGTCAGGAGAGAAACCGGCACACCATCAGAGTCTCGAAGGATGCAGGTGGTGGTCCCATCACATACCCACTCAGTTCACCTCGACGGCCCCCAAGACAGGACCAGCCGGTCACCGCAGAGGGTCGTGAGCACCAGCAGCCTCGCCCGGCGGGGCACCCGACGGCAGCTGCTGAGCTGGGCGCAGTCCTTGACTGAACAGATGAGCAGAGCCCGGGGCGGCCGGCGGCCCAGCTCCGGCATTCCTTCCAAACCCAGCAGCAAGCAGGGGTGGCGCAGAGCGCTTGCCGGCGGCAGGGCGGCCGTGGCTCTTCGCGGCCTTGCCCGAGGCCACGCTGACCCTCCCGTCTCGGTGTAGACGGCAGGGCCATCTGACAGCCTCTGGCCCAGCACTCCGCCCGCAGTCTCGAAGCCAACAAGCTGAGTGGCCCCATGGCAAGCGCTCTGAATGCCCTAGAACACGCTCGTGTGCCCGAGGCAGGGCAGAACCCTGCAAATACTCGGGGGTCTGCAAAGAGCCACGTCACAGCACATCCCTGAACCCCGTCTGCGCTCAAGGCTTCAACTTCCTGCTGCAACATGTACAATGTTACAGCCCAAATTTGACGGGACCCACTGCAGAAGAGGGGCACCCACATCTGTTTATCTGATATCAAGAGACCCTGAGGAGACATGAGGCAGCCCAAAACTCAGAGAGGCCGAGGAGATACAGGACAGAATAATGCGTGGGAGATCCTCTCCGGAGATGCCAAAAGAATGCTGCATAAAACTAACTGTGGATGGACCAGCTAAGCGCTAAGCCTCGTGTTAGGAAGCAGAACAACCGGGGATTGTCAGGGACAGAGGGGCCGCTGTCCCATCCTGCAGGGAACATGGGCAGCCACTGAAAAGTCCCCGTCTGAGAAAACCTTCTGTCTGCGGGCTACACTGACACAGCCTGAGTGCTTCCATGCAAAGTTAGGCGGAAAATTGGAGGAAGTATCCCTGAAGGTAGTGTGGACATAGGCCACTAGACAGTGTCCCTGCCTATGGAACCCCCCTCCTCTTCACCAGCCCCTCCCTCACATCCTTCCAGGCTCAACGAAAGTCTCTCTTCCCCCACTTCAGAGAGCCTCTAGCAGGCATCTACCTGCTCCGTGAAGCCCGCATGGCCTCGGGGGTCCACCCCCCCAGCACAGGCCCTGACTGCACACTGGCTGGGGAGCTCACCTGCCCAGCGAGGTCACAGGCTCCAGGGGGATGAGGCCCAGGTCAGACGCACGCTGCATGATGTAGGCCTGGTGTAAACATATTTTCCCAAGTCAGAGACTTTCCAGCCACAAGAACTGGTGCCTGCCACTGCAAAGCCCTGGGGAATCAGCCGACCAGGGCAGCAATCTCAAACACCTGCCCTGATGTTGGCAAGCGGCAGTGCCCAGCCTCGAGTGAGCTTGAATGGGCTCTAACCTGCCGTGCACGACCACAAGTGCAGTCCTCCGGGAACCATGCGCCGGCAGCGGGAGGCAGGGCGAGTCTGGAGCAGCATGGCAAGGAGCAGTCAGTGGAATTTCGTGTTTGGCTTTATCTGCTGCTTTTAAAAGAAAAGTCCCTTGATTCTTTCAAGGTTTTTTATACAATCTTTCTCCCTTATCATGGGGAAAGAGAGTGCTGGCAGTGGTTTCTTCACACACGGGCGTGAGCAGAGCCTGGGAGATGTGCTAGGAATTCCCTTGAACCCAGTGGATGGCACCAGGGTCAGGAAGATCCGAGCCTCCCCAGCGTCTCCCGGAGAACCACTGACACCTGAGGACAGGCCCCCTTCCAGATTGTGAGGTCTACTCTTGGGGAACCTGCTGGGGATGGTAAGGGTACCAGGCATTTGAGTTTCAAAGGGTTTCTCTGCATGCAGAACAGGGAAAGAGGAAATGTCCATAGCCGTGATTAAAGGGTTAGATGTGGACAACAGCCGGCAGCAGGAATGTTACCAACAGCCTGCAGGGGTCACTTCCTACCAGCCAGGCTCTCGCTGGGCACGGCACCCCTTCTCTCATGCAAGCCTCACCCCTATCTCTCAGAGGAGGAACCTGGGCTGGAGGGCAAGAAGGGAAGCCCAGAGTCCCACCCACCAGGAACAAGGCCAGACTGGACTCAGACTATCTGACTCACAAGCTAGACTTTGGGAAAGACAGGCCCTGACTTGCCACAAGCCAGCGAGTGATGCTGCTCAAGGACCGACAGATGGGGGCACGGCCTGTCCCCAGTGCGCCGGAGGTGACAGCACCTAACGGAAAACTCAGGCTTCAATTATGCGCGTGTGCTGGGGCGAGCTGAAGGGAAAGAGGCAGTGGCAATTCCGCCAGAGGATATTTGAACAAGACTTGAGGGGAGAAGGGGTCGGAGGGCCCCGCCCCGCAAGGGGAGGAGGCCAATTACTGGGCCCCTCCCCCCCACAAGCATCTAACGACACGGGGGGCCACAGTTGGGTGCAGACCCTGGCAGGAGAGAAGACTGAGGGAGCGGCTCGTTAGCCTCCCGCTGACTAGGTTCCCAAGCTCAGAAAAAATTTTAAGATGGAATGAAAGACGGCAAAGTGAGAGCTGGCGTTAATTAACTGCGGCGCGCGGCGATTCATGCGGTGATTCATGCGGCCCACAAGCTGCTGATGGCTGCCCTGATCCCTGGCTCTCCTTCAGGCTTCCCTCCTGATTTGATTTCAGCACGGCCTACAGGCCTTTTGGCACAACCTGCTTTGCTTTAATTTCCTCCCAAATGTTGAGCAAAAAAAGACGTTGAGTTTTAATTGATTCATGGCATTTTTCAAACCAATTGCTCTGAGCGGTTGTTCTCAAGACGAGTTACCAATATACGCCAGTGGCCTACACCTGCGTCTACTCTGCATGGCATTGTAGGGGACATTTTTGCCATTGCTGAACCCCTCCCGTTGAAGACAGTTTGCTGTCAACCTCCCAGTTAAGAGTCCAGCTTTCAGAATTGCTGTTCTGGCTCCTGGAGAAATAAAACAAACAGAATAGACCCTAGCAGTCCTAAGAAATTTGCCCCAGTGAGCCCCCAAAGCAGCTGACACCCTCCAATACACCCAGAGGGTCCAGCCTGCCCTCCTCAAGCGTATGAGGGCATGCAGGACTCTCCTCCTGTCCAGCCCCTCAGAGCCTAGGAGAAAGGCCGCAGGACCAGGCCTGGCTCCGGAAGCTGGAATCGCCCCTGTGAATGAGAGGGCAGTGATCCCATTCCAGATCCCAGAAGGACAGCCTTCTGGGTGCTATCCGTGGTGCTGCCTCTCTCTCAACTCTATTCCTGACTTCAGCTCAGTGACCACAGCTTAGTCTGGCACCCAGGGGTGACCCCACCTTAATCTATACTCCCACCAACCCTGCCTCTCCCTGACTCCTGACCCAGCTTCTGGCGTCAGCTCTGCAGGGACTGCTCCGTTGATGGGCTGCCCGGAACTGGCTCTGGTCTAGACTCATGCCCGCCCCACCTGCACCACGCCGCACTTGCCCCGGTCAACCCGACAACTCATCTGCTCCCATGTCTGCTCTAACCTCTGGCAAGGCCTCCAGTGTTGGTCTGCGTCCCTGCAGGTGGCATGAGAAACATTAACCCAGAAGTTATTTCCAGAGCTTGTCCACAGAGGAAGCTACTGGGTAGCTTTCACACGCACATACACATTTCTAAAATTCCTGGTAAACAGAAGTGATTGGGAGAAAGAGAAGGGAGTCCAGGCCTCGCCCAGGCAGGTCCCTTACATTAACTGAACCTTCCCCACGTCTGCTAGTTCCTCCAAGCTGTGGTTGACCGGGCACTAGGCCTTGGGATTAGAAGCTGTTTTGTGATGTGGACACCTCACTCCACGTCTTCTTCCAAGTTCACAGCATTAAGTTCCCTGGTCCACCCTTGGTCATTCCAAAGATGAACTTGAACCCCCAATGGTGTACCTCAGCTTACAGTCCTACTTTAAGTGGCCAGCTTTTGTTCTCACTGCTCCACCCTGGACAGAAACCAACATCTCCAAGCCTTCTTCAACACTCATGGGAACAAAGAATTCCAGAACTCTCTCTCAGGTAACAGTGGGCTAGGTCAGGTCAGCATTAACTCACCTCCCACCTAAGGCCACAAGAATGCTGAAAGACCAAATTCCAGGAGACCACCTGGACTGAGAGACAGCAGATCATTGAAGGACCAAAGCAGCTTTCACCTAAGGGGACTGGCCAATACCCCATGCCCCCACGCTTGGACCTCTGTCCTTAGCCTCTTGGGGGTGAAGGAGGCAGGAGAAAACCCCTGGTACCCGCTCTTGTGGGAGTTTGTACAGGTCACCCTCCCATGTTAAGCCAGGACCAAAGGGCTAAGCCCTCAGAGGCTACAGCAGAACTGTACCAGCCCACACTGCACCCCCCCCCCCAGATTCCATGGGACTGTGGAGAGGCTGCCTTGGTGGCAGCAGGGGAAACCCAGCCCTGAGGGGTGCTGATGACAGACTGGTCCTCACACAGCAGACGACTAAGTGGAACGAGCGACTAGGGCTGAGAGCTGGGTCCGACATGGTTCTTAACTAGGTGCCCCAGCTCCCCGCAGGAGTAGACGTGACCCTCTCCGAGAAGGGCATAATCATCCGGGGTCTCAGAGAAACCCCACGAACAAACGTTCAAGCACAGCAACTAACTGCAGGGAGCGACGGCCACGGAAACCAGGAAACAAGGCAATGAGCCAGCACCGCGTGTGAAAATAGAAAAAGACCCGCTCAACCTCAGACATCAGAATTAACAAATACAGACGGCGAAACAACCACTCTTCCTATTTTTTAAATAGACTTTATTTTTCAGAGCAGTTTTGGGTTCACAGCACAACTGAGCAGAGAGCACAGAGGGTTCCTATGTCCCCCTGCCCCACACAGGCACAATCTCATCCTATTTCTTTAAAGAAACAAATTACAAGCTTGAAAATAACTTCACAGAGTAGAAAACAATAAGAAGAGATACGCCACGCCAGAATCCAAAAGAGCACTTTTAGAAACAACAAATACGGGGCCGGCCCCGTGGCTTAGCGGTTAAGTGTGCAGGCTCCGCTGCTGGCGGCCCGGGTTCGGATCCTGGGTACAAACTGAGGCACTGCTTCTCCAGCCATGCTGAGGCCGCGTCCCACATACAGCAACTAGAAGGATGTGCAGCTATGACATACAACTATCTGCTGGGGCTTTGGGGGGAAAATAAATAAATAAAATTATAAAAAAAAAAAAAAGAAATAACAAATACAATAACTGAAACTGAACACAGGATGGACACTTTTGGTGGTAGACTGAACAGCAGAAGAGAGAATGGTGAACTGAAGATAATTCAGAAGAAATCACCTAGAATTAAGCACAAAAAAGATAGAACACACAAATGAGAGTAAGGGAAACAGAGAAAGAATGAGAAGGTCTCTCAGAAGGAAAAAATAAGAAATAAAACTTGGCAGAACCAAAATTTGAAGATATAATGACTGAGAGGTCTCTGGAATTGATGAAAGACAACTATCCAAATGTTCAAAATAAGTCAAAATCTGGACAGATCATAATGAAACTTGAGGGAAAAAAAAACAAAGACAAAAAGAAAATAACAAAATCTGCCAGAGGAAAAAAGCTCATGTTCAAAGATAGGATAGTTAGACTAACGGCAAACTTCTCATCGGAACAATGGAAGCTGTGAGGCAATGGAGCAGCGTATTAAATGTGCTAAAAAATATATCTGCCCAACAAGAATTCTATCCCCAGGAAAATATATTTCACCCTGATTCTTGAAAGAAAGACTTTTTCAGACAAAATAAAAGGAAACAGAGAGCATGATGCCAGTGCTGAATAAAGGAAATGCTGAAGGATTCGCCTCAGGCAGGGAGAGGGCAGCTCCACACGTGTGGTCGGAGAGGAAGGAAGACGTGGAAAGCCGTGGAAGTGCTAAATACACAAGGAAATCTAAAAAATAAAAGGGACTGTAAATAATTACTAATAATTTATGGTGGTGTTATAAAGTAAATGAGATAGAAACAAAATGCCAAACAACAAACACATAGAAGTTAGGTGAGGGCTGAACTGAGTCTGAGTCCTTGTGTGTCTGGGAGGAGGACTTGGATTAACCTCAGCTTTGGATGAGTTAATTCTTCCTGCTATTTTTTATGACAATCATGAAGATAATAGAAAACAGAATATACAATGTTTAAGCAGAAGAGAGGGAAAAAAAACCCAGTCAATGCAAAAAAAGGCAAGAGAGGAGAAAAATGGGTGCAACAAATAGAAAGCACAAAATAAAGCAGATTTCAGCCCAAATGTACTAGTGGAATCATTAAGTGGAGATTAAGAAATACACGTCTGAGGTGGAGGCTAACGGCAGTGATGATGTCATCACTTCTGAACCTCCTCAAATTTCCTCTCAATGCAAAATGGAGAAACTAGCCCAGCAAAACTTTCTAAAAACAAATGGGAAACCTCTTCCACAAATCAGGATGACAATGCTCTGCACCTTCCGATTACCGACTGTGGCGTTAACAAACTACCCCCACATTTACAGGCTTAGAACAACCATCAGATTTTTGTGTGTGTGTGTGTGTGAGGAAGATCAGCTCTGAGCTAACATCTATTGCCAACCCTCCTCCTTTTTTTCCCCAAAGCCCCAGTAGATAGTTGTATGTCATAGTTGCACATCCTTCTAGTTGCTGTATGTGGGACGCGGCCTCATCATGGCCGGACAAGCGGTGCGTCGGTGCGTGCCCAGGATCCGAACCCGGGCTGCCAGTAGCAGAGGGCGCGCACTTAACCGCTAAGCCACAGGGTGGCCCCAACAACCATCTGATTTTGCTCAGGGTTGTGCGGGGCAGGAATCTGGGGAGAGCTGGGCTGGGAGGCTCGTTTCTGGCACGTGTGGCATCAGGCACAGCTGTGGGCTGGGGGTCCCCTCCTGGAGGGCCTCTGGGCACTCGTGTGTCTGGGTTGGTGAGGATGGCAGGGGCTCAGGTGGTCTCTCACGTAGCTTCTTACCACACGGTGGTCGTGCCCAGAGTGTGCCTCCCAGGAGCAAGTGTTCCAAGAGGTCTCTGCAGAGCTGCCAGGCTTCTTAACACCCAGCCCCGGGGCCTCACAGCACCTCACCAAACAAGCCTGGATTCAAGAGGAGGGAGGTGGGTTCCACCATGCAATGGGGGAGAGCAGAGGTTTGCAGCCTTCTTAAATCTTAAACCAGGAGCTGCTGAGTGTGAGACAAAGGGACCTTTGGTGGTTCTGAGAACTAGGGAACTCACAAGCCACTAATCAGTGTTCACCTGGCAAAGGAATGGTCCCACCAGAGGTGGAGGCTGGGCGGGACAGGTCAAGCCCGACCAAAGGATAAATGCATATGTAATTTTGCATGGAAAAAAAAGAGACCAAAGAAACCTTACTATCAGCAAAGTTAAATGACAAACGACAAAACGGTGGAAATATATGCAATTCTATCATAGGTAAAGGGATAAAATATAAGGAACTTCCAAAAGTTGAGAAGAAAAAAGCCAAACAACCCCAGAGCAAAATGGAAAAAATGGGCGAGTTAGGAATAAACTCTTCACATAAAATGAAATGCAAACAGCCTTTAAATCCATGAAAAGACGCTCAACTTCACTCATGTGAAGAGAAATGCAAATTAAAACTACACTGAAATTACCATTTCTCCCCTACCTGGCAAACATCCAAAAGTTCGACAACATTGTCTGCCACGCTATGAGAAACACACGCTCGCAAGTTTCTGGGAGAATATGACATGATGGTACAACTCCTGTGGAGGGGATTCTGGCAATACACAGCAAATTTACATAGTCACTTTTCTTTTGGTCTAGAAATTGCACTTCTAAGAATCTAGTCAAAGATATACTGGAAAATATATGAAACCATGTATGCACAAGGCTATTCATAGTAAACTATTTCTATTAGCAGAAGACTGGAAACAACCCAAACATTCATCAACAGAGAACCAGTTGATGAGGCTAAGACAGCCACATGAGGGAGTACTATGCAGCTGAGGAAAAGGAATGAAGAAGATTTCACACAGTGATACAGAGGGATGGCCAAGATAGGGTGTTGAGTGAAGAAAATAAGTAGTTCTCCAGGGTTATAATAGGCTACTTTTTACCTAAGACAGGAGAGAGGAAGTGGAAATACATATGCATTTGCTTATATTACTGTTAAATGGAAATATAAATCAAAAACTACTTTTAAAAAAATGTTACCAATAGAGGAGAGAGAAGAAGGTTAAAAAGACCGGGATGAAGCTGGCCTTCTCTGAATGTAGTTTGATTTATAGCTCTATATATGTTTTAGCATAGAACTAAAACAAAATTTAATCCACATGAAAGAAAAACAAAGCAATTCCTAAAAAGTGAAAGTAAAGAGAAACAAATGAACTTAGTGAATTATATCTTAAAGAAAAAGAAAAGCAAAGAACTGTTAAACTCTTTTTCACTAACCACACATTGTTGTAACACATTGCTATTATTATTTTGAAACTAATACATAGACAGGTGCCCCAGAAGATGTTAGGAAGGAGAGGGAGAAGTGGGTGTACGGATAGCCAAGAAGCACATGAAAGGCGCTCAACCTCACTGGTCATTAGGGAACGTGACTCAAACTGCAATGAGACACCACCTCACACCCATTAGCATGGCTGCATCAAAAAAACAGAAAACAGGAGCCAGCCCCGTGGCATAGTGGTTAAGTGTGCATGCTCCGCTGCTGGCGGCCTGGGTTTGGATCCTGGGCGGTGCCCACCAACGCACCACTTGTCAGGCCATGCTGTGGCAGCATCCCACATAAAGTGGAGGAAGATGGGCACAGATGTTAGCTCAGGGCCAGTCTTCCTCGCCAAAAAAAAAGTGGGGGGGGGGGTTGGCATGGATGTTAGCTCAGGGCTGGTCTTCCTCACAAAAAAAACCCCAGAAAACAAAAAGTGTTGTTAAAGATGTGGAGAAATGGGAACCCTTGTGCACTGTTGGTGGGAATGTAAAACGGTGCAGCCGCTGTGGAATATAGTAAGGCAATTCCTCAAAAGATTAAAAATGGAACTACCATATGATCCAGCAATGCCACTTTTGGGTATACATCCAAAAGAATTGAAAGCAAGGTCGTGAGGAGATGTTTGTACACCCAAGTTCACGGGGCATCAATTACAATAGCTAACGCGTGGAAGCAACCCAGGTGTCCATCAACAGATGAACGGATAAGCAAACCATGGTCTATCCATGCAATGGAATATTATTCATCCCCCAAAAGGGAAGGGAACGCTGACACAGGCTGCAACACGGATGAACCTTGAAGACACTGTGCTAAGTGAAATACGTCAGTCACAAAAGGACAAATACTGTAGGATTCCACTCATATGAGGTCCCTAGAGGAGTCAAATTCACAGAGAGAAAGGAGACGGCGGGTCCCAGGGCCTGGTGGAGGGGAATGGGGAGTTAGTGTGTCATGGGGACAGAGTTCCAGTTTTGCAAGATGAAGAGTTCTGGAGATGGATGGCGGTCGCACAACAATGGGAATGTGCTTAATGCCATTGGACCGTGCACTTAAAACGGACAGGGTGGTAAATTCTGCGTTGATGAGTACTTTACCGCATTAAAAACAAACAGACATGAAGCTGATGGCCTCCTCTCCGCACGTGTCCATGGCGTCCCACGGCTCTGTGATGCCCGCTGTAGCAGCCCAGCCTGAGGCGTCAATAGCGCTTCCAGGCCAATCCTGGCCCTCGGCACCCCCAGCCTCCCCTCACTGGCTTCCTCTGGGCCCTCAGGCTCACCTAAGCCCACCTCAGCACAGGCTGTGCCCCTCGTCTGAAAGGCTCGCCTCCCCCCTCACCCCTCCACGGCTGCCTCGCAGGCAGTCTTCTCTGACCTCCCCCACCAAGTTAGAGGCCCCGCCCCGGACTCTCCAGGAATGGCAAAAACTCCTCGGTGGCATCTGTCACGGTGGGAACTTTACATATGTTTGCCAGATGGTTTAAGGCGTGTCCATCTGGCCACTGACCACTCCTGGGGGGCAGGGGCCACGCCTGTCTTTGCTCACCCACCCCAGGAGGTCCACAGATCCTGGCCCAGAAGAGGTAACGGATAAGTGTTTGCTACAGCAATGAAAGTGGGGTGGTGGTGGGCCACCAGGCGGGACCAGGAGGGGACGGTGCTGTCCTGGCACTGGGCTGGTCCCTGGGCAACAGCATCGAGGCTGCAGCTTCCATCCCACAGCATCTCCCCCTGTGTCCCCCAGCAGTGCACCGTGACCTCGCGATGGGCGACTCTGAGTCTACTACGCGGCCCTGAGAGCCTAAAGACCCAGGAGGCCAGTGCCATTCCCTGCCCTCTTGGGACAGACCTGGGGCCATGCTGAGACCAAACGTGGGCATGTCGGGATAAGAGCCAAGACCTGGAATCTCATCTCTCAAAAAGAAAAAAAATCACCTGACCTTACCTCCTGGCTTACTTCTAGAACTTATTCTCCTTCTAGGATCCTAATTCAAATGCTAAAAAAAACCAGCCCAGAGATCACTAAAGCTTCACTCTGGGCGGGTGTGCCCGAGGTCTCCGAGGAATTCTCTTTCTCCCTAGAGTCTCGGGAGTCTCTAGTCTAGACCCTCGGTCCCTCTGAGCCTTCTTAGTGACTCTCAGGTCCAGTTCGAAACACGTCACGTTCAGCTTGCTCGGGTCCACAGGCTCCGTCCCCAGGGCTTACATTAAAGTCCCCAGACGTCCTGCAGACCTCATGCCTGTAGGATCCTCCTGTGAAGCAGTGCTGTGGGGGCAACAAAACCAGCCTTGTTCTCCTGGGACGACCTGGATTATCGCCGCAATTTTGCGCCAAGGACCCCAACCTAGAAAAGCATGCATTAGAAACTGCCAGTCGGCAGAATCTCCTGTTTAGGATACAAAAGATACAATACAAAGGATTTGTATAATATGATACAAGTGCAAAAGAAAAATGCCAAAAGCCTGGACACCTTGATCAGCAGAGGGACAAAACATAGCCACACCGAGGAACAAGCCATCATAAAGCTTCCCGACGGGGAACGCGGTTCACAGAACCCGCCGAGTGAAGCCGACACAGGTGGCTCCTCAGCCCTGGTTTTGTTAATCATTTCCAACATCACAATGATTGGTGTGAATTACAGCTGCAGAGGAACCACCAAACCAGAGGGAAGGAGACAGACTTGGCGCTCAACCGTCTGGTCGTGGAAGGGAAGTTAAGCCCGGTGGCAGAACGCCAGCTAGACACGCTCTCCCCACGCTGTCTGCCCGTTTGTTTTCATGGCTCATGAGGGCCTGTGTCAAATCCCCGGCCATAATGCGGAGGGAGGGGACAATGGGGACACAGCCTGGCCTTGCCACAAAGGGGAGTGAAGAAGGCGAGATACACACACGAGGACCCCGAAAAGAGGTCCGAACCTCAGCAGGACCAGATCTGACCTTGACCTCGAAAGCAGCGCGCTTAGACGGCAATGCAGATTCTGTTGCTGACTGCCACGGTCAGACTCGTGAACTCTGACCGGAGGGACAGTTACACAGCTGACGGACAGTGTCAGCCGCTCACCCATGCTCCCTTCCCCCAATTCCACCCAGGCAGCCCCGCTACACTGACCTCCTGCTGTATTTCCATCTCTTCCTAAACAAAATGCTGGCCACAGAGTTTTGTCCATGAGGTCTGTGGAGATGGAGTGGGTACTATGGGGCTTTGCTGGAACTGCACGCCTGCACGTGCTTCACCCCAACTAGTCTCCCCAAACTCTCAGGAGATGCCTGACCCGGGGCTGGGGCACGCCTGATGCAGGGTCCACACCTGGCTCCAGGTCCCTGACCGCCTGTTCCTGAACTGGACAGCAGCTCCCAGAACAGCCCCCCGTGTCATGCCTCCACCTACCCCATGCATGGAACCCACATGTAGCCTCCCCGATGTCCTGGGCAGGCCCTGTCCTTTCCTGCCCCTCCTAGGTCATCCTTCCCTTGTCTTCCCACTGACACCCACACACCCATCTCCAGCATCACCTTGACCCCAACGCACCTCTCCATTCCCTGGAACATACCACGCTATTTTGTCTGACTCACAGCAAAGCCCTAAATAACAGGTGTAAGAAAGTCTATCAGGGGTTGTTCATGAAGGCGAAGGCCTAAATTCAACCCAAAGGTCTAATTATAGGGAACTGATTAAGGAAACAATTGAATATTACACAGACACTACAAATCATCTTTTTACTGATTTTTGCAAATGCTCATGAATGTGACATATGAAATGATCATAGTGTGATACAAATTTTGTGGCAAGGGATGTTTTCCAAAGCGTAGATGTTCAGGAGGTCAGTAGGCAGCAGGCAGATGTACAGATATGGAGGGAAAGGAAGGACACCTGTCTTAGTCAGCTCAGGCCACCATAACACAATGACACACACTGGGCCTTACAACACGAATTTACTTCTCATGGTTCCTGAGGCTGGAAGTCTGAGATCAGGGGCCTGCGTGGTGGGATTCTGGTGAGAGCCCTCTTCCTGGCTTGCAGACGGCTGCCTTCCGGCTGTGGGCTCATGTGGTAGAGAGAGACAGAGGGAGCTCTCTGCTGTCCCCTCTTACAAGGGCACTACTCCCATCATGGCCCCACCGTCATGGCCTCATCTAACCCTAATCACCTCCCAAAGGCCCCACCTGCAAATACCATCACACAGGGGTTTAGGAATCCAACATACGAATCTGAGGGGGACACATTCAGTCCATAACAGTGCGTAATGAAGTACAGGGGCACCTGCACAGGCATTAATTATGGGTAGTATTGATTGCCTTGATTGCACCCTTCTGTAATTTTAGAATTTCCTTCATAATCAGGGAAAGAAAGCAAATGGTGATGGGAAGGGGCCCAAGTGCTCTCATGGTATGATGGGGAAGGCTCGGGGAGCGGGAGGCCTGCATGCGGTGAGGCTTGCACAGAGGACCCCCATGGCCTCCTCGTTCTTGTTCATCTGTGGCTCGGGCTGGAGGCCGAGGGAGGCCAGAAGGAGGGGCCATCTGCAGGATCTTTGCTCGATGCTGCTGCCGGGGACCTGGCCAGCCTGACGGCCCAGCGCCAGGGAGGGGGTGTGGGTCCCACGGTCGCCCACCCGAGTGCACAGGTGCGATGCTGGCCTAAGAGGCCTCTTCCAGGGCAAATCAGCTGGGGCGGCTCAGCCCTCTCACGAGGGTCAGCCACAGATAGGTGGCCTTTAGCAGGAAGTCTTGGCAGGGTCCTGAGGACGAGGCCTCACAACTTTGCACTGGACCATGGCACAGCATCGTCACTGGCGACATACGGTCCAGCTAGCAGCAGACCAACTCCTGGTAGAAAGTGTGCCGGCACTGGGCCTTACCCGGTAGTACGGTGGGTGTGGAGGGGTGGTGGAGGCCACTCTGCTGGGAGGATGGGGGTCTCAGACCCAAGGGTGGGTGGGACAGAGCCCAGCTAGGTGGGACGCAGGCCTGATGAGAGATCCAGGCCCCAGGGGAGGTGCCTTAAGTCCCTGGACACACTAAGAGAGACAGATCCTAATGCTGATTTTGTGACTTGGAACAAGACCCTTCCCCTCTCCAGGTCTCAGGCTCCTCACTTCTAGATGATTCTCTGTGATATCGTTATTTCCTCCCTTGCGAGCTCTTTGAGGGTGTGGCCTGAGCGTGGCTCCCCGAGGTGGCAGCACATTTACCTGCCTTGAGGTTCCTCCCGGGGGGGCATCCTCGGGCCTCTCCTGGGCCTCTTGCAACCCGTCCCTCCTCTCAGGGCAACACCTACGTACCTTAACACAGGTAGAGAGATCAGAACAGGGCCTGGCTCAGAGCAGGTGCTATGTAGCAGGTGACCTTTTTACCACTGCTCTTTCTCATCTTTTTCTTTTTTATAATAACAGTTTTTTACTGTTATGCCATTGTTCACAATCTCTGAGACCTTGCAAGTATCACGAAAGCAAACTTGTGGTACTGAAACCCCAACTCCAGATGCCATGAGGCCAACCCCAACCATGATGCCACCAACTGCCACACGGAGAGGCAGACCGTGCGTGCTGGCTCCGGGGGCACCAGGCACGTGAGAGGATGGCTGCAGGGACGTGCTAGTGGCCAGGCGTCTGAAGTGAACTCACCACCAGTCCCCGTCCTCTCTCCCTCCTGAACCTGGTTCTCAGCAGGTACCATCAGGATTGATAATAAATGCCACAGTCGTGTCTGTGTAAATATTTTCAATACAAATAAAGTCCTGAAGGAATAAGCTCATACAGAGATGCATTGGTTTGCTTGAAAATCCTACTTAAAATTGACATGATATCTTCTGTCAGCCCCCCACTGAAACACATATTATAAAACTCCTTCTTTCCAACCACAATCTTTTTAGGAGAAAGTGGATGTCCAGGTAAGCAGTAAGATGCTGGGCTGTGTACTCCCTTCCCAGTTAGTGGTGTGGACCCCAACCAACTCCCGCCAGTTGGTGCTACTGTTTTTACAGCCACAAAGCAGCCCCCAGCACAGGCCACCCCAGGGCACTGCCGGTCCCCAGGCACTAAAGCCAAGGACGGACTGGCCTGGGCCAGGGTTCTTCCTCCTGAAAGCACAACATTCTGTTGAGGTATCCTGGAAACACTTCTAAAAGGGGAATTTTGCTCCTTAGTACTGAAGTTTACAAGGAGGTAAGCAGAAATCTACTTGCCATTAACGTGGGGGGAAAAACATTGCAGGTAGTTGCCAAAGCGAGTCTTAATTCATGGGCACAAATCAGCTTTCAGAAAGGCAGCGAAGGGGCTGGGCGTCCCTTACCTCCCGCTTTCAATCCCGAGCGCTGGCAAACACACTGCCTGGTGCCCGGGAGCCTTCCGCGGGCCCTAGGCGGGTCCTCCCGGCACGCCACGGCTCCCTGCTCCCCGGGGCGGCCGAGGCAGAGAGGGCACTTCCGACTCCCGCTGCGCTCCCGCAGGTCAGAGCCCAGACCTGCCAGTCATCACCCCTGCCCCTCACATTTGCAGACAGCGTGCAACAGAGAGAGCCTTTGAAGCATTCCGGCACCGCAGGAAGAGAATATTGAATCAAAACCTAAGACGCAGGGTAGGAAGGAAATGCCAAAAATCCCCACTGCTTCTCCCACGAGGCAAGGTCAAAGGGACAGGCAGAAGGTGTTTTCTAGGAAAACTGTGGAGGCCGGTGCCTCCTCTCTGACTTTTGACCCCACCCCCCGCCCCAATCAAACCCTTCATTCTGTGGCTTCCCGTATTGTGAGCATCCGACACCCCCGGAAACGGGCACACGTGAAATTTAAAAACTAGACACCAAAAAACACATACAGGCATACACACAAAAGCCCCATAGGGGCCGCGCCTTCCTGAGGGCGGCTCGGTCGGCGACTCGGAAATGCCCGAGTTTCGCAGCCCCGGGGGCGCAAGCATCTGCGCCCCACCCAGGAACCGCGTCCCCGCCAGCGCCGCGGCCTGTGCGCCTGCCGCCGGCTCCCCAGCAGGAAATGAGCGCGACTGAGAAGGTGCCAATGGCACGCTGGGGTCACCTGGAGAGGCACAGAGGACCCTAGCCACTGGCAGGGGCGCCTTGCCCGCAAGACCCGGCCTGCAGGACGTCACCCCGCCGCCCCGCCGCCTCCGAGCCACCCTCCGTGCCGCCTCTGGACCACTCCCAGACCATCCTTGGGCCGCCTCCAGGCCGCCTCTGGACCACTCCCAGACCATCCTTGGGCCGCCTCCAGGCCACCTCTAGCCACCTCCGGACCACCCCTGGCCCACCAGCAGGCCACCTCCAGGCCACTCCGCCACCTTGCTACGCAGGGCGCCCCGGCCCGAGGACGCACGGTGCCAGGCGCAGGCGGAGCGCAGAGGCCCGGCCCGGCTGCGGCGGCGCGCGGGGACCGGCGGCTGCTCACCGTGGCTCCCCGCTCCGCGCGGGCTGCGGGCGGCGGCGTCCGACGGCCCCGCTCGGCCATTGCAGTGGCGCTGCGGCGGGCGGGGGGCGCGCGTCACCGCGGGCGGGCGCCCCAAACCCAGGGCCCGCCCCCGATACTCCGCGCTCCCGGCCGCGCGGCTCCGCGACACCCCCAACCCCACCTCTTTTCCTTTTCTGCTCATCTTATTCTTGTAAGGAGCAGGTTTGCGGACTGGTAAAATCAGGAAAAGACGTTGCTAAAAATAACCCTGGAGGCTGTGGAGAGGGCGGAGGGAGGGAAGAGAGAAAGGCCAGCCTCGGTTCAACCCAAACTGACAGGCACCCAGGCCATGGGTTTCCGAGGGACGTTCCCGGTAGGAATTACTCACCACACTGCACGGTGGCTATCAGCAGCCATGAAGCAGCGCAGAAGGTTCGCACCTGTGTTTTAACCATTAACTCTCGGCTTCCCATCTCCAAATGCCGCCTTCCGCCGCCCAGGTGGGAGAGAAATGCGCTCTGGAGCCTCGCGGGGAGCAAATCATCTCGTTGCTCCCGAGTCAGATCCACAAATCCGTGGTTAAGCCGGGGACTCCTGGGCCTGCTGGCGTAAGGATCCCAGCTCCACGGGCTCTCCGTGCTCTGGTCTGGGTGTTCATCTGTCAAGTAGGAAGAATACCAATACCCACTTCTCAGAGCTGCTGGAGGAGTCAAATGAGTTAATAATGTGGCACACAGGAAGGGTAAATATTGTTTTATGAAAACCCACGTACAGGGTAAAATGCTCCCTCGTGGAATGCGTTCCTTCCTGGATACCAAGATTATAAACCAGCAGATCTCAAAGTTCCGGGCACTGAGAGCAAACAGTTTTGCTTCCTGAAGTGTGCTAGTGAGAGGTGGCTCTCCCATTCTCATCCCTTCTTTCTGGACCCGTGCTTTCCAGCCATGAGAAAACTGGGACCATTTATTGCTTGTTGGCTACAAACATATCTGACAGCGCAGAAACTCAGCCTTACAAGCCTTGTTCTCCCAACTGGCGCCCTGTGCCACCTGTAAACAGGCCATTCCAACGTTGTCTGCCCTTCCGGATGACAGACGTGGAGTAAGACCTAAGTCCCATGGGTGTCAGCCCCTTGTCACCCTTCTTGGCTTCCTTAGTCAGAGGCAGTAGTGGGCCGGTTAATATAAGGGTGAAGAAAGCACTTGGTAAGTCTCCGGATGGCGTTCCTTGTGGAAGCCTGGTGGGCAGGGAAGGAAAACCACATGCAGGATAAGCGTCTACTCCAACGAGGTCCAATGGAATCAATTTGCTACTAGATGGCGGCTGGTCCCCCAGGATGTGGTGCCACATCACTGTTCCATGTTGGTCTCTGCTGACAGATTGAGGACCAGCAGCGGCAGTACCCAGATCGGCCTTGGTAGGGAGAGATCGATGTTGTTAAACGCGTATCTGATCTCCATCCATGCCGCCATCGCCACTTCTTTCATGAGCTTTTCCTGCAAAGCCTGGGATGACTGGAAAAGGCAACTGGCTGCCATCTGCAGAGTGCAGCATCTTCTCCACCTGACTACTGAGTGCCTCCCACGCAGTGGGACATTTGGTGAGCACACACATGGAACACAAATATTTTCACATCTGGACCTATTCCAAAAGGTCTGTCCATCCCCACACTTCCTTCCCCAGGCCTCCTTAACCCTGATCCTCCAAACCTGTTCCTTCTAAGTCTCTGATCATCAGTGTAGACAAATAGCTCAGTCAACTCTCTTTCCAGGAAAAGTGGATAACCAAATCTACTGCTCCAGTGGGCCCACTGGACGATTTCCCTTCTCTGCCGTCCGTTAGGGCCAGTTCCAGCAGGGCCGGGATGCTGTCCATCCTCTTCCAGCCGGTACTAGCACGGCCTGCGTGATCATCTGTACACCAGGGTCTATTTTTTATTTGTCAGTCAACTTGTTTTAGGGAACTCCCCATAGAACCAGAAATGCCAGTGGAGGGACAGGGAGTGCAGAATGATTGGCGCATTCAGAGGGTCAGCTACCTGCTCAGGCACTTATGTGGATGTTAAGGACGTGCCTGAGGACAGTCTTGTGTTAGTTGGCTAGGGCTGCCATAACAAAATCCCACAGACTGGGCTTAACCAACGGAAATGTATTTTCTCTCAGTCTGGAGGCTGGAAGTCCAAGATCAAGGTGCTGGCGGGCTGGTTTCTGTGAGGCTCTCTCCTGAGGATTAGCGTTGGTTCAGAGTCAGTGTCCGGGGATCCCCTCAAGGTCTGAGTATTTTCCTTTCCCTTATGCACGGTCTGGGGTATGTGGCTGCAGGTTTTTTCAGAAAGGCTAAGAGGAACTTTTTTTTTTAATACTTGTGGTGCTAGCACAGAATCCTTCCCCAGGAACACCCAACCTGTGTTTAGTTCCAAGGACTCTGGGTCTGTGAACTGAGTCAGGCCTGACCCCTGAGTGAGAGGCTGTGACTTCTAGTGATTCAAGCCTGGCTCTGTTCACTAAGCTGAGTTTGTTATTTCAGTCAAATGGGTCAAGTGGGCCCGCAGTGGGTTTCCCATCAATTTCAGTCCTGGGAACCACGTGACAGTTCACTGCCACCAAAAATTCCTGTGGGTCAAGCCACTCTGATTACCACCAACTCTCCTGCCAATTAAGGTGACTGCACCCACTTTGCTTTGGGCAGTTATGAGCTGTGACTTGACCTCTGCGGGGTCCAAACTCTCCACGGAAATCAGGAAGCCCATTTCATGGCAGCCCCTTTATCCCTGACCCACAGAAAACAGCCACCACAGTGCTTCCCAGGATTCGGGCACCTGCCTCACCAACGTCTGTCTTAGTGCCTTGGGGAGAGGAGAGTCGCCATGCCGTGCTAGGGGTAGACAGGCAGGGTGTGGGGGGTTGCACATGACACATACACTCCAACAGGCCTGTCTCCCTGAGCCCTTGGGGTCTTTCTGGCACATACAGGAATTGTTTGCATGTCAACTTCATTCCATACCGAGTTCAGGCCCCCCTCAGCCAGAAGACCAGACAATTAGAGCTATCACGATTGCTCAAGCTAGCATGCTGAACCCAGAATCTCTCCTTACTCATGGGTAAGCCATCCCATGTTAAAATTTAAGCCCAATTTAACAAACATGTTAAAAAAGACTGGTGAGTGAATCTTTGAGGACAAACAGCATATAGGATAGAGAAGTAGTCTCAACATATCTCCTCCCGGGATACTTATTAATAACGAAGGGGAATTGTGTATTCACAGTGGAGAAACTTGGCAGACACCAGGTTTAATCTAGAAATGAAAGTTAACATCTGTAATGGAACAAATCAATAGCGTGTGCCTCAAAATATGATAACCGAGAAAAACACAATTTCTGGAGTATTCCTGCCCAGGTTCATACCTGAATCTATGAATGACCAAACATCTAACAAACCCAAATTGAGGGACATTTCTACAAAATAGCTGTTATCCTGTAATCATAAAAATGTCAAGATCATGAAAAACAAAGGCTGAGGGGCTGTTCTAAAATAAAAGAGATTAAAGAGAGATGACAGATGAAGGCAACTCACGATCAGGGTTTGCTTTTCCTGTAAAAGACATTACTAGTGGGAAAATTTGATCAGCAAATCACATTATTTCAATGTTAATTTCCTGATTCTGATAGTTATACTGAGGTTATGTATGAGTATATCTTTGTTTTTAGGAAATACGCACTAAAGTATTTAGGGGAGAAAAGGCTTCAAGCTGACAACTTACTCTCAAATGATTCAAAAAATATATATACATTTTATACATTTTACATATATATATACACATAAAATACATTTTATGTGTATATAGATACATATATATACACACCCCATCTATATATATACACATATGCATATAGAAAAAGAGAGAGAGAAAGCAAATGTAGTAAAATGTTAATATTTGGGGAATCTAGGTGAAGGGTACACAATAATTCTTTGCACTATTCTTCAAATTCTTAGTAAGTCTAAAACTGTGTCAAATTTTAAAGTTTTTTTTTTTTAGGAAGATTGGCCCTGAGCTAACATCTATTGCCAATCTTCCTCTTCTTTTTTTCTTCCCAAAGCCCCCAGTACATAGTTGTATACCCTAGTTGTAGGTCCTTCAAGTTCTGTGTGAGAAGCCGCCTCAGTATAGCTTGGTGTGTGGTGAGTAGTTCCGCACCCAGGATCCGAACCCACAAACCCTGGGCCACCGAAGCAGAACGTGCGAACTTAATTGCTGCGCCACTGGGCCCGCCCTCAAAAGTTTTTTTTAAAGCTGTGTTGCTCCCTCCATGACCAAGCACCATTAGAACACATTTCCACATATATTCCCCACAATTTTGCCAAAATAAATTAGCGAATTCTGCAATTCCTTTGATGTTTAAATCTACTCTCCACAGGTTTGACTTTGTAGTCGATCCCTAGAGCGTGCTGGTACCTGATTACACTTAGGGCCTGGAATCAGGAGAAGGTAGTAGGGATGCATTGCCGTCACTCACCTGTGACTGCCAGTGAGCCTTCAAGTCGAGCAGGACCAATCTCTTCAAACCATAAAGTTATGGGAGACTCAGTGAGGCCTGGGGGCTCAGGGTATTCGGAGTTATCCAAACCCTGCCGGCTGTCACCATTCACAATCCCGGCACTCCCTGTGAAACTGTGCGCCATGGTAGGTGCTACGTGGTCTGCCAAAGCCATGCCTCCAAGTGGTGCTTCAGTCCAGGTCACCGCAGGTGAGCCTTAAGTGACCGTTTCACGCCCAGGTACTGCAGACTGCCGGGGACCCAAGATGGTGAGGCTCGAGAATGAGATCAATAGTTAGGATCAAGAACGAGATCCTCACCATTTTCAAACTCCATCAAGTCAGATCACCACTCTCGGACTCCCACCCTTGAGGATTTAGTGCCTGCAACCACTTATGGAAATAAATACTGTCATAGATCAGTTGCGTGTAACAGAAACAACTCTATTTTTAATAGAAATGAATTTAATACAAGAAATTGAGTATTTATAAAATCATCGAAGGAGGAGAAGAATGGGCTCTTGGCTGGGTCTCCAGATGTCACTTCCAGAATAACACTTCCAGAGCTTGCCCAGCAAGGGAATGGCTATTTCTGACATAATCAGGAAGCTAGGGAGCCAGGAAGCCATTGTCCCCACTGCTGGCTCCATGATCACCACCCCAGCTGCACTCCAGGGACAAGGAAGCCACCACAACCTCTGCCCCAGAATTCTGCTGCACCTGCCATATCACAGCAGTGAAAGAGGTGACTTATGGCAGAGCCTCTCTCCTCACCTCACCTGATTCTGAACCCAGATCTTGTTCAAGTTCATTTAATTAGTGGAAACAGAATCACTAGCTGCAACCCTAGCTGCGAGGGAGTTAGAGAAACATAAGGTTTAACTTTGCAGCCTCTATAACACAGGAAGGCGCCAGAAGGAAGTCAGCAGAGATGAGAAGTGAGATGGTCTACCACATCCAACTCACTGGCAGAGTGAAATAAGTTCCAAAGGGAAGCGTAAGGAAACCCTACAGGAGTGCAGAGGAGAAAACCGTTTGTTCTGACTGGGTCAGAAATATTTGAATTAAGACCTGACAAATGAGTAGGATTTTTGCAAGACAGAGAAAGCAAAGAGGGCAACCACGGAAGAGGGCACAGCATGAGTAGTCACTGTTGTTACAACTTCTCTATAAATTTGAAATTTTTATTTCAAAATAAAACTTTATAAATATTATGGTTATATAGAAACACAACAAAATTTTATGACATTAAATCATATCAGTTCAGTAATATGATAATTTGTCTTTAGCAGCAAATTTTTAAAAAAACCCTCAAATATACTTAAAGAATAACTAAGTATATTACCTCACATAACAAGAAAACCAGAGATAGGACAGACATCAGTATTGGTTGATTAAGCATCTCAGTATCTTCATCAAGGATACAAGTTCCTTTTACCTCTTTCCTTCCATCCTCAGTGTTAACTTCATCCTGAGGCTGGTTAGCCTCATGGTACCAAGACGGCCGTAGGAGTTCCACACATCCCACCCAGTAATGTCAACATCCAAGAGAAGGGATGAGCAATTTCCTCTTCTTTTCCCAGAATCCTGGAGCAGACTTTCCCTTGGGCCACATGCCTCATTTTAAACCATCATTAACATTAACAAGGGAAGTAGAATTACTGTATTTGGCTTTGTTGTAGCTGGGTGGAACAAAAGTTGGAAAGTCAACCATATGACTACTTCAGATACTGAATTTAAAAAGCAGAATACAAGAGAATGTTCATTAAACAAGATTCTCCATGGGGTTTAAACAATACCAGAGTCTCATAACATAATATTCACAATGTCCAGGATATGATCTGAATTTACCCAGCAAGCAAAGAACCATGAAAATCTCAACCAGAATGTGAAAAGATCACCAATGCTGAGATGACAGAGATGTTGAGATTATCTGGCAAAGACTATTATCTGACAAGGTAAGTATTATAGAACTGCTCCAACAAGTAAGAGTTAACACCCCTGAAACAATGGAAAGAGAAAATCTCAGCAAAGAAATAGAAAATATAAAGAAGAATCTAATGGAAATTTTGGAACTAAAAAATATAATAACCAAAATAAAAACGTCACTAGATGGATTCGATAGTGGAATGAAGATGACAGAAGAAGAGGCAGTGAACCTGAAGACAGATCAGTAGAAATTATCCAGTTTGTACAACAGAGAGGAGAAAAAGATTGAAATACAAATGAACAGAGACTTGGGGACCTGTGGGACAAAATCAAAAGGTCTAAGATTTGTGTTATCAAAGCTCTGGAAAAAGAGAAGAGTGCGTTTAAGGAAAGCTATTTGAAGAAATGATGGAAGGCGGATTTGAGAGAACCCATGATCCCGCCTTCTCATCTTGGCCAATTTGAATAAACCTTTCTCCACCTCCGAGCACTGATGTCTCGGTGTTTGGCTTACTGCACATCGGGCATGCAAAGAATTGAGAATTAAGAGCTTCGGTAACAATTTTGATGAGCCAGCCAGGAACCTTGTGCCAGTGGCTGGACGGCCCTGGTGAGGATTTAAGTAATTGGTGGTCCCCAGCAGCTGCCTGGGTATCTTTCCCCTGGGGAATTCCTCTGCTGCTCCCCTCTTCCTGCCAGCATGGGCCACCCTCAGTGCAATGCTCACTTGGAGTGGAGAAACGCGTTGGACTGCAGTCTACTTTTTGTCCTTGTGTGGATGAGTTTGTCTTGTATGTGAGCACTTTCAGTTTTGCTTTGCCAGGTGAGTCACGACAACATGTGTGGTTGTGAATTCCCTGTCTCTCCGTTTGCATTTTGTGTGAGTGAAAGGAGGGACCCTCGTTTGGGAGAGATCCAGAGGACTGCTGGAATTCACCTTTGGAAAGGAAGGACCCCCATTTGAGAGAGATGTAAAGGATTGTTGGACTTCACCTTCTTTTTTTGTCCTGCAGGAGTATAACACCACATGGCCACAATACCTTTAAATTGGAAAAACTTCTAAATTGGCAAAAATTTTAGAGAGTTCTCATAATGACTAGTCTTAAGAACTTAATCAGATTTGGGATCTAAGCTTCCTAAAAGCTCCAGGGTAAATTGGTCTAGAGTTTAATTGTGCTCTTGGAAAGAAGGCCTTCAATCTCAAAAACTTGTGACCTCTCTGGGAACTATTATCTAGACCATCCCAGATTCCTAAGACTGAAAGAAAGGGAAGAAAATTTTAAAAAATGGGAAAGGAAGCTTTTGGAGATGTAGACTGCTATGAAAGCACCCTTGCCTAAAAATCTAAGGAAAAAAAATTTTTTAAACAGATGCTATAAAATCTTTGTTACATCTGTCCGTTGTTTATGTGTGTGTCTATATATATGTTATAAATGTTAGATATTTTTCTACCTCCAGATGGTATGGCCACAATTAAGAGCTCTGTTTAATTGGCTTAAAGTAAGTGCTTACAAAAATTCACTAAAAATTAAGGTACATGAAATAATCTCTGGTAAATAAAAGCTCATTTAAGTTTGTTGGTTTGATTGAAATAGGCATATCCTCAGAGTTATATCAGCATTGAATATGATGCAGACATACAGCCTGGGTTTACTAGTCAAATACAAATTTGTAAGCAAAACAATAGTTTAAAATTATAGTCAGTTTTGCCTAATGTTTCATGAAGTTTTTGTGGGTTGTTGGGAACAAATGATCTAGATAGATAAAAACGGGTAAGGGTTTTTGAATACAATAATTATGTTTTATGGTCGATATACTTGATAAAAGAGCTTCCAAATTCTTTTTGGTGACTTAAAACTTCAGAGTTTTTGGGGCTGGCCCAATGGTGCAGCGCTTGTGTTCACACATGCCGTTTTGGCAGCCCAGGATTCACCAATTCGGGTCCCAGGCATGGACCTACTCACTGCTCATCAAGCCATGCTGAGGTGGCGTCCCACATAGAACTAGAAGGACCTACAACTAGCATATACAACTATGTACTGGAGCTTTGAGAAGAAAAAAGACAAAGAGGAAGATTGGCAATAGAGGTTTGGTTAGGGCCAATCTTCCTCAAAAAAAAAAAATTCAGAGTTTTCTAAATTAAGTTAAGTGATAAAAATTTGTTGAGTATCTAAGTCATTTGCACATAAGGTAAAATATTAGAAATTGATTAGTAAGTATAGATTTGTCTGCTTTTGTTTATTATCTCAGAGAAACTAAAAAAATCACTTGGGTTTGTTGATAGACATGTTTTGTACGTGCTAAGAAATTTTCTACGAGAAAGCATATATTTCTAGAAAGTCTGTATACAAGGAAAGTAAAATGTGTGTTTTCAGTAAAGAAGGTATAAAGAATGGAGATATTTTTGTTTGTTTTGTTAAGAAAGATAAATTTGCCTAGAGTACTAGGAAAGAAAAAAGGAAAAAGCATGGGACAAATTCTGAACATAAAAAGTAAGTGACAGAAAGTTTGTGAAAGTAAAACCCTGAGGAGTTTTATGCATGGTCAAGTTGGCTAAGATTGAAGTAATTCCAATTAAGTCAATGAGTTTTAATGTCAAAAGTAAGCTGTTAAAAAATTAGAATGTGGGGGCCAGCCCAGTGGCGCAAGCGGTTAAGTGCGCGCGCTCCGCTGCGGCGGCCCAGGGTTCGCTGGTTCGGATCCCGGGCACGCACCGACGCACTGCTTGGTAGGCCATGCTGTGGCGGCGTCCCATATAAAGTGGAGGAGGATGGGCACCGATGTTAGCCCAGGGCCGTCTTCCTCACCAAAAAAAAAAGGAGGAGGATTGGCGGATGTTAGCTCAGGGCTGATCTCCTCACAAAAAAAAAAAAAAAAAAAATTAGAATGTGGTTTTTTTCCTTTCTTAAAAGGATAATTTTCTTGAACTTTTAGTCTGCTCTTGATAGATTATGAAAACTTTTTCTATACTTTTGAGTGGGTCTCACTCTGGTTAAATGGATAACTAAGCATTGTTTCCTATTTGACCAAGTGTTTTAAACCTTTTGCCTGAAATTTTGGTCTGTCCTGGTTGTCAGTCATAATTCTAGTTCTACTTTTACAAATATGTTTCTGGATAAGAAATTACAGAACTCTAACAAATCAATAATTGATTACATGGGACTAAATGAACCAATGAGGATGATTATAATTTTTATGAATTTTTGTTTGAGATAGTGCTGATTTTTAATGTTTTGTTTTTTACTTATAGCAATTTGGTAAATTATACTTTTGTAAGCAGAATTGAAACATTTATCTTTTCTCCCTATCTGATCCCTCCAGAATTTGGAAACTCTTAGTGAGTGAATATTATTTTCATGGCAAGATAGTTATTTGCATAAGCTCAGTAGGAATCTGATCTCCTTATAGCAGGTCACAATTGGAAACATTGGTTATATTATCAAGGCTTTGACTGGAATGTCATATTTGAGAGAAACATGCATAGAGTCAGATGACCAGACAGCTTTGAGGAACAGAGATTGGGCTTTATAAAGCCACTTGGAAATATTGGCCTGGTACCTTGCTTACAGGGTTCCCAGCAACCTTACCAGGTGAGTAAAGAAGGTCATTTCCCTGGCAGGTGCAAGGAACCCCAGGATATTTTGGGGATCTCAAGAGAAGAGAGGAATTCACCCAAATCTAAGGTATTGCAAGCAGAGTCTGATGATAAGGCCTTGGCTTTGCTTGGCCTGGCCTTGAGAGGCCTTTAAAGGTCAATCTGAGATTCCTTATGAAAAGTTCAGGCAAGACAAATTTAAAAGAGCCTATATGATCAATGGCTATTCTTGCTGCACTTATGTAGATAATTGGACCACATTTATTGATACTAGACTTATTTTGCAAACCAGCTAGTCTTAATTTGGCTATCTTTGGTAAAAACTGAGGGTGATTTTAGGGAGAAAAATTGTTTCAGTAGAAACTATAATACACACTTGTGGATATTAGATTCTAGTTCTGTAAATTGTTTTTGAGGTTTTCTTTTCTATCTGCAAACTGGCTATTATGCTTCATAGTTGACTTTGACCCCCAAGCCTGGAAGGACAATTGGATTATTAGAATTTCTCAGATGTTGGCAAAGGCAAATAATCTTTTTAGAGGTTGGCTATGTCATCCCAAACCTTATTTAATGCATGACCATGAGGACCCATTGATAATTCTGGTTTATAATGTCTAGACTTGTTCTCAGGACTGTTCTCTTAGATTCCCCAAGGGATTAGACCTATTTTTCAGGGACTATTGAAATTTAGGTTGTATTCTTCTGGCCAGATATTTGATGATAAAATGTGCTTTCAGATGTTGTAACTCACTGTTGAGTGTGGTGCAAAATTCTAATAATGTAAAATGCAAACTATAACCCAGTACTTGAAAGTATTTTCAAACTCAGGTTGAAAAATTTCATTCCTCAGTTTCCCCGTCTTCGCCCCCTTTCAGTAGTAAGTAGCGGGAATGATTGACACCCTGATTCCTACAAGAATGATGAAGAGAAAAAAGACAGTGGGGATTGAAGCTGGGCAGCTAAGGATTACTGTAAATAGTCAATAAGATTACCTTTCAACCTTGTTATGAAAAGAAGTTAATCTTGTTGGGCCGGCCCCGTGGCTTACCGGTTAAGTGCTCGTGCTCCACTGCTGGCGGCCCATGTTCTGATCCTGGGCGCGCACCGACGCACCGCTTCTCCGGCCATGCTGAGGCCGCGTCCCACATACAGCAACTAGAAGGATGTGCAGCTATGACATACAACTACCTACTGGGACTTTGGGGGGAAGAAAAAAGGAGGAGGATTGGCAATAGATGTTAGCTCAGAGCCGGTCTTCCTCAGCAAAAAGAGGAGGATTAACGTGGATGTTAGCCCAGGGCTGATCTTCCTCACAAAAAAAAAAAAAAGAAGAAGTTAATCTTGTCAATTTTCTATTTTCCTACTTAACCTGAGGGGTAACTTCAGGGTCACAAAGATTTATGAGCTTGTTTTACAGAATAAAGAGAATGCCTTCAAGGATCACTAGATGACCAGCCCCCAGCCACCACTGACACCTAGAAGTCAGATTGCCCAGGGGTTTTATCAGGAGTGAAAGAAACATGGATTACCCACTTTGTTTCTCTGAAACTCCTCCTGCCACACCCTTTAGCTCTATAAAATCCCCTGCCCTCTTCTCTTGTTAAGGCAGATTTGAGAGAACCCATGCTGCTTCCTTCTTGTCTTAGCCAATTCGAATAAACCTTTTCATCTCCAAGCAAAAAAAAAAAAAAAAAAAAAAAAAGCTGAAAACTTGCCAAATCTGGTAACTCAGACAAAGAAAAAATCATGAAAGCAGCCAGAGAAAAATGATGCATAGGGAAATAATTTGAATTACTGCCCAAAACAGGGAGCGTAGAAGGAAGTGGAACATTTTTGAAGTGCTAAAAGAAAGAACTGTCAGAATTCTGTATACAGAGAAAATATCCTTCAAGAATGGAAGTGCTGTAGACTGCATGTTTGTGTTCCCCCAAATTCATATGTTGAACCCTAACTCCCAACGGGATGATATTTGGAGGTGGGACCTTTGGGAGGTGATTATGTTGTGAGGGTGGAGCCCCCATGAATAGGATTAGTGCCCATATAAAAGAGGCCAAGAGAGATTCCTCATCTGCTCCTGCATGTTAGGACGCAGTGAGAAGATGGCTGTCCATGAATAAGGATGCATGTTCTCACCAGACGTCAAATCTGCCAGTGCCTTGATCTTGGACTTCCCAGCCTCCAGAACTGTGAGAAATAAATTTCTGCTGTTTATTAGCCACTCAGTCTGTGATATTCTATCGCAGTAACCTGAACAGATTAAGACAGAAAGTGAAATAAAACACTCTCAGATAAAGACAGGCTATCAGAATTTGTTGACAGCAAACTTGTTGTAGGTGAGAGACATCACAAAAAAGCAATCAACTGAATCTAGAATATGGGAAATTATTTAGGAACAAAGGCACATCCTAAAACTTAAGACTAGAGATAGCTTGAAAGTGAGTGGATGAAAAAAAGCACACCATGCAAATACCACACCATCCACCCCAAAGCTGCTGTAGCTATATTAATATCTGATAAAATAGACTCTATGGCAAAATTCACTACTAGAAACAAAGATGGTCATGTATAATAAAAGGTTTAATTCATCAGGAAGATATATAAATTTTAAATGTGTATGCATATAATAACATAGCTTTAAAATATATGAAAATAATTCAACAGAAGTATAAGAAAAATAGAAAACTCCATAATCATAGTGGAAGAAATTAACACTCCTGCCTGAATAATTATTAGAATAAACAGAAAATTAGAACATAAGCATCTAAAAGCTTTGAACAACCTCATAAGCAACCTTGATCTAATAGACATATATAGAAGACTGTATTCAACAACACATAGTATTTTCAAGCTCAGGCAGAACTTTTATAAATATCAACCATATTCTAGGCAAGTCTCAAAAAATTTCAAAAGTCAAAAACATTTCAAAGAATTAAAATCATACAGATCATATTCTCTGACCATAATGCAATTAAGCCAGAAATCAGTAACAAAAAGATAACCAGAAAATAGCCATATGTTTGGAAATTAATAAACACACTTCTAAATAACTCATTTTGGTCAAAGGATAAATCACAATAAAAATTAGAAAATACTTTTAAATAAGCAATGATGAAAATACTAAATATCAAAACTTGTGGGATGCAGCTAAAGCTGTACTTAGAATTTTTATTCCCAAATGTACATCAGAGGAGAAAACAGCTGAAGAGTAAGGAGCTAAGCATTCATCTCAGGAACTGAGAAAAATAGCAAACCAAACCTAAATGAAATAAATAAATGGAGGAACTAATAAATAAAAGGCAGAGCTTGATGAAATAGGGGAAAACATACAATAGAGAGGACAAACTAAGCTCAAAGTTGTTCTTTGAAAATGCTCATATAATTCAGAAGCCTCTGATGAATTTATTTAAATGCTTCAGATATTTTTAAAAATAAGTTATTTTGGGGCCATCCTGGTGGCGCAAGCGGTTAAATGTGCATGCTCCACTGTGGTGGCCTGGGGTTCGCCGGTTCAGATCCCAGGTGCACACTGACACACTGCTTGTTAGGCCATGCTGTGGCGGCATCCCATATAAAGTAGAGGAAGATGGGCATGGATGTTAGCCCAGGGCCAGTCTTCCTCAGCAAAAAAGAGGAGGATTGGCATTGGATGTTAGCTCTGAGCTGGTCCTCTTCACACACACACAAAAAAAGTAAATTTTGTGCCAATAAATTAGAAAATTTTAAATGAAACGGATCAATTCCTGGAAATGTAGCAAAATTAACTCAGAAAAAAATGGATTTTTAAAGACATTGAATCAATAATGAAAAAATCTTCTCTCAAATAAAACTGTAAGTACAGATGGCTTCCCTGGCAGTTTCCATGAGATGGACAAGGAACAAAAGATAAAATCTTATACAAACTCTTCCAGATAAAGTTCGGCACTCTCACCCCTGTGGCCCAGATTTGTTTCCTGGTCATGGAACCACACCACCTGTCTGTCAGTTGCCATGCTGTGGCAGCAGCTCACATAGAGAACTAGAAGGCCTGGCAACTGTGATATACAACCATGTACTGGGGCTTTGGGGAGAAGGAAAATAAAAAAGAAGAATATTGACAATGGATGTTAGCTCAGGGCAAATCCTTCCCTGCAACAAAACAAAACAAAACAAAAAACTAAAAATATCTAAGCAAACTTGGAATAGAAAGGACCTTCTTGAACCCAGTGAAAGGTGTCTACAAAAAAAGGAAAACAAAACTACACTATAGGTCATCACAGTGAAGTGATAGAAATTTCCATGAGACCAGAAGTAAGACAAGTATGCCCACAATCATAATTTCTATTCTACATTGTACTGGAGGTCCTAGACTTCTTAGTAAGGCAATAACAACAACAACAATAATAATGTGTAAGGACTGAAAAAGAAAGAAAAACTATTATTATTTTCAGATGGTATAATTGTATTTGTAGGAAATCTAAAAGACTTTATAGATAAGTTATTAGAATTAATAAAAGAGTTTAGCAACATTGCTGAATTCAATTCTATCTACAAAAATCATTTAGAAAATAACATTTTTTAAATTAAAAAAACATTTACAATAGCATAAAAAATGAAGTATTTCAGTATAAGTGTGCAAGATCTTTTTAGATAAAATTATAAAAATTTATTGTTAAAGAAAACCTAAATAATATAGTTGTACTATGCTCTTTGCCCAGAAGACTGAATTATGGTAAAGAAGTCAATTCTCCTCAAAGTGATCTATAAGCTTAATACAATTGCAATAAAAATCCCAATAGTATATTTATTTATTATTTATCACTACACAACAAATGACCCCAAAATTGAGAGAAGGAAACAGCACACACTTATTTTCTCACAGTCTCTGTGGTTAGGAATTTGGTCACAGCTTAGATGGGTCCTCTTTCTCAGGTTTTCTCACAGGGCTGCAATCAAGGTGTTGGCTGAGGCTCTGGTCTAATCTGAAGGCTCAGCTGTGGAAAGATCCACTTCCAAACTCACTCACATAATTGTTAGCAGAATTCAGTTCTTCTCAGGCTGTTGGACTAATAGCCTCATCTCTCCCTTCCCTGTCAAGTGAGATTCTCCATCAGACAGCTCACAACATGGCAGTTTGCTTCATCAGAGCAAGCACACGAGAAGAGTGCAAGCAATATGGAAGTCACAGTCTTTTAAAGCCTAACCTCAGAAGTAACATCTCATCAGATTTTCTTTATTTTGTTCATTAGAAACAAGTCAATAGGTCCACCCCAAACCCAAGAGGAGTTTCCAAAAGGGCATATATACATATATTTGAATTAAATGGAAATGCTAGAAATGAAAAATACATCAACAATTATTTTATGGGCTTATCAACAGACTGAACAAAAAAGAAAAAAATCAATAAAGTAGAAGACATATCAATAGAAATTATCCACAGTGAAGGGCTGACCTGGGGGCATAGTGGTTAAGTTCACAAGCTCCACTTCGGTGGCCTGGGGTTTGCAGGTTCAGATCCCAGACATGGACCTATGCACCACTTATCAAGCCATGCTGTGGTGGGCATACCACATATAAAGTAGAGGAAGATGGGCACGGATGTTAGCCCAGGGCCAATCTTCCTCAACAAAAAGAGGACGATTGGCAACAGATGTTAGCTCAGGGCTAATCTTCCTCACACACACACACACATACACATAAAAGAAATTATCCACAGTGAAACACAAAGAGAAAAATAAATGAAAAAGAAAATGGAAAAGGGTGACCAAGACCTACAGGAAAATATAAAACAGAGTCTACAATGCAAGCAATACATACAATTGGAGACTCAGAAGGAGAAGAGATAAGGAACAGAGCCAAATAAATATTTGAATAAATAATAGCTGAGAATATTCAAAATTAATGAAAGATATTAACCACAGAACCAAGAAGCTCAGAGAACTGCAAGTAGCATGAATAAAAAGAAAAGCATTCCTAAGCATATAGTAATCAAACTGGTGAAAATCAAAGATAAAATACTGAAAGCAACCAGAGGAAAATAAACACAATATATAAAAAGGAACAAGAAAAGAACAATGTCCTCTTTTTCATCAGAAGCAATGGAGAACTGAAGACAAGGGAGCAACAGCTTCAAAATGCTGGGGGGAAAATCCCATCAACTTAGAATTCCGTAGGCAACAAAAATATCCTTAAAAAATAAGGTGAAATATACATTTTCAGACAGACAAGTTCGAAAGAATATGTCCTCAGCACACCTACACTACAAAAAAAAATGCTAAAAGTGATTCTATAGGAAAGAGAAATGATGTAGAATCTTCAGTCTCTAGTAAGGAATACAGAACATTAAAAATAGTAAATATTTTAAGTATATTGGTAAATATAAATGACTTTTAAAAATTATAAATATATATAGAATAAAATCTTATTAAAGACTATTGACTGTTTAAAACAATAATGTACTGGAAGGTTTACATCACTTATACAAGTAAAATATGTGACCACAGCATGAAAGGTAGGAGGGTAGAAATTGGAAGTATACTGTTCTAAGCTTCTGATGGGTTTTTTTCTTAAGTAAAATAATATTTTTGATAATTTAAAGATGCATACTATTCCCTAGATCAACTTCTAAAGTCACACACAGTCATAAAGCAGGCAAGAAAAAAAGAGGAATAAAGAAACAAAGAGCAAATGAGATAAATAAAAAACAAATACAGAGATGGTAGAATTGAATCCAAACATGTCATATTGAAGTAAATGTAAATGCACTAAATGCCCCAACTAAGTGACAGAGATCATTAGACTGGGTAAAAAAAGTAAGATCAAACTACATGTAATTTACAAGAAACACTTTTTAAACCTAAAGACACAAAGAGGTTGAGAGCAAAAGGATGAAAAAAGAAAAAGCCAACAATCTCTTTTCTGGTGTGTCTACATTAATTTCAGACAAAGTAGACTTCAAGATAAAGAATATTACCAGAGATAAAGAAGGGTATTTTATAATGATTAAAGGTTCAATTAATCATGAAGACATAACAATCTTAAACATATATACATCTAATAGGAAAGCTCCCAAATAAGTGAAGCAAAAGTTGGCAGAGCTAAAGGAAAACAAAACAATCCACAATCATAGTCAAAGACTTTCATATCCCTATCTTAGTAATTTATAGAACAAGTATAAAAACAATCTGTAAGGATAGAGAAGATTTGAACAACACTATCAACCAACTTATCCCATTTCACATTTATACAACACTACGCTCAAAAACAGCAAAATCCTCATTCTTCTCCAGTGCACATAGAACATCCTCCAAGATATCCCATACACTGAGCCATAAAACAAATCTTAAGAAATTTTGAAGACTTGAAATCATAAACAGTATGTTCTCTGACCACATGGTATTAAATTTATAAATGCATGGATTTCTATCTATCAACAAAGTAAGATATCTTTAAAATTCCTAATATTTGGAAATTAAATGACACATTTCTAAATAAAGCAGGGATCAAAAAAGAAATCACGGTGGTGGGAGGTGGGCACAAGGGGTGAAGGTATGCATTTATATGGTGACTGACAAACAATAATGTATAACAAAAATTTCACAAGAAAAAAAGAAATCACAGGGAAATTAAAAAATATTTGAACTGAATGATATTGAAAACATGACACAGCAAAATTTGTGAATACAACTAAAACACACCTTTGGGGGAAAATTTATAGCTTGAAATGCTTATATTAGAAAAAGAAGATGAATCACACATCTAGAAACAGAAGAGCAAATTAAACCCAAAGTACGTAGAAAGAAGGAAATAATCAAGACAGGAGCTGAAGTCAGTAGAATAGAAAACAGGCAGACAATGAAGAAAACCAAAAATTGATTCTTTGAAAAACTTGAGAACATTAATAAACCCCTAGCAGACGTCATCAAAATGAAAACATCTGTTCATCAAAAGGCACTGTTAAGAAAATAAATAGGGATGAGTGACATCAGCATCATGGCAGAGTGAGGTCTTCCCTTAGCCTTTCCCCCCTAAGATACAATGAAAAGGACAATCATAAGCCAACAGAGGACATCCACACCACACAAGAGACGTCTGAGACACCCATGCAGCCATACGTTTGAAGGTGGAGGTGCTGGACCCACAGGAGGCAGTGGAAGGAGGTAAGGGGCTATCCTCTCCCTCCCCCAGCTGCAGCGACCTAGGGTGCAGGACCACACGTGGCTCTGAGAGGAGAGAGGGGAGAGGACAGTCCTCTACAGGAATGCCTTCACTCTCTGAGTTCCCGCACAGCCTGTGAGAAAGCTCCACACCGACGAGGCTAAGCAATCATGGGAGTGTATTCAAGAAGTAAAGTGGCCCAGGAGGGCAGATACCAAGGGTAAAGTGGGAGTGCTGCAGGGATTCCACACAAAAGAAAGTGCCCCTCCCCCCCGCCTGGTGCACCAGCTCAGCTGGTCGGCCAGACCAGGGGACCCCTACCAGAGCGCCAGCCAATACAATGTGTAAAGCAGCGGCGGCCAGTGGGAAAATGCAGGCAGTCCATCAGCATGGCTTCCAAAGGACAGGAACAGCTGCCAGGGATCACGACGGGCTCAGAATACACAGCTCCTGCACCTGCCCCCCAGTGGCGGCAGGTGGAATCTGTGACCAGATATTACCACTATGTGAAGGCACAAATCCACCCTGTCAAATAGTATGAAGAGGTATATTAATACTCCAGACAAGAAGGAAAATGACAAACACCCAGAAAATGAAGGCCCAGAAATTTACAATCTAAATGACAGAGAATTCAAAATAGCTATCATAAAAAGACTCAATGAGTTACAAGAAAACTCAGAAAGACAGTCCAATGAAATCAGCAATAAAATTAATGAACAGAGGTAATTATTCACAAAAGAGATTGAAACTATAAAGAAAAACCAATCAGAAATGTTGGAGATGAAAAACACAATGAATGAGATAAAGAAAAATCTGAAACACTTAAATAACAGAGCTGATATTATGAAGGACAGAATTAGCAATCTAGAGGACAGAAATATAGAAATGCTTCAGATGGAGGAGGAGAGAGAACTAAGACTAAAAAGAAATGAAGAAGTTCTCCAAGTAATACCTGATTCAATTAGGAAATGCAACATAAGGATTATAGGTATTCTAAGGGAGAAGAGAGGGAGAAAGGAACAGAGAGCTTGTTCAAAGAAATAATAGCTGAGAACTTCACAAATCTGGGGAAGGAGCTGGAATTACAAGTAAAAGAAGCTAATAGAACTCCTAAGTACATCAATGTAAAAAGACTTTCTCCAAGGCATATATTAGTAAATCTGGTAAAACTCAATGACAAAGAAAAATATTAAGGGCAGCAAGGCAGAAGAAAATAACCTACAAAGGAACTGTTATCACATTTTCAGCAGATTTCTCAGCAGAAACCTTACAGGTTAGGAGAGAGTGGAATGATATATTCAAAATTCTGAAGGACAGAATCTTTCAGCCAAGGATACTCTATCCAGGGAAAATATCCTTCAGATATGATGCAGAAATAAAAACTTTCCCAGAGAAACAAAAGATGAGGGAGTTCATCACCACAAGACATCTCCTTCAAGAAATGATCAAGAAGGCCCTCATACCTGGGGGTAAAAAAGAGAAAGGTTTTACAAAGCCTTGAGCAAGGAGATAAATAGGCAGGCAAAATCAGAAAATTGCAGCTCTCTACCAGAACAGGATAGCAAACACTTAATTATGACAATAAAGATAAAGGAAAGGAAAACATCAAAAAGAACTATAATCACTGCATTTTAACCACAAACTCACAACACAAAATGGAGTAAGTTGTGACAAGAATAACTTAGATGGGGGAGAGGAAAGGGATGAAACCTGCTTAGACTAAGGAAATAAGAGGCTATCAGAAAACAGACTACCTCATCTACGAGATCTTTTATACAAACCTCACAGTAACCACTAAACAAAAATCAGAACCAAGACACAAGCGATGAATAAAGAGAAAACTAAGAAAACCATCATAGAGAACCACCAAACTGAATTGGCAGTCCAAAACGGAAAGAAAGAACAACCATAAAACAAACCAGAAAAGTGATAAAATGACAGTATTAAGCCCTCCATATATCAATAATCACTCTAAATATAAATGGATTGAATTCTCCAATCAAAAGAGATGGAGTGGCTGGCTGGATTAAAAAACAAGACCAACAATATGCTTCCTCCAGGAAACACATCTCAGCTCTAAAGACAAAGCCTCAGAGTGAAGGGGTAGAAGACTCCAAGCAAATGGCAAACAAAAGAAAGCAGGTGTTGCCATACTTATATCAGACAAAGTAGACTTCAATATAAAAAAGGCAATGAGAGACAAAGAGGGGCAGTATATAATAATAAAAGGGACACTCCACCAAGAAGACATAATACTTATAAATATATATGCACCTAGCACAGGAGCATCAAAGTACATAAAGCAACTATTAACAGACCTAAAAGGAGATATTAACAGCAAAACAATAATAGTAGGGGACCTTAACACTCCACTTACATCACTGGATAGATCATCCACACAGAAAGTCAACAAAGAAATAGTGGAATTAAATGAAAAACTAGACCAGATGGACTTAATAGATATATATAGAACATGCCATCCAAAGACAGCAGAATACACATTCTTCTCAAGGGCACATGGAACATTCTCAAGGATAGACCATATTTTGAGAAACAAGGCAAGCCTCGATAAATTTAAGAAGATTGAAATCATATCAAGCATCTTTTCCTACCATAATGCTATGAAACTGGAAATCAACTACAAGAAAACAGCTGGGAAAGTGACAAATATGTGGATACTAAACAACATGCTACTGAACAACCAATGGATCATTGAAGAAATTAAAGGAGAAATCAAAAAATATCTGGAGACAAATGAAAATGAAAATACACCATATCAACTCATATTGAAGGCGGCAAAAGCGGTCCTAAGAGGGAAATTCATAGCAATACAGGCCCACTTTAACAAACAAGAAAAATCTCAAATAAACAATCTTAAACTATACCTAACAGAACTAGAAAAAGAAGAACAAAGCCCAAAGTCAGCAGAAGGAGGGAAATCATAAAAATTAGAGGAGAAATAAATGGAACTGAAACAACAACAACAACAAAAAACAGTAGAAAGGATCAACGAAACTAAGAGCTGTTTCTTTGAGAAGATAAACAAAATTGACAAATCCTTAGCCCAGCCTCACTAAGAAAAAAGAGAGAAGACTCAAATAAATAAAACTAGAAATGAAAGAGGAGAAATTACCATGGACACTACAGAAATACAAAGGATTATAAGAGAATACTGTGAAAAACTACATGCCAACAAACTGGACAATCTAGAAGAAATGGATAAATTCTTAGACTCATACAACCTCCCAAAACTGAATCAAGAAGAAATAGAGAATATGAATAGACCAATCACAAGTAAAGAGATTGAAATAGTAATCAACAACCTCCCCAAAAATAAAAGTCCAGGACCAGATGGCTTCTCTGGAGAATTCTACCAAACATTCAAAGAAGATTTAATACCTATCCTTCTCAAACTATTCCAAAAAGTTGAAAAAGACAGAACACTTCCTGACACATTTTTTGGGGCCAACATCGCTCTGATCCCAAAGTCAGACAAGATCCCAAAGTAGGAAAATTACAAGCCAGTGTCATGATGAAGATAGATGTAAAAATCCTCAACAAAATACCGGCAAACCAAATACAACAATACATTAAAAGGATCATACACCATGGTCAAGTGGGATTTATATCAGGGACACAGGGATGGTTCAACATCTGCAAATAAACCAATGTGATACACCACATTAACAAAACGAGGGATAAAAACCACGTGATCATCTCAATACATGCAGAGAAAGCATTTGACAAGATCCAACATCCATTTATGATAAAAACTCTCAACAAAATGGGTATGGAAGGAAAGTACCTCAACATAATAAAGACCATATATGACAAACCCACAGCCAACATCATACTCAACAGGGAAAAACTAATAGCCATTCCTTTGAGAACAGGAACAAGACAAGGGTACCCAGTCTCACCACTCCTATTCAACATAGTACTGGAGGTTTTGGCCAGAACAATCAGGCAAGGAAAAGAAATAAAAGGTGTCCAAGTTGGCAACAAAGAAGTGAAACTCTCACTGTTTGCAGAAGACATGATTTTATATACAGAAAACCCTAAAGAATTCACTAGAAAACTATTAGAAATAATCAACAGCTACAGCAAAGTTGCAGGGTACAAAATCAACTTAAAAAACTCAGTTGCATTTCTATCCTCTAATAAGGACCTAACAGAAAGAGAACTCAAGAATACAATCCCATTTACAGTTTCAACAAAAAGAATAAAGTATCTAGGAATAAATTTAACCAAGGAGGTTAAAGACCTATTCATTGAAAACTATAAGACATTATTGAAAGAAATCTATGATGACATAAAGAAATGGAAAAATATTCCATGCTCATGGCTTGGAAGAATAAACATAGTCAAAATGTCCATATTACCTAAACTAACATATGGACAGAGAGAACAGTTTGGTGGTTACTGGGGGAAGGGAGTTGGGGGCTGGGCACAAGGGGTGAAGGGGCGCATTTTTACGGTGACTGACAAATAATAATGTACAACTGGAATCTCACAATGTTATAAACTACTACGACATCAATAAAAAATTTTTAAAAAATGTCCATATTACCTAAAGCAATCTACACATTCAATGCAATCCCAATCAGAATCCCAATGACATTCCTCACGGAATAGAACAAAGAATCCTAAAATTTATATGGGGCAATATGATACTCCGAATAGCTAAAGCAATCCTGAGAAAAAAGAACAAAGCTGGAGGCATCACAATCCCTGACTTCAAAACATACTACAAAGCTATAATAATCAAAACAGCATGGTACCAGCACAAAAACAGACACACAGATCAATGGAACAGAATTGAAAGCCCAGAAATAAAACCTCACATCTACGGACAGCTAATCTTTGACAAAGGAGCTAAGAACATACAATGGAGAAAGGAATGTCTCTTCAATAAACGGTGTTGGAAAAACTGTACAGCCACATGCAAAAGATGAAAGTAGACCATTATGTTATGCCATACACAAAAATTAACTCAAAATGGATTAAAGACTTGAAGGTAAGGCATTAAACCGTAAAACTCCTAGAAGGAAACATAGGCAGTACGCTCTTCGACATCGGTCTTAGGAGGATCTTTTTGAATACCATGTCTACTTGAGCAAGGGAAGCAAAAGAAAAAATAAACAAATGGGACTTCATCAGACTAAAGAGCTTCTGCAAGGCAAAGGAAACCAGGAACAAAATGAAAAGACAACCCACCAACTGGGAGAAAATATTCACAAATCATATATTCAACAAGGGGTTAATCTCCAAAATATAGAAAGAACTCATACAACTCAACAACAAAAAAACAAACAACCCGATCAAAAAATGGGCAGAGGAGATGAATGGACACTTTTCCAAAGAAGATATCTAGATGGCCAATAGGCACATGAAAAGATGTTCAACATCACTAATCATCAGGGAAACGCAAATCAAATTGAGATATCACCGTACATCCATTAAAATGGCTATAATCACCAAGAAGAAAGATAACAAATACTGGAGAGGATGTGGAGAAAAGGGAATCCTCAGACACTGCTGGTGGGAAAGCAAACTGGTGCAGCCATTACGGAAAACAGTATGGAGATTTCTCAAAAAATTAAAAATAAAAATATCAAATGACCCAGCTATCCCACTACTGGATATTTATCCAAAGAACTTGAAATCAACAATTCAAAGAGACTTATGCACCCGTACGTTCATTGCAGCATTATTCACAATAGCCAAGATGTGGAAGCAACCCAAGTGCCCAACAAATGATGAATGGATAAAGAATATATGGTCTATATATACAATGGAATAGTACTCAGCCATAAAAAAGACAAAATCATCCCATTTGCAACAACATGGATGGATCTCGAGGGTATTATGTTAAGCGAAATAAGCCAGAGAGAGAAAGAGAAACACCGTATGACTTCACTCATATGTGGAAGATAAACAAACACATGGATAATGACAACAGATCAGTGGTTATCAGACAGGGAGGGGGTGGGGGGGTCAGCATAAGGGGTAAAGGGGCACATATATATGGTGACGGACAGATAATAAAGTACAACTGAAATTTCACAATTTTATAAACTATTATAACCTCAACAAAAGAAAAGAAATAGGCAAGACAGACTGGGAGAAAATATTCGCAACACACACATCTAACCTGGAGCTTGTATGCAGATTACACAAAGAACTTGTATGACTCAATAATAAAAGGACAAACAACCCAATAAAAACATGAAAAGATTTGAATAGACACTTCCCAAAAAGTGACATGAATGGCCAATAAGTACATGGAAAAGTGCTCAATACATAAGACATCAGAGAAATGCAATCAGGTGACAATATGTACCCACTAGACCAAAATGAGACATAGCGACACGACCACATTCTGGAGATGTGGAGCGACGGGAATACTCATGAATTGCTGGTGGGAGTGCAAAATACCACCACCACTTTGGAAAACAGGGAATTTCTTAAATAGTTAAATGTGCATCTACCCCATGACCCAGCATTCCAATTTTTGGGTATTTGCTCAAGAGAAATAAAATATATGTTCTCAAAACGGTGTTCATATCATCTTTATTCATAGCAGCCATCGACTGCACACAGCCCCAGTGCCCACATACAGGAGAAGGAATAGCCAAACTGCATGTTATATCCAAATGATGGAATGAAAAGGAGCGGACTCCTGATAGAGGCGATGGCATGGATGACTCCCAGATACAGTGTGCTGAGGGAAACAGCCAGACTTTCGGGAGGACTGGAGTCATTCATACAAAGACTAGAACAAGCAAAGCTCTATGATGGGAACACATCAGAACCAGGAAGGAGTGAGAGGTAATTTCTGATGGAAACATCTGTACCTGACAGGAGTGTGGCTTACAGGCGTGTCAGCCTTTGTCAGAACTGATGGAACTAAGCACTTAAGATTTGTACATTTCCCTATTTGGGAATCATACCTCAGTAAAATTTTTAGAAAGCAAGACACAAACCAACATGTATCGTATTATTTCATTTATAATCATATAAATCCTTCACCTTTTACAATACGTCATACAAGATTCAAAAATAAGCCAAATTAAACATTGTTTAGGTAGATAGGGTGATAAAGCGTAAAGAAAGGCAAGGAAATGTTCACAATCAGAATCAGCATGCTGGTTGCCTTTGAGGGGGAGTGGGGATCAGGGAGGAGCACAGAGGACTTCTGGGTGCCCAGTTTTCTCTCTCCTGACCTGGGTGGTGGTCACACGGGCGTTTATTTTATAATTATTCTTTAAGCTGAACATATGTGTCTCACAGACTTTTCCATATTACATTAAATATCTCAATTTTTTAAAATGCCAATGGAAAACCAGAAACCTTCCACATTAGCAAAGAATCACAAGAAAGGAGGGAACTTCAGAAACAGCCCCTCTCTCAGTTTCCAGATGTTGAAGCCGAGGCCCCAGGAGAGGGCGTGACTCGCCGTGAGCGTGGAGAACAGTGGTGGCGCCCTCGGCAGCAGAGCTTGCCAGAGTCCCGCACGAGAGCTGCTCTCCACGCAGGAAGGACTGATTTGTTATTACGAAGAGTGTATTTGCTGAAATCCATTAGAGATGAAACGCCAGAGTCTTTAAAACCAAGAACCACACTACAGAGAGGGTTTGGGAAACAAGGCAGCATCCGGGACAAGAAACGCCTGCGTTACAGCGTGACTGTGATGTGGGGAGAACATCAGGTGGGCCGGCAGAAACCTGGAGATGACCCCGAGCTTTCCATTCCCAGCAGGGCCCTGGGCTCCTGGCCCTGGGAATACAACAGCGGGGCGAAGCGGCTGCATTCGTTGGAAGCTTTCAGTTGTGTTGATTAAAAAGCACAGGTGCTGGCTGCGTGCTAAAAAGCAAGATGGACTGTGGCTGAATTCGAATTCTCAGGCACTCTCGTGATGCCCTCCCTCCCTCGTCCCTCCCCTGCAGCCCTGGACACCCACCACTCAACGACCCCTGCACAAAGATGGCTCCTCTCCCCCGGGTCCTGGGCAACCCGTGTGGACCACACCTGAGCCACTGGGGCTGAGCGCAGAGAGCATTTCCACAGGAAAACCGGGAGGAGGCCACCCAAAGGAGGAGATGAACGCTGGGCGGGCCAAGAAGACAGATGTCCACGAGGGGACTGCCGTGTGAGAAAAGCTGCGCACGTGTTCTCGTGTCTGGAGGATCCATTGTTTCAGTGTAATGCACTGTAATTAACACACAGGAGAGTGAAACGCGTCGGCCATTTTGGGGGTTCTGGTAGCCCCACCCAGCATCACACTCTAGACCCCCTTTACGGCTAAAACACCTGGATGTCTGGTCACTCAGGCATTTGACCAGCCTTGTGGAGGGTCGACCAGAGCAGATGCCGCTCTAGACTCTCCTCGTGGAGCTGACGTGCCAGTGCGGAAAGACAGACAGTGAGACATTTTTAAGATGTCAGCTGATGAGTGCTTTGGAGAAAAATAAATGCAGGGTAAAGCAGGTTAGAAAATTCCAGCAACTACAGCTGGGAGAGGGTCTTTCCTTTTCCTGTAAGGGGTCAGGTGACCTGATATGATCACATGTGTGAGAGAAGGAAGGAGGAGAGGGAGCCATCCAGGTATCTGGAGGGAGAGCATTCCAACCAGGGAACAGCGAGGGCAGAGGCCCCACCTGAGAGCGTGCTGTGTGTTGTGACAAAGTTACAACCACCCAGGGAAGCACACGCGCAGTGGCACAACCCAGGCCCACGGTGGACAGCGTAGAGGCCGGGGTCCATGACTCCACGTCCACCACTGGGGCCGGGCAAGGTGCGTAATTCAATTACAGGTGTCAGCTGCGAGCCCCGGGACCTGGACTCGGGGCCCAGCTCTCCTGCTTTTCTGTGTGTGGTCTCAGAGAGCTTATTGCCCTTCTAGGCTTCTGTTTCCTCTCCTGCAAGGTGCACTCGGTGCTTTACTGCCACCTCATCTTCCCAGACCAGCTGTTAGAGCGGTCTGCACTCACCGTCGGCACTGCCTCGCTTCCCGCCCTGCAATGCGCTGCAGTCTCCCGTCCCACCACTCCTCAGTCTCTACCCCACCCCATCTGTCACCAAATCCCCTCAACCCCTCCCATCCCATCACCCCTCTCCATCCCCTCCTGAACTCCCTGTACCCTAAGCCACCCCGTCTCCTCCATCCACCGCCGGCTCCCCAGGGATCCCTCTCCCACCCTGCTTCTTCTGAAGTCTTTCCCACCGCAGGACATTCTACCCGTTGTGTGGACCACAAGCTTGCAGTCCTCCTGAATTCCCTTCTTTCTTCCCTGCCTGTGTCTAATCCATCCACAAATCCTGTTGGCTCTATCTTAAAACGACTATACCTCCAGCTCTGACCAGTTTCCACCTTTTCCATGTGCCCCTCGGGACCCGGCCACCATCCCGGATTCTTGCTGTCCCCTAAGTGGTGACCCTGCCCCATCCCTTGTCCAACGGCAGCCAAATCCCCTAAAATGTGAGCAGTTCATTCCATGCCTCTGCCTGAGCACCACCCAATGGCGTCCTGCTGGCCTCCAAAGTCCCCCAAGTCCTGGCCTCCTGCTCCATCTCTGCCTGTCTCTGCCCATGTCCTCTCTCTCTTCTGCCCCAGCCACACTGGATCCCTGCTGACTGCCCAGTGCACCAGGCTGGCTTCCTCTGAGCCTCTGCATTGGCTGTTCCCCTTCTGAGAACACTGTTCCCCAAGGTACCCGCATGACTTCCTCCCTCACTTCCTTCAAGACTCCATGAAGATGTCACCCCTTCAGACAGCCCTCCCTATGCAGCCCAGGTAAGATGGCAACCCTCCTCTGTTCCGCAGTCTGTGTCCTTACTCCACTGTATTTTTTTCCATTATATGAACTAACTTCTCAAATGTAATGTGTTCTTTTGAGCACTAACTTTTTGTATGTCTCTCCCCACTACAATGTAAAATTCACAAGGGCACAGACTGTCTTTGTCACTCCTGTTCATGCCCTCTTGCCGGAGCCTTGGACAATGCCTGTCACATCTCAGGACTCTATACAAATGCATGCAAGGACTACAGCAAGTACTTGCCACTTTGTTTCTCCGTATCCACTCTGGATGCCATCTTAGTCATTTAGCAATATCTTCTAACAATGCAAATCTGATCACACCCATCCCCTGCTGGTAAGGCTTCGTTAATCATTGTAACCATCTCATGATCCTCAGGTTAAGTCCAAAATGCTTCACGTGGCCTACGAGGCCCTCTGCAATTTGACCTCTTCCTGTCTCTCCAGACTCCTCTTAGACCACCCTCTCTTCTTTGCTCATGCTGCTCCATGATGAACAGGCTTCTTTTCCTTAAATCCTCCTGCTTTCTGTAGCCTTAGCATCTTTGAATGTGTTCTTCATATGGAGAGGAACACTTTTTTCTCCTATGTTTCTGACTCAATTTAATGTCATTTCTTCAGGGAACTTTGGATGGGTGGATGAAGGGAGGGATGGATGGAGGGATGGATGGAGGGATGGGTGGAGGGATGGAGGGATGGATAAAGTGAGGAATGAATGGATGGAGGGAGGAAAGGAGGAATGAATGGGTGAACAGAGGAAGAGAGGGAGGAATGGAGGGATGACAGGATGGATAGATGGATGGAGGGAGGGATGGAATGGATGGATTGAGGGATGGATGGAGGGATAGATGGATGGAGGATGGAGGGATGGTTGAAGGGATGGATGGATGGAGGATGGAGAGATGGATGGAGGGATAGATGGATGGATGGATGGAAGGATGGAGGGAAGGATGGAAGGAGGGAGGGAGGGAAGGAGGGAAGGAGGAGTGGATGGAAGGATGGATGGATGGAGGGATAGATGGATGGATGGATGGATGGATGGAAGGATGGAGGGATGGAAGGATTGATGGAGGGATAGATGGATGGATGGTTGGATGGATGTAGGGAAGGAGGGAGGGATGGATGGATGGATGGTTGGATGGATGGATGGATGGATGGATGGAAGGATGGATGGATGGATGGAAGGATGGAGGGAGGGATGGAAGGATGGATGGATGGAAGGATGGAGGGATGGAGGGATTGATGGAGGGATAGATGGATGGATGGTTGGATGGATGCAGGGAAGGAGGGAGGGATGGATGGATGGTTGGCAAGTGAATAAATGAATAAAGCTGCACCTAATTGCATCAGTTTCTTAGAAATTCAGGCATTGTTTCTGGATTAGGTCTTAGAGAGGTAAACAATCTCTGGAAGTCAGGTAATGAGAAAGATTCACAGAGGTAATTGAGCCCCCAACCAACCACCTAAGCCTGGCTAAGTAGCACAGACATGCTATCATAAACTTGCCCCTCCCAACATCCTCTGATGGCACCTATTGAGGATCACCCCCACATTCCCGAGCTCCTAAACTCGGCAATCATTACCAGTATGGCTTAATAGTTAAGAGCATAGACTCAGGAGCCACATCACCTGAGTTCAAATTCCAGCTCTGCTGTTTACTCTTGGTGACCAAGATACTTACCCCACTGTGTTGGACCCCTTGTCTGTAAAACGAGGATCAAATGTCTTCCTGGAAAGCACCCACACAGTATCTGGTGCTCCTGTTGTCACGTGGGCAACACCAAACCTCTTCGGCATAAAAATCAGGACTTGAATAAACTGGTCCCAACCTACCTTTCTAGCCTCTTGTCATGGACTGAATGTCTGTGTTCCCCCTTCTGGCCCAAATTCATATGTTGAAACCCTACTCCCCAATGTGATGTCATGAGGGGTCTTTGGGAGGGCATTGGGGTTAGACAAGGTCATGAGGGTGGGGCCCTCAGCATGGGGTCAGTGCCCTGTAAGAGTCATGAGAGAGCTTGCTTCCTTTCTCTCTCTCCCCTACGTGAGGACACAGCAAGAGGTCAGTCGTCTGCATCCCGGAAGAAGTCTCCCACCAGAACCCAACGGGACTTCCAGCCTCCAGAACTGTTAGAAAAAATGTTCATTGCTTAAGCCGCTCAGTCTGTGATAATTTGTTACAGCAGCCCAGGCTGACTAAGACACCTCTCTTCCACTGTTCCACCCAGAGATGCGCCTTTTGCTCATTCACTCAAAACACTTATGGAGCACCTCCATGTGCCATGCCTACACCCGAGGTGATGGCACTTACATCTGCTTAGGATGCACACCCCACCCCTCTGCCTCCCGACCCGCTTCTGCTGACTTCACAGACCCGGCTCAAAGCCAACAATTCAGCCGGGTCTGGGCGGACTCTCCCTGCTGGCTCCCAGGGCACTTTGCAGTCCCCCCCTCCGCATCCCCATATACAAAGTGTGTACGCTTTATACACTGTGTATGGACACTGTGTAACTCTCCTCTGATACTGCAATTTCACTCCTATGACCCACCCCCACTAGACCACGGTTCCTCCAGGGTCTAGGCTGTATTCACTTGGAATCCTCCGCCTTTGCAAAGCCAGACCTCAGCTGGGTGGGGAGACTACTAAATAGTGGATGCTCAAAAAGAAGTCCCGAATAAATGACTGAGACAGATGGCGGAATGAACAGACCAATGAATAAACACCTCGATGTCTCCAGGCAAAAGACGAGCCTTATCTGGGAGAGAGTTCTTGGAATCAGCCAGGGCAATGGAAAGCACCACCGGCGTGGCAGGCTCCTTCTCACGCCTCTAGGCAGCTCATACACCCACCCTAGTTCTTGTCCCCGGAAAAGCTCAGCTTGGTTTGTACACGTCCAGCGTGGTCATGCCTAACATCTTGCAGTACGTGTGCCAAAGAGAGTAACTTCCTTTCTTTCCTTTTAAAGCAAAGTTCGATACTTAAAAAAATTCTATATTTTCCCTAACTCTTTTTTTCCCAACATTTTATTATGAAAATTTCCAAACGTATAGGAAAGTTGAAAGAATTGTATGGGAACACATATATATATATATATATATATATATATATATATATATATGCGCCATCTAGATTCTCTGATAAATATATTGCAGTATTTGCTTTATCACTGTTTCTCCAGCCCTCTCCCCATCTATCAATCCACCTTACTTTCTGACGCATCTCACAGTAAGCTGCAGACCTCAGTGTGTGTCACCCTGAACGTTGCGACTGCCAATCCTTCCCTGAAGGTCAGTGTTTGTTCCAGCTTCTTTCTTGGGGAGGAGAGAGAAAGTTCAGATTCAGTGAAAGGCACAGATCTTGAGTGTACCCTTCAGTGAGTTTTGCTGATGAGGTACACCTGTGTAACCCCAGCCCCTCTCAGGACACAGAACGTGGCCACCTCCCAGAGCATTCCCAGTGCCCCTTCCCGGTCAGTCCCACCCCACACTCCCAGAGGCAACCGTTCCTTCTGATGTTCTTCACCATGGATTAGTCCAGCCTGGAAGTCCGTGTCAGTGGAATCATAGAGTGTGCTATCTGTGGGGGCTTCCACACGCGGCATGTGTCCATAGTTGATTCCTATGTACTGCTGGATATTATTGTGTCGTATGAGTTTTCCACGGTTTGTTCCTCTGTTCTCCTGTTGAGGGCCACCTGGGCTCTTTCCAGTTTGGGTCTGTTATGAATAAAACTGCCGTCAGCATTCCTGTTTCCGGCTCTTTCAGGTTTCTGCGTCTTGGACAGCAGGGGGCAGCCACGAGCTGGTGGATGGAAAGGCCAGATTTTCCCCGGAGGGAGGAAGCCTCCATTCCTTACTACCATCTCAACAACAGATCTTGGGAAGAAAGTTATCACATCACACATTAATGAATTTGTCAGAGGGACAAGCCTACTTATCAATGGGCTGGTTATCCAGCCGACCATCATCACTGCCCAAGCCTGGTGGGTTTCCTCATTGGCCAGGAAGGCCCCACAGGAGGACTGGACAAGGGGAAGAGGCGGAGAACAGATGGATGGAGGACCCCTGCCCCTCAGGCCTCACCTGCACTGCCAGCAGGCTCCAGCGGGCACCTTCCTCCTAGGATATTACGCAATGTCACTCCATGTGTAGAGTCACACCCAGGCCCTGTGACATGTGTCCATCTTGACATGCGTCCTTCCTGGCATGCTCTGTGATGGAAGTCCTCAGACAGTCATTATTTGGGCCACCAGTGCTGCCATCTTGTGTTCTTGTGACCTCTGTATTTCCCACGCCGGATCTCACTTGGAGCATTATATCCTGGGTGTACCTGTGTCACTCCTGAGTGACATGTCACGGCTAGAAGCCCCTTGGAGACAGCCTCACCTGGAAAAGCAGAGTTAGGCCTGGGGGAGTGAGACACAGAAAGGTTGATTTTGATGCAAAATCATGGTGCAGATTCCAGAATCACTAGGAACCATGTTTAAAATTTTAAGTCCTTGTCCCTGTCCCCAAGAATCCATAGGTCTGAGGTGGGACAGTAACGGAGAAAAAAGGGCTTGTTCTGCTTACCACAATCTGTTGCCAATCAATTGCAAATAAGCCAGCGGTTGAGAAAGGAAAGTTTATACAATTAGCCAGCATAATTGAAAGATGGTGGACTAGTGTCCTAAAGAACCATCTTAAAAATCATACAGAATCTTGAGGCAGTTATGTAGAAGAAATGGGCAGGGAAGGAAGAAAGGGGTTTAGGGATGTTGACCATCCAGTGTGATGAACTTCACAGAGCCACATTATCTTTTTCTTCTGTCGTTCATGATGGGTACTAAAGCAGAATTTTTCCTTTTGGAGGTCATCATGTTGCTGGGGAACTCAGAGAACAAAGTTATCGTCCTATGACAGCTGGGAGATACACGCAAGCAAGAGTCGTAGAACTGGCAGATCACGTATTTTGCAAAAGCGAGAGGTGCTTAATCATCTGGGCTACGTGCAGGCTAGAGTGCATTCCCAGAGACTAGTGAGTCAGGATCATAGTTATAATATTGACTGCTTTCCCTAAGATGGCTTCCCTCATGCTAACCTAAGACTAGCTGTTACAGGACCTGATCACTTGAACAAGGTTCCAGGTGATGCTGCTATGCGGCCAGGTTTGGAAG